>NC_133751.1:18639303-18954303 GCF_036562045.2 Rhinolophus sinicus | reverse complement strand
CAGGGCAGACTCCAGTTCATATAAGACCCTAGTGTGGGATTGTGAAGTGAGGATTTATAAGGTAGAGGAATGCAATTATCTAGCTTAAGATTTTAAAGGACCTAACTATAACTAATTATTTTATTAATAACATCAATCATCACAGATTCTGGACTATGTTATTAGGAGAAATAAGTGGTAATACTTTTATGGTTTGTTTTACTTTCTTGATACAGAAAAACTCACTTTCAGAGAAGTGGTGTCGCCTCAAGAATTCAAACAAGGGGAGGATGCGGAAGTGGTTTGCCGAGTTAGCAGTTCGCCTGCACCTGTTGTCAGCTGGTTGTATCATAATGAGGAAGTCACCGCTATTTCCGACAGTTAGTATTTTGGTAACTCCCTACGTTATATGTTCTAATAACACTGTGATTTTTTCTTTAAAGACTGAATCTACTTAACCGAATATAGAAATTGGAATTTTCGACCCTAAGCATCAAGCAACTACTTGAGAAACTTAAAGCTCTAAATTAGGGGCTGGCAAACTATGGACCTCAAGCCAAATTCAGCGTCTCTGCTGTTTTCGTAAGATACTATGAGAATGCAGACAAGCCTGATTGTTACATAGTTGTATGGCTGCTTTGGGGGCAGGGTTCAGCAGCTGTGACACAGATGATTTGGCCTGTGAAGCCTACAATGGTTAACATCTGGAGATTTACAGAAAAAGGTTGATGGCCCTGCTCTATCCAAGAAGAAATGACATACAAACAGTACAAGGATACTAAGTAAACCAAGGAATCAATCCTGGTGCATTCAAATTGTACATATTATAATTCAAATGTGGTTTTACGGGTTTACTATATATAAAGTAAAAATAATATCTGTTTGAACCCTGTTGGTTATTCTGACACTGTTTTTTCAAAGATACCTGTATGTTCTAAATATTATGGTAAGATGCATGTGGATGAGAGGAAGAAAAATACATTCATTTAAATTGTCTTTATGATTTTGATGCAGATTGAGCTGAAATTCTAGAATAATATGACATCTCATACTGAGAGCATAATTTGCTTACATTATGTTACTTTACCATTGTGCATTGGGAGCGTTTTTCAATTTAGAATATTTTTCAGTGCACCTGCGTTGCATATAGTTATAAAATAATTGAATCTTTTTAAATACTTTCCATCTTGGATGATTCTGTTTTGTGTTTATAAGAGATGCAAGTTTCACAGCATAAAGGAGAAAAAGCAGAGTATCTGTTTTTTAATATATACAGAAAACATGTCAAAATCATTTAATAGTCTTTTTTTTTATTTTAGAGAGAATTTTTGGACTTGGCATTTCAATGCCTGTCAGTTATTGACTAAAACTCATTTTTCTATTATAATTTACTGAGAAATAATATTTTATTGTCTCTTACTTTATTTTAGGATAATAGCTTTATGTTTCATTAACAAATCCCATGAACAAATTGTGCAATATATTTTCAGCTTTTTGCCTCTCCATAATAAAGAAAAGGTGGTTATTCTATGGCACTTAAATGACAATGTCTAAACATTTTCAGATTGCCTAATGTTGGGCTTCAAGTGTACATCTGGTTTGTAAACCTCAGTTATTAGAAGGATTTGAAATAAATTATATTTTTAAAAAGCTGCATAGAACAAAAGCCTCAAAACAAAGATCACTGGTTAAGTATAGTAGTGCTGAAGGAGTGGTGTCTCTATGATACAGCTTACACACTGTTTTCCCAGTAGCCCAGAATAGAATGATGTCAAGCTGAAATTCGATTATGGCTCTACTCCTTTTCTGGGCCCTAAAGCGTTGAACAACTTTTCTAACTTCTCTGTACCGAATTCAGATTCTACATCTATAAAAAATGATTGGGACTGTATTTCCTATGCTGTACTCCACATCTGTGAATATACACACACACACACACACACACACACACACACACATATTGGTATGTATGCTATATACTAGGGTGTGTGTGTGTGTGTATATATGTGTATATATATATATAGTAGTACACCTGAAACTAATAAAATAAAAAACAGTTGTGAGTTTTAAATAAGACATTATGCATATAATATCTGTTAAATGAGCGAATAAAATATTTGGCTATATATCAGTTTCTCAATAAATGACATATTTTTCTCAGTGAGGTTTTAAATCTCGGGAATTGGTTTTACCAAAATTATATGCATTCGGATGATATCTAGAATTAGAAAATCCAATGTAGGGGAAGTGATTAGACTAGAGTAAAACATGAAATGTTACATAGAGTTGCATGACAGGCCAAAAAAAAAAAAAAAAAATTAAAAGGTACTTTTTTTTTTTTTTTTTTCTCTCTGGGGTATAAAGGATGCAGATGAATTGTAAGGCAGGACAAATTTTCTAACCTTTAAATATCGGAGGAACTTGTGCTGTAGTTCATTACCCAACAATTTATATGTTTATAATGGATTTGTAATATTCTTTCATTTGATTATACCTTTTGTGGTCTCTTTATTAAAGCTGCTGAAGTAAGCCTAGGCTGATAACTATGAAAGGCATGTATCTGGGGATTTAGAATAATGTGATGTGTCCAGGTAACTTTCTGAAGCCCTAATGTGTTCCGGGAGTAAAGTGTAGAGGCTCCAGATGAAACAATGAAGGTTTGGAAATTTCCATCTTATTAGCCATGCTTTTTGGTAGCAGCTGTGTGGCAGAGATTCAGAATTAAAATGCCAGCAGAATGTTTGAAGTGGAGGTTTTCCATTTGGTTATTCTAAAAGTTGAACGTCTTGACTTTTAGTGTCACCCCAATGGAAGGACATGTTATTACAGATGCCCATTTAACCTCAGCCAGTTTGAAACTTATCTCTGAAACATCTTAAATGCTTTGATCATTGCCTAATGAAGTATACTTTCCACATCAGAACCTAGGGATCAAAGCATGTTTAATAGAATTTTTATGTGATCTACTTCCAGTATAAAATTTATTCCACAGTTGTTGAACAACTTAGTATATGCCATCTAGTATGCTGGATGGTGATTATTCATGGTTAACAAGGTAAACACGTTCACTGCCTTCAGAATACTAATAATGCAATGGAAAATATAAATAGATAAATCAGTGACAACAAGGTATGTTGAGGTCTAAGTGCAGTGATAGCGGATGATAAAGGAAGAACACCTAAACCAGTAAGGGCAAAGGAGGGTGTCCAAATTGCTTGCTAAAGAGAAAAGTGCCCTTTACATATGAAAAGGGCATAGCCAGGAAAATTTGGGTAGAGAGGACACTATACGTAGTGTCCCAGAGGTGAAAGACAGTATGAATGGCACTTTCCAGAAACCGGAATAAGTTCATTATAATGGAATTTTAGTAATAAATAAATATAAGGTACGATTTGTTAACAAAGGGCTAATGAGAAAGGAAGTTGGAAAGGAAGGTTGTGCCAAGCAGCACAGCCTTGATGTCTGTGCAGCTAAGCAATTTGGAATTTATCCAAAGGAGACTTCACTGAAGGATTTTAATCAAGGCAGTGACATGACCTGACATGTATTTGAGAACGATATTAGTGCTTCAGTGAGGAGAATGAATTGAATGGGAGTCAAGGCGAACTCTAGGTACTGAGAGCAATTCAAATCCTAAATGAAATAACTGCTGAGAGAGAAAGAGATTTAGACTAAGCAGGGACAACGGGAGAAGTGATAAGATTTGGAATTTGATTGGATAGGAAAACTGAGGGAGATAGTGAAATCAAGGATAACTCAAGGAATTTGACTTATGCAAATAGTCTCATGTCTTTTAATATTTACCTTGGGTGACTAGTTCAGTGGAAAGACATTTGAAGACAGAACTGGAAAGTACCATATGTGGAATTTCAAGTAGAGGTAGTGAGCTAAATTTTAAACATGAAGTACTTACAACTGTACTCAGTAGGTACATCTGGTAGACTGTTAAACTGTTCTGTCGTGGACATAATGGTCTGGTCTGAAGGAAAATTGTAGTCTCAAAATATAGCTAGTAATTGAGACTATATGAGTAGGTGAGACAAGCCATCGATGACTGTGGAATGAGAAGAGGAGAGGACTTAGGAAATAACCTGTCTAAAGACGCACAAAGCAGATAGCTTATTGGGTATTATATGAACTCATTTATTTTTCTTAGAGCAATAATGAAAATTTGGGTGACTGTATAATTGAGAGAAGTATTAGGTTGCTGCACAAGTAATTGTGGTTTTCTGCAATTATCTTTAATCTGTTAAACCGCAATTACATTTGCACCAACCTAATAGATAACTTCTTATAGTTAAATAGTTCTAATATCTAATATTCATAGTTATGCATGATTATTTGAAGCAGTGCTTTCTTGAAATGTTTTCTTCAAACACATTAATGGCGTATTTTTGTCTGATAGTTTGCTAGCATCATTCCATGTATGTACATACATACTTAGAATTTGACATGCAATTTTCACGTTGTTTGTTTACTGTATAAAAAAATGTATAGACTTCAACATATAGAATGGTATGTATTGAGATTTAGCAGGTTGTGACTGTTTTCCTAATGTTCTATGTTTTCTGTCAGACAGTAGAAATGATGTATTAAAATGTCCATTTGAAATACAATTTTGCAGTTAGAAGAAACACTGATTTATTCCATCAAAAATAGGTATTATGTAGATTCTAATTCTGTTATATCAAGCACTGTCTTCTTGACTAAAATAATGCCTCCCCTTTCTATTCTTCTTAATTCAATAAATTATAAAGAAAATTATATAGTTAAAGGATGCCATATATATATATATATATATATATATATATATATATATATATATATATCCTATATATGTTATTACAATGATCTTGGTATGATTAGGTGTGTCTCTCTCTAAGTTTGAACTTTTTTATTTATAATTGCTTCTCATTGTCATCTCTAGCCATGTGCTTGACTCAGGGTCTTTGAAACATAAATTTTTGGGAATTCTGAGTTACTCCAGGAATTATTCTGAGTTGTACTTTAAATTTTATTGCAGGTGCTCTTTCTTTCTCTCCAGTGTTTGTTTTGGTGAGAAAATTTACCATGGGAAAACATCTGCATAAACTTTTTTGCCACTCTTCTTAGGGTCAGTCTAAAAAAGAAATAAACATTATGGTCAACTTTATACCTTCTTGCCTGCAAATCTTGTGTGTGTAGGTTTATAATCAATATTGTTCTCTCTGAGGAAGCCTCTGAGTCTGTACATGTCCATTCTCTGTTAATTATCTCTTGCTTACCTGTTTCAGTGACCTCCCTGGTCATTTCCCTGTTTGTATTTCTATCCCAGACTTCTCCCTTTGCACCAAGAAATTGTTATGGCAAAGGAACCTCAAGCCTGAATTGAATCCCAAACTGCGTAATATCATAGCTGTTTATCTGTCAAGTCCTGTTGGCAGCAGAGGTAGAGGCAGGGTTCTTCACCATGCATCCATTCAGCAATCCAGGCTGAGGGAGGCTCCATGTTTCACTCATGTGGCTTCTGTGTTTGCTGTAACCTGTCTATCAAGCCAGCATATAGGGGAAGTGCACTCATCATTGGAACAGCCCCAAAGAGTGACCTTTTACGGTATAAGGGGGAATATCTCAGGGGTGAGCACCTTAAATTAATGGCATTTCTACTTTACCAAAAGTACCAAGGATGTTGAGGGTGTGTCTGTTTTATTCACCAGCGTATCTCAAATCTATTGCCAGCAAACACATGATGTTCAGTGATATCTATAGATGCATTAACTAATGAAATTTAGGTTATTGCTTTTACAACGTTTTTCATAATAGGACTAGATGTCAGAACATTCTTTACTTGATAAGAAGGGAAACGGTCTAAATACTGCAACAAAATTGCAAAGACTAAAAACTAAAGCCAGATATTATGGAAAATAATGTCAGGCCTAGATCCTGCTGAGGCCAGCCAAATTATTTTAAGCAATCAGTTAATGCATGTGGTATAACAGCTTATTTTTGTATGTATGCATGGGCACACACTCACACATAAAATGGAATCTTGAAATAAAATTAATGAAGCCTAATCTAGTCATTCCTAAAATGGATTATCTTGTATTTAGAAAAAAAGAAAATCCTTGAAATGATTTTGAGATATGACCATTTTATATGTCCTCTATGTGACGTGAATATTATTGTATCATTTATCTGCCTCCTCAGGGTATGCAAAATTATCAGTTTAATTATTGTGTGAGGAAAGAAAGTCAATCAAGTTTTTAAACCTCTTCCATACCCAAGTTGCTACATATAATATTTGCAGCCAAAATGTTTTCGTGTCTGCAATATTTAATCTCCCGTCCTTGTTCTTTCACGTATTATTTCTGCATTCAAAGTACCGAGGGGAAAATAATAGCCTAACCATTTTAGAAAATCTTTGCGTTTTAGAAAAAAGGTGTAATAAGGCAGTGTGGAGTGGAAAAATTGAAGTCATGAAATTACATTTTACTTTCAAATTTGGATTGTTTGTTGATGAAATGTTTGATAATGTCAGACAAGTGCCATATTTTAACTCTTGGCAATTTAGAGCACACTGGATTCCACCTTCAGTTACTGATATCATTTCCTCCCCCTTGCTTACTTTCCAGATCGGTTTGCTATGTTAGCCAACAATAATCTGCAGATTCTCAACATCAATAAAAGTGATGAAGGTATATACAGATGTGAAGGAAGAGTGGAGGCGAGGGGAGAAATTGATTTCCGTGATATCATCGTTATTGTTAATGGTAAGCAGAGAAAAATGTGTACATATTTCATTGTTTCATTTTAACAATATGTTTATTAAAAAGGCAACCATGTGAACTGAGCCCTCATGGGTTCCCTAATAAACTTCTGTGCTTGGAGGAAATCTTTCCACCTGTATGATAGCATCTGTTACATTGTATTATAGACTCAAGGGCAGGGTCCATGACCTACTTGACACTGTTACCCCCTTTTACAGAGCGTTTATGAAGGAATACTTGTCTTTGCTGACTTTGTAGTTGTTGACAGATTTCCAAATGAAGCATAGTAAAGTATTATACTTGAGTTGACTTTGAATACCATCACATGGTATTACATGAAATACTTGTTGCTTAAACTAATCTATCGGAGAGTATTTACAGGTTTTCTCTGGTTTAATACTTTAATCTATAAGGTTACCTTTCAAATATTAATGGACATTGCTAAGTTTCTGACATCATGATGGCATCTCTTCATCCAAACTTAGCTAGCATATCCCCTACTATATCCTCTGCTTGCGTCAGCGTAACGTGCTCTGAGACCAGCAGATACATTCATGTTATCCTATGTCTCCATTTGGGTACTCAAATTTGTTCTCAAGACATGCCCATTGTATTTCTTTAACATCTCTTAAATTTCCTCTTTTTTTCTGTCATCTGGCTTCCATAAGAGTACTATCCTTTCCAAATGTTTGTTTGTTTGTTTGTTTTCCCCTTGAATTGCTGCTGCACATTGTTTTCTCTGCTCTCAATCTCACAATTCCAACTTCTTCTCCACCAAACCTTTCAACCTTTAAATTTTTCAATGTTTCTCATTATCTTCAAGAAAAAAATCAAACCACTTCTCATGGCTTGGGAAACTTTTGATGATCCAGCTTGCCTTCCGTAACCATCCTGCCAGCCATGTGGAAATACTGGCAGCAACACTGTATAAGTGCATCTTTAGGTTTTCTTCTCTTTTAAAATAACAAATAAGCACTAACTATAATCACACGATTCTCTAAGCAGAATGTGATGTGTCCTTTTCAGAATAGACAACATGTGAATTAAAGAGTTAGCCACTAGTATCCGTGAGTTAGGAAAGGGCGAGGAAAAATAAATGTGTCTTCGTCCGTATCCTACCCTTCTTTCCCCATGAGTTATCTCTCCAGTTTCTTGAAGAGTCAGGAGAACACTGGGAATATCGTACAGAATTAAAAAGAGTTATTTACTTGGTCTTTCCTTTCCTGGAACAAAGGTATTTTAACCACAATATTATGCTAAAGGGGAAAGAAAATATTAAATCCCTGCTATCTTTTTTTCTCCAAGTCTATAATTCAAAGGGATTTGTGAGTAACATAATGCAATAGACTGGGTGGTATGGACATGGAAACTAGGCAGGCTGGTAGAAATGCACATGCTTGTGGGGGAGACCAAAGTGCCAGGCCTTCAAAGGAGATCTAGTTTTCCCAAGCCTTTTTTAGAGGTACAGAGACAGGTAAGACTCTGTACTTATTATGCATTCTACAGTGAATAATGGTTTTGACCTTCAACATAACAAGATTTCAGTGCATGAAGGACAGGCTTAAATATGGAGTTGTGTATCTGTGTCTGTATCTATAAGCATCTCTAATTTCTTTCTCTTTTTATAAGCAATGCTAACTTACAGTAGCTGTTTAGTTTGTCAGTTATCACCTTAATTATTGTTGTTAATTATTATTTCCTACCATCTTTTGTTTTAATGTGGTTTATAGAAGTATATACTGTAATGGGCAAATCCTGGTGCTCAGTATTCTCTTATGAAAACGAGGCTTATAGTATTAATTAATACATATATGCAAAGTTCTTTATAAAGTTTAAGATATGTAAATATTTACTATCAATACGTCATATATGTATAGGCATTTAAAATCATTATACTAAAAACTGGAGTCTGATAGTAAAAAGGAAATGTCATCTCGCAGACATAGCATGTCAGCCATTTATGTCTGGTCTGCTCTCATGATTGCTACTTTAAGACATTTATAACATGTTTTAATCTGTCTCCATATTAACCTACCTGTGATTGTCTATTTATGATTACATTTATTTGGAAGGGGGGATTAGTCAGGTATGAGTGCTTTCAATTAAGAAAGTCTGAATCTTCAAGCCCGTCGCAGTCTGGATGCACCCTGGAATATTTAGTTCTATAGGTTTATATTTGTGATTTCAGGGTTCACAGGAGTTAAACACCGGAATGTGTTCTTTCATGCTTCTCCAATCAGTCATGCAGATTATGTCCTGTTCTGTCTCCCACACCCTGACGCTCCCAAAGCACATCAACCTCCTTCCACATCCCACTTTCCTCTAACAGATTCAACTGTAGATCCTAACCTGACCTCCTTTGCTCGAACAGCGCTTTATCTCCAGTTCTAATTAGTCACATTTTTCCCTTCGTAATCACAAACTCTCATATCTTTGGATTGTTGGAACCTCTTTTCTTGAAAACAACAATGTTCACAAAATCAACCATCGATTTATTTCCCTTCTGGATGATGCAGTTGTACACTGTCAAGGGAATGCATTGACTAATGCCGCCAGACATCGGTGCTTTTCCTCACATGTTACCGTTATTTCAGCCAGAAAATCATTCCACTCCAGTCTTATTGACTCTTGTCCTGCTAACAGGCTCCTGTTAAGTCTTGAGCTCTCTTTAAACGGATCCCCTTATTAAGTTTTTCTTATAAAACTTTCTGAAGTTTTTTCAGTGAAAAGTTTGAGACTGCAAAAATAATAAAACAAAAGCAATTCCTTTATCCATATTCTTATTTTTTCTTCAGTTACACAGGTTAACATATTGTGTGCCCTTCTTCCCAACGTATAAGTCCTGTTTCTTAATTGCAGCTGATTGTTATCCTACCGAATTTGGACTTCGCTCTGGACTTTTTTTGTTCATCTTCTTCTCCCTCAAGTATACTGAAGTCCCAATGCTCCAGTGCAGTTTCTTCATATTTACTGCTTCCTTGCCAAATCCTGTCTCTGGAAGAAGTTTTGTTCTTTCTTCCATCGTTTGTTCTTTGAAAACGTTTCCCTCACATTTTCTTTCTTCCAACATATGCTCTATTTTTTCAACAATTAGTTGAAAGATATCCTCACTAGTTTCCTCTGTAGCACCAGTGATACTAAATGTTAAGTTTTTATTTTTAACACTATCACTTTCTCACTACATTTCTCGATGCCGGTGTATAGTTTTTTCACAAATATTTATATTGCTTCCCTTGAAACCGCTCACAGCCTTGGAAGTATGGTGCTTCCAGTGGAGGAATATGCGTCCCTACCCCATCCCCACTGATGATGTGACGTGCTCTGGCCAACAGTATATAAGCAAACATAATCTACACTATGGCTGAAATCAAGCTTCAGGAAGAATCATGTGCTTCTTCCCTTACTCTTTTCTTCTGCTATGAAACTAACAGGACCCCAGTAGGAGCTTCTCCCTCACCTTGGGCACCATGATGAAGACACATGGTCAAGAGCCACAGTTGATCTGCAGGCACAGACACATAACGGAAATAATAAGAAGGCACATTTTTTAAAGCCCTGAGATTTTAGAGTCATTTCTTTTCACAGTAAAGCAGACAAATGCAATGCCAGTTGCTTTTTCTCTATTTAAGCAATTTGAATACTATCTGACATAGGGGTACTTCTGAAATCACTACCCTGAGAGTGCCTCAGACATCTTAAAATCCTACTTTTCACTGATGATAATCATTTCTTAGGAATTTTTTTCATCATTTCATCAAAATGTGGGAAATTGCAACTGAAGATTTTTGAATCTTTAATATTCATTTTTGAAGTTCCAATGTTAATTTATATTACATTTGTATATTCATTGAACAGGCACATGTGAAGTCCCGGCTGTGTTATTTACACTGTGACATGCTCCAGATACCAATAAGTCAGTAGAGCATCATTTCCCTCAAGGCACTTATAGTTTGATCTTGATAACTTAATCGACTTTACTAAAGTCCCTTATTGTTTTTAGAGTAGCTGGAAAATATAGCATATAATTGGTGCAATTTTTATAGATTTTCACAGACTATTTTATATTAAGAAGGGGTACCTATTATAGATCAAGAAAGGACTTATTTAGCATTTCATCTATTGATGGAAACTGTTGTTTATTAGAATAGAGAGAGGGAATATATATTGCACACAGAACAGCATTTCCCAAAGCGCAGCATGTAGAATATGAAAAGAGATCTAATAACTGTTACTGAAATGGAATATTTGGGGAGGAAGTGCCGGTGGTGTTTGTCAGTTACCTTAGGGATTAGTTGGGGGTGTCGCTGGAAAGCAGGCAGAGCCAGGTTATGAAGGAATAGAGACTTTCTTCTAGGAGTCAAAGATGAGCAGCCATTGAAGATCAGGGAAGCCAGAGAGCAAGGGACTTTGCAGAAGGGTGGAGTCAAGGAAAGGAAATGGGTGCAAATAAGAGAGAATGAGGGCCTGGGCCAAAAGCTAAAGAAATGAAGAGGAATGTGTATAATCAAGTAGTATTTGAAGCAAAGACTTCATGTCACACGTGTATACAGAGGCCAGAGCAATCAGGATAATGTGAGGACGTGTGGGTTCTAGGCTTCCAGTGTAGTAAATGGAAGCAGAAGTGATCAGTAAAGGCTTGAACCTAAATATAGCTACTGAAGTTGGCAGCTGCAAGGTTACAAGAGACAGCTGGGTAAACTTGATCGTTTGAGTTGCCCATTTAAAATTCAGACTGTAATAATTTGAAGAATAAAGGTACATGGAAATTATTAAAGAATGCAGGGCACTGAAGATCCAACACCTGTTACCTCAGCTGGAATCCACTATTAAATGGAAAACTTTACAAAGTTGAATTAAGCTGTAGAGGAAGTGCTCAGGGTTTAGGGCATTTGTAAGCAACTTTTACCTTGAACATAAGGAGGATGTTTTTGCTGAGCCTGGAGGAAATGAGTCAAAAATGGGTGAGGATGTGGATAAATTAACAAGTATGCCTGGTTGGCAATTAGAGAGAAATCTTGACACATGACTTTGATACTATATTTCCAATCATCTGACTACCTTCACCTAGGAAATATTAATGTATGCTTGGCATTTCTCAAATATTTTCCACTTTTTATTGCTTACGCATGCTCTTTATTGGATCTTAAGGTAAACTTTCCAAAATGCCTAAGCCTTTCTTTTCATTTCATTAATCTCTCAGTGGCTGCCTTAATTTTATTATTATAAGTTATTATATTATTATTATATATTTGCTGAACTGGCTAGCCATCTTTTCTACCAATTCTTGAACTGCTTTTTTTTTTCTCGTCATTAATTATACTACAGACACACACACACACAACACACACACACACACACACACTTATACACAAATCATGGGTACATTCTTTAAAAGAGGACCAAAATAATTTCCCTTGTTTTAATGTATGTCCATCCCCCCACCATCGGGTTCCTAGCCTTTAGTTAAATAAAATACTCTCCAAAACTACTCAGACAATGTCCATATTGATAAAAGACATGGAAATAACTTTGCAATTTAAAATATTGCCAATATAGAGTTATTTTTATAAAATGTTCTTTTAAGGTATAATGATTCATTATTTTCGAAATCTTTTATAAATTTGTGAAGAATGGTCTAATGAACTAACTACAGTTCAAACTTGGGATAACGGAAGCAGGAACAATTGAGAGTGGATATAAACACCTAATAGTATAATTTTAAAGCAATTGTGCCTATAGCCTTTGTTTGAACATTAAAATCAACCGTGATGACCATGGTCCGGGGAATGTGTCCAAATAGGTGTGTGACTGTGTAGTGCTTTTATTACTGAGTGATACTCAGGCAATGATTTGGTATCCCTACCTATTTCTAGCCACTTCTTAAAGGTAAGAAAACTAGGAAAAATCATTTTGTTATTAAAAAAATGAAAAGTCAGACTTTTTCTTTAAGTTGTATGTAATGTTATGTAATATAAAGCATATATAAGAATACAAAGGGAACTAGCCTCTTGTGTGTCAATCATGCAATTGACAACAATGCAAATAAATATTTTAAGTCAGTTTAATGACTACAAATTGTGAAGGAATTTGTAACTTATAACATAATATACAGTACATAATTAACCAAAGGGTTAATAAATAAGTATTTGTAAAAAAAAAACATATTTTTTCCTTAACTCATGGCCAGTCCATAACTTAGAAATTTTCAGATAATAAAAAAATTTGATAGATAGATCACCTTCAAAGACCTAAGTACATCTTTCTCCTCAAGATAAATAATCAATGTGAATGGTTAATATAGTTTCTTACTTTTTCTTCAATCTTTTTTTTTTTTTCTGCCCAGAATTTCCTAAGTACACTTACAGTGGTATAATGTCCTGTTTGAAAGGCTGTAGAAAAGTATGTATTTATTTTACAACGTAGTCATTTTAATCCTTGATTAAAAGAGAAGGCAGAATTTTCTCATGGTTTGAATCAGATCCCTAACTGAACTCCCCTATCCCTTTAATGGAAACTCTACCTGGTCATGTAGAGACATGGCTGGTCATGCAGAGATTGGTCTTTGTAGTTTTTTCTCCAACAGTTGGTTTATATGTAGAGAAGTGAATCCTATCATAACACAACAAATAAAATTCAAGAAATCTGTAGAGGGCCACAAGGTACTGCACTAATGTATTTTTTTTTTCATAGAATTAATCAGAAAAATAAAAGGCACCTTTGAGGTACCATCTCACATGTGTGTAACATGAATGACATTGACCACAATTCGTGGCTTTTATTCTATAGAGACATTCATGAGTTTTGTTTTTCAAAATGTGCTGCACTAAAGGATAATTTAGGAAGCCATGTCAGTATTTCATTCACACTGCAAGTTACTTATGACCACTCTCTCTCGCCTTCATTTTTTTTGTTTCCTTAATATATGATGTATAGTAATGAAAGCATAGTTATCGAGGGTGAGCATGTTTTAACAGTGAAATAGTTAAGAAGCAGAGAATTAAATTAGAGTTACAGTCTCATTAAATAAATACCCAATTGTAAGTAAAAGCACTCCCTGTAGATTATATTTAAAGTACAATATGGTTTTCCCCTTTTCTGTAGGTACAATTAGTTTTACTGGGTTGAAAGGGTGTGTGCAGTCTTTGTCTAAAATATGTTTTTTTCACTCTCCTTTTAGACTGGGTTAATTTCTATTTGCACTGTAAGATTTAGTTCAACCCTAATTTCTAGCAAAATTTTCTTAATTTCATCTGGCTTATTATATGATTACCTTCCATGAAATCTCTCATGGCACATCTTTGTAAAATTATTCAAAGTTAGATATTTGAAAGAACCCACCAGATTCTACAGAGCATGCTCATGTAAAGGTTTGATTTTAAACATTTGTGCAAAAAGAGGGAAAGATTGCAGGCAAGCATCAAGCCTTCCAGAGACAATTGCATATGCATGATTCCCTAGGCTCCTATTCACACACAAGGAAGGTTCTGTCTTCGGCATGAACCACCAAGATCTGGGAGACATCTCAAAGAAACTCTCAGTGGGGGCCCCTTGAGAAATCAAAGTAGGCTTTGCAAATTGGTTAGTCCAGGTGCAGACTATCCTTGCAAAAAAAGACTTTAGGGATAGTTGGGGAGTTTCTGGTCCATCATAAATTGCAACATCTTTGTCTTTGTTGAAAATCAATGAAGAGACCTCCAAGTATCCCCAGAAATATTTCAGAACTTTTCCCCCTGAGCTGCAATCCAACCCCATCGCTGTAATCTATCAGTGTAACTTCCACACTGATTTGAGATTACCAATTTATGTGTTAAATTATCTCACAGACTAGACCATTAATGAATCAAGAACAAAGGTAATTATTTTATAGAGTTTTGCATGCAGAAGGCAGTCAGTAACTTTTGGAATGGATTCTTCAGTTCTTAATTATTTTGTACAAAAGTGTCATTACTCCAATCACAAAAGACATTTTGTTTGATAATTATTACTACTCTTTTTTTTTTCTCTTTAGATGAAATAATCCAAACTATTTTACTATTACCTTATGGGCATTTCCTCCCCTTATAGTACAAATCTACTAATCCAATTCCAGTCATTTTGCATGCATGCTAATGGTTTTATTGAGTTGTATACAATATGGTTTTATTGAGTGGTATACAATAAACGACATAATTAAATAGAATATATAGAATAGAAATATATTATATATATATATATTTTTTTTTTTTTAATTTTTTTATTTTTTTTTTTTTATTTTTTTTTGATTAGAATTATGTTGAAGCTGTAGACCACTTTGGGGAGAATTGTCTTCTTGACAATATTGATCCTCATGTTCCATGAATATAATATGTATCTCTATATATTAAGTGTTCTTTAATTGCACTCAGCAGTGTTCTGAAGTTTTGTGTACGCTGTGGCAAATCTTTATTCAGATTTTTCTCTAAATGTAATTTTGTATGTATTGATGCTGTTGCAAACCACATATTTTAATTGTAAATTCTAATTTTTTGTGACTGTTACACAACATTTTGTGTACAGCAGGTCCTCAAATAATGTCAAATCATTCAAGGTTGTTTCATTATAACATTGAGGAGATGCTGTAGGAAGGTAACTTGTTTAAATCAATTAGCCTGTAGTAAAATTGGTTTTGTTATACATCATGTCATTTCACTTAAAGCCTTAGAACCTGTCAAGAGTGTTAAGGGAGCACTTAACTGTAGTCAGGCTGTATTCTAAAATATTACTAAATTTGATTATTAGCTATAGCCTTCTGTTGTTAGGCTACATAGGATCATCTACATAGATAATCATATCACCTGTGAATAAACAAAGTTTTATTTACTTTCCAATCTAGATGCCTTTATCTCTCCTTACTATACTGGACTGGCTAAATCCTCCAGTACAGAGATGAATAGAAATGATGCAGGTGCCATCCTTGCCTTGACTCTAATTTGGGGAAAAATATTCATTCTTTAAACATCATATATGTTATTAACTGTATACATTTTAGAGCTTTATCAGGTTGAGAATAATTAGTAGGAGATCTTATCAAGAATTAATTTTGGATTCTTTCAAATACCTTTTTTTTCAGAATCTACTGAGGTGATAGTACGGTTTATCTTTTTAATTCATTAATTTGTTGAAATACATTGTTTAATTTTTGAATGTTAACCAACCTTGTGTTCCTACTTGGAAATGATTTGTTATTATTTTATATACTGGTGGATTCAATGTCCTACAGTTTTGTTAAGAAATGTTGCATCTTTTTTTTTTTAAGGGCTCTTGGTCTGCAGCTTGCCTTTGTCTGATTTTAGTGTCAGAGTCTTACTGGCCTCATTGAATGAGCTGAAAAGAACTTCCTTTTTTATATTGGGAGAATTTGTACTTAATTTGAATTATTTGTTTCATTAAATATTTAGTAGAACTCATCATAAAAGCCATCTGGGCCTAGAGTTTATATTGTGGGAAGATTTTAAACTACTAGTATTTCAATTTTAATAGATAAATGGTTATTCAGGTCATCTATTTACTGTTAAGTGAAATTTGGTAGTTTGTATCTTTCAAGGAATTTGTCAATTTCATCTACGTTCCTGACTTTATTGTATAAAATTGTTTACAATATTCCCTTATTATCTTGCTAATACCTTTAGAATCTGTACTCATGCTGATTTTCTCATTCCATGACTGGTATGTTTGTCTCTCTCTCTTTCTCTCTCACAGTTCTGTTTGTCTCTCTTGCTCTCTCACTCTCTTCCTCGTTCCTCACTTGCTTTGTACTTATTTGTGTGACTAGAGTTTTATCAGTATATATTGGGCTCTCAAAGAAACAGACTTGGTTTAATTCATGTTTTTGTTGTTTTCCTTTTTTTCTGTTTTATGAATTTCTAATCTGATATTTATCATTTTATTTTTTCTTGCTTATTTTGGGTTTAATTTGATAGTTTAATGTTTTCTTGAAGTTAAACCTGAAGACACTGATGTGAAACCTTTCTTCTTTTCTATTGCATACATTCAATGCTCAAGAATTCCTTGTATGTACTGCTTTAATTTCACTTCACAACTTTTGATATGTTGTGTATACTTTGCCGTTCAGTTCAAAATACTTTGCAATGTCCCTTTTGATATCTTATTTGTCCGATGGATTATTTCATTTTCAAATGTATGGGAATTTTCCAATTATCATTCTGTCTCAATTTGTAATTTCCTTCTGATGTTGTCAGAGAAGACACTTTCTTTAATTTAGATTTTTTCAAATATCTTCCCTGTACACTAGAACAGAATGTATAATCTGCTGGTTTGGTTGGAGTTTTGGTAATCATCAATTTGGTTAGGGTCACTTGATAATGTTAATAAAGTTTTCTCTATCCTTTTTTTGCTTCTTGTCTACTTGCTCAGTTATTGAGAGAGGACTGCTTAATATCTAATAAAATTATAGATTTTATATTGAATTAAATTAGATATTACATTAAATTATTTCTCCTTGCAATTCTATTATTAATAGTTTCTGCTTCAGGAGTTTTGAAGCTCTGTGATTTTATGCATAGAAGTTTAGAATTGTTATGTCCTCTTGATGAATTGACTTCTTTATCATTAGGAAATGATCCCATTGGTAATTCTTTGCTCTGAAATCTATTCTGACTGATGTCGGTATAGCTAACTCAGCTTTTTCTCAATTAGTGTTTGCATGATTTTTTCCTTCCTTTTAATTTTAACCTAATTGTTTCTTGAAGGCAGTATTTAGTAAGAACTCCTTTTTTTTTTTCTTCAATCAATTCTGACAGTCCCTGCCTTTGTATTGAAATGTTTACACAATTTACATTAAGTATCTTATTGATTTAGTTGAATTAAATCTTGCTATTTTTTTTCTCTTTGTCTTATAGGTTCTTTGTTCCTCTTTTTTTCTGTTTAATCCTTTAGATTTTTGGCGTATTTTTTATTAGTCAATTAATTTTCTATCTTGGCTTATTCACTATAGTTCACTGCTACTCTGTTATTTTCGTAGTTGATTTTCATAATCTTCCTTCAAGTGATGTTATACCCTTTCATGTATTGAATAACAATACCTTCTTCCAGCCTTTATTCAGTTTATATCTCCATAAATTATAAATCTTGTATTTGTTTTCTATTTCTGTGGTAACAAATTACCACACATTTGGTGGCTTGAAACAACACAAATTTTGTATTTCTCAGATTCTGTAGGTGAAAAATCAAATCAGGCTCAGCTGGGATCTGCTTAAGGTATTATAGAAATATATTCATACTGCGGTATCATTATTTTTATAACATATTATAAAATCGAGGTGTCAGCAGGATTGTGCTCCTTGCTGCAGGCTCTGGGGAGGAAACTCTTCTGATATCCTTCAGGTTGTTGGCAGAATTCATCGCCTTTCTGCTGTAGGGCTCAAGTCCTGTTTTCTTGCTGGGTATCAGCTGGAGGAGGCTGCACTGAGCTTGCAGAAACCTCCTTTTGGGTCTCTTCCTTCAGGGCCAGTAACAGTGCTGGAAAAAATTCTCATATTAGGAATATTTCTTATGTCCCTTTTTGCTGCATCTCCTGCTGCTTCTTCCAGCTGGAACTCTGTTTTTAATGCCTCATGTGATTGGTCTCACCTGCATAATAAAAGATACTCTTCCATTTTAATGTATATGATGATAATTATATCTAAAAAATTATTTTTGCCAGGTAACTTCATATATTCATAGGTGACTGGGTTTAGGGTATTGACATTTTTGAAGGTTGGGGGGGGGGCGTAGTATTCTGCCCAGTGCAACTTCACAATATATGTTTTTTGTTATTGTTTTCTTGAAATTGTCAGTTATCTCTTAACAATACTTCTTTAATAAAGAAAATAAAGCTTTTCTATGTATCCACATAGTTACTATTTCCAGGGCTCTTCATTACTTCCTGTGTACAGATTTCCATCTGGTATCAGTTCCCAAATGACTGAACGACTTGCTTTAGCATTTCTTACAGTGCAGGTCAGATAGAAATGATTAACTTCGCCTCCTGAATATCTGAGAAAGTCTTTATTTCATCTTCATATTTGAAATAAAGTTTTGCTCGGGATAGAATTATATAAGTGGACAGTATTTTGTTTAGTTTAGTTTTGTTTTTCTTTTAATACCTGAAAAATTCTGAGCCATTATTTTTGGCCTGAGTTGTTTCAGATCAAAAGTCTGTTCTCCTCCTGATTTTGTGCCTGTGTGCATAAAATGTGCTACCTCCTCAGTCCTCCCATATTTTTTGAAGATTTTATCACTTGTTTATAGCAGTGTGAATGCAGGGTACATCAGTGAAATATTTTTTATTATTTTTGCATTTGGGTTTGTTGACAAATTTGGACTATATTTCTTAAAAAATTTGAAAATGTTTGATCTTCACATACTGATCTTCATATACAAGTATTGTTTCCTGTCCCACACTCCTTTGGGATGCCAATTTCACATACACGTAATCGGCAACTTGAACTTATTCCATAGTTCTCAGAGGTTCTGTTCATTCTTTTTAATTTACTTTTCTTCCTGTCTCACTTTTCGGATAGTTTCTGTTGCTGTAAGTTCAAGTTCAGTCATCGTTTCTCCTGTGATTGTTTAATCTACTATTAATTCTATCTTGTATAATTATGATTTCGGACAATATAGTTTTAATATGTACAAATTTGATTTTTCATATATCGTCAAATTTGGACCTTTAACATTCTCAGTTTTTCTTTTGAATTTTTGAACATATGGAATACAGTTATAATAACTGTTTCAACGTTCTTATCTACTATTTATAATATGTGTCATTTCTAGGCCAGTTTGAGTTCATTGTATTTTTTATTTTTCCTTATCATGTCTCATATTCTATACTTCTTTGAATGTTTATTAACTTTAATTTGGATGCCAGATGTTGTGGATTTTACCACTGTAATGTGCTGAGTATTTTTATTTTCCTTTAAATATTTCAGGTCTTTGTCCAGGAATGCAGAAACATTACTTGGAAACAATTTAATCCTTTCAGTTCATGCCTTTAAGCTTTGTTACCTGGACTCAGAATACTCAAGAGGTTATTTTGCTCCACTTCTGAGATACTATCTCTCTGAATACTCTATTTGACATGCATTATGAGATGTTTCATTATTATTATTATTATTATTATTATTAATATTCTGGCTTGTGGGAATAGAAATTGTTCTTTGCTCTATTTGAGGTTTGAAAATCATTTCTTCTAATTTGGGAAGTTTTTTCCCCCTGGCCTCAGTAGTTTCGTTTCATGGACACCTTCATCAGTACTCATCTGAAGACCCCAAGGGAGCTAGCTCACTGCCAATCTCAGGAAGAACTCACTTGCACCTCTCCTGTCTGGCACTCTCTGAAACACCACCACCCTGACTCCCCAAAACTGGGACATCCAGACTCCAAATGGGCTCCTCCTCCCTGGTCTGCTGCTTAAAAACTCTCTAGCTAGTAAGCTGGGGCAGTCATAGGGCTCGTCTCATTTCCTCTCGTATCTCAGAGAGCACTGTTGACTCATTTTGTTGACTGGTTGACAGCATCTTGAAAACTGTTATTTTATAACACATGTCTGATGTCTTAGCTGTTCTAAGTGGTAGGATAAATTGGTTATCTGTTTCTGCCTCTTGGCTGGAAGCTGACATTTTTGCATATCTATATCAGTATATTGAACAAAATCATAACCATTATTCTAAGGGTTTGAGTAATATAGCAATATGTTTTATTTAATGTGATGTTGTTTACTTATACCTAAATTCTGACCTCAAAATATTTCAGCCTTCCAGTCTATACTGAATTCAAAATAACTTTGGATATACATATATATATGTCTGTGTCTAAGTTTTACTGTCTGCTTATTTTATCCACACATTTTGTTTCACAATTAAATTAATTTATTTTTATTAATTAATGAACTTAATTGTACTTCAGTTTCGACACTGGATTATTGACGGCAGGGCATTGCAAAGCCACTTTGCAAGAACTAAAGCAATGCACTAAAAAACAGGGAATAGTTTAGGTGCCTCAAAACACGAAGACTATAGAAGCAGTGTAATCTATAGTTCATGATAGATAAAAAACAAGCAGCAAAAAGTAAGTTGTTTTTTTTTTTGTGTGTTTTTTTTTCAGAATACAGTGGGCAGATCAGAGCAATGAGTTAAAAACAGGGAAAGACTTCTATGAACTGAAGTACAAACACTTCATGATCATGAGTTGAGCCTCCCTCAGATAGAGACAGTTTTAGAGATTCTCCTGCTTTAGAACAATCAGGGACTAACTTCTCCAAGAGTTGTGGACTGTTTTAGTGCATCAGCTTATTGAATCTGGTGGATAATAGTTATAAGACAATTATAATTAAAAACAAAAACCTCACAGGATGTAATTTTTTTTAAGTATGTATAAGTTTGTTTTTAAATTAACGTATGGGAAAAATCACTTTTATTTTTATTGTACAGTTCTGTGGATTTTGATATATGTATAGGTACCTGTAACCACTACCACAATCAGTACACAAAATTGTTCCATCAACACCAAACACTATTTTGTTTTCCCTTTTGTAGTTACACCTTCATACATCCTCAAAGCCCCAAACAACCACCACTGCTTTACCTGTCATAGTAAACATTCTCTCTTTAAGAATGTCATATAAATGGAATCCTCTATCATGCAACCTCTTAAGAATGTTTTAATCATTCAGCATAAGCCCTGAGAATCATCCCACTTGTTATATGTATCTACTTTTTGCAGTTAGAAATTGAGCTGCTGTAAACTAGTATGTATGCTATTTCTTGTGTGAGCTTAAATTCATTGATTTAGGGTAAATACGTAGGACTAGGATTGCAGAGACATAAAGTAAATGCATGTTTAAGTTTATAAGAAACTGCTGAACCTTCTCCCACAATGGCTATAAAATCGTGAATTTTCACCTATAATGTATGAGTTCAGCTTTTCCTCATTGTCACCAGCATTTGATGTAAGTTATTGATTTTTGTTTTGTTTTTAATTTTATACATGGTAAGTGTGTAAGTGGAACCTTTGTGGTTTTCATTTGCATTTCTTCTCAAAGTCACTATGCAATGGCTAAAGGGGGGTGAACATCTTTTAATGTGCTTATTTTTCATTTGTGCATCGTATTCAGTGAAATGTCGCTTCATATCTTTGCCCATATTCTAATTGGATTTTTTCCCCTGTTTGAGAGTTGCTTACACAAATTTTAGATTATATCCCGGATTTTGAATATCAAATTATAGGACCCTGGGTTTTATTTCGGTCCTTTAGAGAATACTAATATTTTGATTTTCACAGACAATAAATCTGTTTAAATTCAGGCCACATATTGCAATTATTTTTCTTTGGTTTGTAGATTCAAAAATCACTTTCATTTTCAAATCCTTTGCAGTGTTCAGATCTTTTATGTGTACCAATGGCCATTCCAGGTCCAGTGTGGTTGGTGGTCTATATCTTAGTTCAATTCATAGTCTTCATACTGTTTAAGATCAGAGTCACACACGCACGTCTCATGGCTGAGCTCCAGATTTGATAAATATCTCGATGCTGTTGCATTTCTAAGCTTTTCTTATTCTGTGATCTCTCCCATGCTTTCCTATTTCTTGAGTGACCAGTTTTCAGTGCGCTCGCCCATAAACAGATTTTCTTTACCCATTCGCTATTACAAATATGCCCTCCTTCAGGGTCAACTGGCTGGAGGAAAGAGAAGGATAAAAGCAGTGGGAGTCTGCTTTGCCCTCTTGGGACCACAACTCTTCTGATTGACTAGGAAGAATTCCCTCTCTCAGAATGAAGTACTTGCAGGCTCCCCCCCTGCTGCCATTGCCATTGCCAGGAGAAGTCTTTCCGGATCCTGGAGCCTGAACCAGAGGCTTCTCTAGACCTCACTCAGGCCATGTTAATTCTCACTTTTGGCTCTTGGGCTGTTCACGACAAGGATTCCGAAGGAAAAATAGAATGGCTTTTCTCAGATCATTTCAAACTCTGATTTTTTTCTAGTAGCAATAAGCGTGCTACTATTTACATTTCAGAGTTCTCAAACAGCTTATTTGTGTGTTCTGTCCAAGTCTCATAGATGAATTAAGTAAAACAGGCAGGTGGTAGTAGGATTACTTCAATATACCCAGAATGGAAACTCTGTAATACTGTTGTTTAACCTGGTGACATGTATATGATCAGTATTTTTGTTTCATTTTGTTTTTAACTTAAAAGAATTACTAAAGACACTACCTGAAATGATTTACAGCAGTTCACTTTTCATTAAGGTCCAATTTATCACTCCAATGTCACTCTGAACATTTAGCTCACACTTTGGGGTAATCTCAGGCTGCTTACTGACTTTTGTCAGTAGTGTTTCTAAAATCATGCATGTCTAAGTTAATGAGACAAAATTACATTAACTTACAGGGGGAAACATAAAAGAGGCTCCAACCCTTCTTTGCTTCTGGCAGTCTATCACATATAAAAATTATGTTGATGTTATAAAATGTGTGCTTTCAAAAACCATGTAATAGTAATTTCCCAAAATTATAAATTACATGACCTTTTAACGATCTGTTATCTATTTACATGTTATCGTAAACTAACTAGTTTTAACACATTATTTGCGGGAAACGAGTAAACTCGTCATATGGCCTCTAGTTGGAACCGGCAAAAATTTTGCAAAGTAAGTAAATAGAGACCTCTTTTTAAACTAAAACACTGAAAGTTTCATAGAAAAATATCAAATAGATCGAAAGATATGAATATTTTACGGAAAGTCTAATTTTGGCGAGAAAATGTCAAAAAAGCCCCGCGTTACGACGCGATTTGGTGGGAAAATGCCCACTTACAATTAATATCAAGATAACCCTTTCTCTCCAATATGTTCAATATCTTCCAATATTGCCTTCATTCATGTTATATACATGAGCCAAAGGGTGCCTCCATATATTGGGCCTTATGTTTTTTTCTTCTTCACAGCAAACTGGAGATATTATCTCAAAATCTCAGTATCTCCAAATTCGAAAATTTGCACATATGATTATTATAAATATAGTCAAAATAATCATATTTTTAATCATTTGGAATCATCCTTCTTTGTCCACCCTGCATAACTGCACCCACATTTTACTAGTCATAGATAAGACAACTCTCCTATGTAAGACCCCAAGCCAGAGCTGTCTTTTGGGGTTCTCCAACTGAGAGACCCCATGCTCTGCTGCTGAGTGACACACCTCGACACACAAGCCTTCCACCCCTCTCAAACTTCCTTCTCTCCCAGGGGTTCCGTTGCACTCCTCCCTTCTGGGTGATCTCCCACCCCACACACACTCACACCTTGTCTCTGGAAGGTCTCTCTCTATGAGGAGTTCATTTTCTTATACAATCCAGATAAAGCTCATTGTATACTCCTGCCACTTGTTGCCATGTCTTTTTCCTATATCGGTACTAAAATCCTCCAACTCACCACACTTCTCAACAGATAATTTCTCTAGAACTTCTCAAAAGTGATCATTATTGTCTCTCTAGGATTATTTTCTGAAACCTCTTACATTTTGATTTATTTTAAACATACACTACGACTTCTATTTTAAATTGTTTTTCTTGGCAGTTTTATATGATTGTTTAAATGCTAGTTTGAATTACCAAATTATATTCTACCTCATTCTGTACCCCAGTTGACATCAAAACTTTGTGCCTTAGGAACTATTTACACTTATAACATTATTGAGAATCTCCAAACATTTTGTTTATGTGGGGCATACCCCTTTATTAATATATGTGTGTGTGTGTGTGTATATATATATATATATATATAATATTAGACATTGAAACTTGAGTAGTTTTTAAATATTTAAATATTTAGTTAATTCATTTAAATTTTTAAATGTTAATTTATTAGTTTGTCAAAAATAATAACTATGCTAACCTAAATAACAATTTATGAAAAAATAATTACATTTTGAAAAGAACAATTGTGAAAGAGTTGCTTCGTTTACATTTGTATGTTTCTCTAACAAGTGCCTTAACAGAAGACAGGCAGAGTCTCATACTTGCTTTGACATTCAAACTTTTGTGATGTAATTTTGAACCTGAGAAAAGGATTCTTTCAGATAAGGAGATTATTGAACTTTTCCTCCATGAGCACAATCCAATAACTTAACTTTTGCAGGAGAAATATTCATTCTCACAGAGATATATAGTTGGAAAAGGGGTGCTTCCATAGACCACTTGAATAGATGTTTGGGACCTCTGGGGTCCTTGAAGCACACTTTGAGGACCTCCGCTGTAGAATATTGTTAATCAGTGAATATACCCTGAAAGGCATAAAAATTATCAAGCTTAATGGTGAAATTATCCTTCAAGAAATTCAAAACCTTCAGAGCTTTTTGTTTGTTTTTGATCTGAGGGATCTTCCATATTAAGTTTGGCCTTTTATTTAATCATTACATCTTCTTGTGGAAACAAAAATAAAGTAACAGTAGTTTTTCCCATGCCTCCAACAATAGTTTTTCTCTTGGCTTTTCTTTAATAAGGATTTATTTTTTGGTTATAATGCTTTTAGACATTCAGTTATGAATTTACTTTAGGAAAGTATATGAAAACTATGTATTTCAATTTTTGTTTTATTGTCTTATTTTTTTCTTTTACATTTTTTCTAGTTATAAAACTAATACATAGCTGCAGTAAAACATAATAACCACAATGAGCAGTTTGAAATACGGGATTTAGTCCTCTTCAGTCAAAATTATGTATGGTATTAATTTACTGTTTGACATGTCAGACTCACTTCAGGATAATTACCTGCAGCATTGAGTGCAGTAAATCAGGATTGTAATAGATACATATTTGTCCATCTACAGATGACTTAAACATGCCCACTGTTTACCAGCAGGGTAGAAGACAGTGTGACTTGAATAAGAGGGAGGAAGTTCTCTATATATAACATGGATGTATTCCTTACACGTATTATTAATTTTGGAAAATATGCATGGTACAGAAAAGAGTATAGTTTGTAAAATGAAGAAGGAAACAAAAAAATGCGTTAATTTTTGCTTAAATAAGTATAAATAATTATCAAAGTGATTAACAAGAAAACGGACAAGGTCAAGAATTCTGTGTCTATCTTTTATATCATTTTATTTTCAACATGTGAATATGATCTATTTTAAAAGTCAAATTAAAAGAACATAAAAATCAGATTTATTTGTTAAAACTTGGAAAATACAGAAAAGCATAGTGATGATAAAGCAAAGCTTCAGGTAATATTTCCTCATTGCTTTTGTACTTGCCCACTGAAAGCGATGTGTATTTGACTCAATATCTGACATCTTTGCTATTACAATGGAATTTAAGATGCCTATTGAAACTTTTTCCCATGAATGTTATTTTAAAGCAACATAATAGGCCAATTTGATCCACATTATCTTTTAATCTGATGGTATCAAGTAAGACTCTTACTGTTTTCCTCAAATAGGTTTGATTTTAAAACTCAGTGCGCAACAGATAACTGTAATTATGTTACATCTCCACTGTATTCACAAATTAGGAATAAACTGGTGGAAAATGCCTGCCAATTAGTTACCGATTCTTTTTCAAGTACATAAAAACACGTTGATTAGGTTCTCTGTCAAGGCAGTCATACTACGTATGCTGATACTCGAGATTGGAAACTACTAACTATTAAAAAAAAACACTGCATTTATTTTACAATAACCAAGAAGCTAGATTTTCTTTCAAAATGAAATTATAGTTACTTCACTTTTGCTTATGTCAATCATTTGATATTTTGTGTTTGTTAAATTCTGTATGTGTTTTGAGTTCCAAAAAAAACCTGCTACTCCTATTAAATAACACTTTAAAATAACCATCGTCATAAATATGAAATGCAGAATTATTGAAAGTATCCAGAACCAATATCAATGAAAATTGAGAGGTATTAGATGATTTAATAGCAGACAAGGTAGTAATGAAGGGCAAAACAAACACATAAAAAATTAAAAAGTAAAAACAGTGCACCCGCAACATCATCAACATTGGTCATGATCACTGGAAAGTAATAATCAAATGATTAAAAGATCAAAATGAAGCCATGGAAACATCTGAGTTAAGAAACTAAATTACTTTCTATATATACTGAGAACTGCAATATAGAATGTTAAAAATACAAAGCACGTTGGTGTTAACCTGGTCCATCTATTCTCTTGGTCAGGGACTGAGGTGGTGTATGTGACTTTCCCTTTTTTGTGTGTGTGATAAAATACACATTACATAAAATTTACCATCCTAACCAATATGAGTGTACATTGAGTGGCATTAAATATATTTATAATGTGGTGCAACACTGCGCGTAGCTTCATAACTCTTTTCTTCTTACAAAACTAAACTTCTATACCCTTTTAACAACAATTCCCTATCTCACCCACCCCCATCACTCACCACTGGTCCATAGCAAACACCATTTCACTTTCTGTCTCTATAGTTTTGACTACCCTAAGTACATAATAAGTGGAATCATAGAGTGTTTGTCTTTCTGTGATTCCTTTATTTCACTTAGAGTGTCTTCAAGGTCCATCAGAGGTGTAGTACAAGGTGTGATAAAAAAATATGGTGAATGTTTAAATAAAACATATTTATTACAGTAATAGACACATGGCCATTAATTCCCCTCAAAATACTCCCCCTCGCTTCAAACACACGTATCTCATCGTTCTTGCCACTTTCTGAAGCAGTTCTGGAAGTCCTCTTTCGTGAATGTCCTTATTTCATCTGCCATCATGACAACGCTCCATGTCACACATCGCTTCTGGTATATGGCAATTTCTGTTAAATAAAAACATTGCAGTGTGTCCTCATCCACCTCATTCAACGGATCTGGCAAAATGATTCAGGACATCAAGGCAGACATGAAAGCATAACTAAAGACATGAAAGACTGTCTTTCATGTCAGATTATATATATATAATCTGAATAATCAGTGAGTTACAAAAGAGTATCTGTCCTGACAGTGGTAGAGAGGAGCTTGTTATCCTTATCCTGAATAAATTTGGAGGAATTATTTGTGCTCCTTAATCTGAGTAACCTGAATAATCCATGATCAGTACCCTGTGCTTCATCTTTTGAGAAATATTTAAAGGGAAGTGGGTGGAGAAGATGGCAAAACACAGAAGACATACGGAATTGTTGGATGGCATTGATGATGAAGGGGAATTAAGCTGTCAAATTAGTGGTATCTTTGATGCTTAAGCAGCCAGTGACACAAATTATAACGTGAAGGTGGACCAAAGCCTCCATATAAGTGAACATATGGGGCGACTTCCCTACACATCCTTATGTTTCTTGAAACTAAACATTGAAAACAAATTTACCATAAAGTATTGAGTACTTAACATATACAGAATATAAATCTTTGTAAAGTTATATTAAAACTGGATGTTTCAGATATAGACAAATATGAAAAAAAGTATTTTTAGAATGTTAAAATAGAGTAGATGTGGGTCTTATGAGAAAAAATAAATTTGGCTGAATATAATTACACTCCCTTTTAAAATTCACTCCCTGAGTGTCCTGGTGTCTGAACTAGTAGATATTTTGATGCTGTTATTCAGAATAGTTCTAGAATTACTCTTCAAAATGATATGTAAATATGCAATATTTGTTCTGCTAATGTATGCTGTAAGAACACATATATCATTAGCAGAATCAGTGTATCCTAAAACATAAACGCTGAGATTCGTCAGTTCCTACAAATATTCGTCCAGCATGTGCAGTTCACTTTATAGAAAAGAAAATTATAATAAAGAACAAACAACTTGTTTGGGTTAGTAACAGTAACAGGATAAGTACTGGAGCATGTGATTCTCCATTGGGAAGTGTTTCAATGTGCATGAATACTTCAGAATTTCTATTAAAGAGTTTATTTTTGTTATAATTATCTAATGGGTTAAAATCTTTATTTTTGTAATAAAAATAGTCATAGTATTCTTGCAACTCCATTCATAATAACCAAGTGAAAAGCAATGCATTTTGATTAAAATGTTCTTTATCATAATTACAAGGGAGAGGAAAAAAAAGGACACAAAGTCAAATTTCAATGTACTTAAAATGCAGAGTTAATATCTGTAAAGAAGTCCATCCTATTATAATATTAGTAATTATCATGTTACTTTAGAGACAGCAGGTCAGTTCGTGCCCCTTGGATCTAAATTCAAAAGGGCAGAAACTTGATTTATTGTGCTTAATTACTAAGATACATATCAGTTGATCTCTCCACTATCAATGGCAATAATGCAACATCAAAGCTGACCTGAATATATTTAATTATAATCACACTTGTAAATGCCTGTCTGGTAATGTCGTTTAGTATATGTAAAAAATAAGTCTATTAGAATAATTAATCTGGGGAATATCATTTTGTCATATTCAATTGAAAATCATAGTATACATTAAATCAAAATTTATGCTGTACTTTGAAATTCAGCTTCTATTATGGATGTTATTGATTTGTTTATTGCAAACAGTGCATTTTAGTAACAGTTTCAACATGTCCAAAATGTGCAGCGTATACAGTTTTTGCAATGTAATTAGTTAGAAATTGGGGAAGCTTAATTTTAAAATTGAATTGTTCATGAAAATCTATTGCATACTCTCTATAGCTTTAGCAGTTTCTCTTCATAAAATGTTCTATGGTTGTTTAAAGAAATTAAATGCAGTTAATCAGAAAGAACATTAGGGTTTGACACCTAATTTGAAAGCCTTGTCTTAAAGCGGTGAATGATTGCTTATAGAATCACATATACCAATGAGAACACAAATAGGAAATCCATTTATGCTCCAAGTAGATCCCAGTTATTGCTGTAAGTCAGGGTGTTATTGTCTTTTTGTGAGCAGTATTTTATAAAAGTGTCTACATATATATATATTTTTTTGGCTAAAATGTCTATTGTTTACTCAAGCTTGATAGATTAAAAGTAGTAAAGTAGCACAGAGAGAATTCTCTAATTACTGGACGGGAGAAAGCAGCTCAGTGATCTTAAAGTCATTTGACTGTGCAGCCAAGTCAGTCCTAGTGATGTAAGTATAGGTGTTAATGATCAAAATTTAAAGCTTAGCATGAACAACAACAAAAAGTAATGGTAAAAAAGTCCCAGTGGTGTTGGGGAAATGTTTATCATCTCTATTTAATCTGCATACATCTAATTTTCAGTGCCGCCAGCCATCACAATGCCGCAGAAATCCTTTAATGCCACTGCTGAGAGAGGAGAAGAGATGACCCTGTTCTGCAGGGCCTCTGGCTCTCCTGAGCCCACCATCTCCTGGTACAGGTAGGTCACGCACCTCATCCCTCTGTCCTGCATCTGTAACCAAGCTCATGGAAAACGACACGTGATCTCATCATTTTGTCAGGAAAGAAAAACACTGGTTTTGAATTTTATTTAAGAAGTTATTACGCATTTGTTTTCTGATTCATTGGTTAGATTACATAGTTAAAGAGATCAACAGGGTGACTTAACCCAAGCCACAGGCTGCACCCATAGCCCTGGTCATTCTATCTACAAGGCATGTTTCTGACCCACAAATTCTAGTCACTGGACCTCACCCAACTGAGAACTCTGTCTTCCAACTCGAATATACTGCCTGGCTCTGTTTGGGTTCTCCATCTCTGAGCTGTAGCCTGGAGACTGTCCTCAGGTAGAAGCTAGGACGGTCCTCAGAAGTCACTGTCATGTACTACTTGTTGACCAATGATTGTGAACTGTTACTTAATCTGTGTGTCCAGCGATTTTATTGTTTGAAATGGCTGGATACATATATCCTCCTTACTCCATTATGATCAAAAATGGAATCGTTCTCCCTTCTTTATCATTTCTACGGATTCTCTAATCCTGACCTCTATTTTCCTGTGCCTGGCCAAGGAGCACTGTGAGAAATGGTTTGATTTTCAAAGGATGGGCTCATGGAATGCCATCTTAATCCTTTGGGGGTTCTTTTCATACATTAGCATCCCACAGAAATGGATGGTGGATAACAATGTATATTGTATCTAACAGGTTTGTTGGGGAAAAGACATTAAGAGCCATTACCCTGTTTGTTATCCTTTAATGATATTTTAAATTGAGCTCTTGAAGGGAATATAATCTTTACAAACTGATTTCCTCTAAATTAGTCAAGACCCACCCATCCATTTTAAAGCTCAGATCATGATTTTTTTTTTTCCCATGAAAATTCCTAGATTATGCCATTTTGCTTCTCTCTTACTACAGTAGTTCTCTCACACTCTGCCCCCGCAAATCCCCAAAAGTGATTAACTCACTAATGGGATGTATATTACCCTCTGTTATTACCAATCATATTATGAACTGTGCGTGATAAGTGGCCGTGTCTCACTCATTTGCTACACTTCCTACATTTATTACATATGTCACATGAGGTAGGGAAATAACCTCCTTTATTAGAGAGAGCACTGTAACTTAGTTAACCTGCAGCTTACATTACTGTGTGAAACTAAGTCTCATTTTTGAGTTGAGGGACGGGGAAACCATACATAAAATTTTAGCTATGATCTGTGAATGAGGGTAGGGAGGGAAAATACACATCTGTGGGCTAATTGTGAGTATTCAGCAAGATAAATAATATAGGCAAAGTGTTGTGTAAATCACAAGTTACTGAAACTTCTGGAGTAGTAGTAGTAGTAGTAGTAGTAGACTATTAAACAGATGAGTACTTTTTATTGAATAGATTGAGAAATATTGTTATCACCAACTGCAGTGAAAACTCTATATATTAAATTCTAGACACAAATGCTAAAATGTTATATAGTTATAAATATTGGATTAGTAAACATACGAAAACATATAAACATACAGAGCTCTATATATTTGCTAATGGTAGTTTATAAACCCTAATTTTGAACTCTACCTGTTTTTTGTATTTTTTGTCCATTTTATGATATATTTAGATATTTCACTAGAAGCTGAAAAAAACAGATGTTATTGAGTCATAGAAGGACATAAGGTTTATGTTAAGATATGTACCAGTGATTTGTGGAAAGCAAAACTAAATTCACTGGAAAGATCTTTTATTGTATCAGTGAAATGTTCTGTTTCAATATAGGAAAAAAATTTTTTTGTATCCTTTTAGAGATTTTTCTTTTTAAATTTAAACTTGTATGCCCAAGTACATCTCCCAACCCCTGAGGACAGAACCCAAACTTTTTATGTTAGTGTACTTTAAAATCAATTCAACCATCCCAAACACCATTATAAGAAAAATATAGAAGGAGAGATAAAGAGAAGAAAGAAAAGGAGAAAGAGGAAGAGGAGATGAAAATAAAATAAAATGAAAGCGTATATGCAACATAAGAAGCCTGAACACATATTAAAGGTAATTGTAGAAATTGTTTCAGATTTAACAATATTTAAAATATTTCTTTGAATTATTGTTAAAAAAAGTGTCTTAGTGGATAACAATGAGTCAAATTAAGGCAGAATGAATATGGCTTAAATTCAGAAAGAACATGGCAAGTATTAAAACATATTTATATCTATGAGGGAACTTAAACAAAGTGATTGCTTCTCCTTATTAATGAATTAAATTATGCTATTCAGCACAATTTCTCTAACAACATTTTCTAATAATTCTTTCCTCTCACCCTTTTATTGTCAGTAGTTATTTACAAGTTATATTGGTTATGTATTTAAATTGCATTTACCTTGAAACTTCTTTAAAGGATGTTTCCATAGATATTCTAAGAAACTTATCTCAGGAACCTAGTAAGTAAATATGTTTGATGATTACACAGTGACTCACCAACATAAAAAACTGTCTGTGGAATTAAAATCAGCAAAGAAACTTAATTTTTTGGGTAGTAATCAAAGTACAGATTGACCCAGTGTTTTTTGTTTTGTTTTGTTTTGTTTTTTTGTATCTTTTTTTTGCCAAAGATTAGTATCATGATTGCAGCACAACTCAAATATTATTCTTGTCTCTAACGTCACAACAATTTTCAAGTACAATTTTAATATTTATGCATTACGTTTTACTGGGCTACTAAAACTATGCTTTTGATTAGTATATAGGCTTTTCTGTCAATCACAGTAGCCATGAAATGATTGACAACTACAGATCAAAAAGTTGAGTATGAGTTGTTTCCTGAGTAATGAAGTCAGATTTATGAATATCAACCTCTCATTTCTTCTTTAGGAATGGTAAGTTCATCGAAGAAAATGAAAAGTACATATTGAAAGGAAGCAATACAGAACTCACCGTGAGGAACATTATCAATAGTGATGGGGGTCCTTATGTCTGCAAGGCCACAAATAAGGCAGGAGAAGATGAAAAGCAGGCTTTCCTCCAAGTCTTCGGTAAGTATTACATCATCATGGCTACAACTGCTGTCTCAAGGGAGGTCATGTCAAATTCTACTTTGTCACTTACGAGAACTATTTGACTTTCCAAAATTAAATCTCAGGTTTCTCATCTCTAAAATAGATTTTAAAATTGCTGCTACCAGATAGAATTATTTTAAGAATTACATTAAATTCCTCATGTACATTTTCATAAAGTATTGGCTGACTCATAACAGAGACTGGAGGAGAGTTCATTGAAATTATATATACTAGGATTTCTTATTACATATATAGATAGATATAGATATAGATAGATAGATATCTATACCTATATCTGTATCTATATCTACGTACACAGAGGGTTTCAAAAAAGGTATACACATTTTAAGAAAGGAAAAACTATTAAAATTGCGCTGATGGTACTTTTGAGCACCTGTTGTAATTGCAGAAGTCAGATGTGACTTGTATTCATCTTTTGTTATCAGTATATATTTGAGTATTACAATTTTAATACAGTTTTTTTCCTTTCTTAAAATGTGTATACATTTTTTGGGACCCTCTGTGTGTGTGTGTGTGTATACACACATACATGTATATATATACACACACACATACATATGTTGATCTTTATAAATCTTTAAATGACACAAGTTGGGATCAGTTTTACTTTCAATATATTTCAAAAGAGCACACCTATAATGCCATACTTAAGAAGCATTCACCTATAACTATAATTAAATATCCTCACTTCATTTTGTTAAAAGGACATATACTTTAAATATCTTTCATACTTACAAAAAGCCATATTACCTTCTTTGGGAATCTTAGAAAGAGTAGTGGACTAATAAGATTTTTTGTTTGTTTTTTGGGGATTTTTAAAAAATTATTGATTAAGCTTCCATTATGTTTTCAAGATTATAAAAAATGTTGCTGGTGATTATTTGGAATATGAGTATTCTCTAAAAAGCATAACACTAAAACTTACATGTACTACTAACATTTAGTATATTTTCTTCGTTTTTAAAAACATGGTAATCAAAATGCTTTTACAATGAAGAGAGGAGGCAGGAAGAAGGGAGAACTCTGTAGGAGTAAGAAGGACCAGTGTTTGAGTGGTAATACACGTGTGAACAAGTCCTCTGCCAGCTGGTCCTATGGTCATTTAATAGAAATATTTTTCTGAACCAGAGGGATTTTTATAAAGCTTATATTCTAGCTGAATGAGACAGACAATAATAAATATACCGAAATAGATTAAAATAATTAAATAAAGCGGGAATAATAAGATGTTCTAAGAAAGGAAAGTGGATTAAGCAGGTAGTGTTGGATAAAGCGGGCTATTATTTTGGACAGCCTGGTGTTGGAAAGTTACTGAGAAGGGTAATGATTAGATAAATGTGTCTAAGCAAAAATCTTTAACAATGAGAAGTCAAGAAAGCTAATGGCCAGGAGAAAATTGTTCACATAGAGAAAAGAATAAACAAACTTAAAATTATTACAAACTATAGAAAGCCCCTAACTTGTTTCAGCCGTATTCCCCACTTAAAAAAAAATGGTATACTTTCAAATGTAAAACATTAAATAAATGTGACTCTGTATAAAAAAAAAAAAGAAATGATAGTCCCTGAGATAATTCCCAAGAGTAATGTTCTCAATCTACTTCAATGAGCTCATATGAAATACCATTTATTTATTTGTTACTTTTCGGGGTGGCACTGAGTGACAACATAAATAAAGTTTCTAACATTTTCATCTTTTCAAATAGAAAATAATGCATGAATTGTTTTTATTTTTTATTTTTTTTTACATTTGAAACTAATAAAAAATAGAAAATAATGCATGCAATATTATATGCTGCATCACTTTTGTAAAGTAACATTGAACAAATTTGTATTGGGTTTGACCCAAAATCATATGACTTCACTGATATATGGGATATAAAATTGAAAGCAACAAAGGAACAAGACCAACAAATAAAAAACAAAAACTCATAAACACTGACAATAGTTTAGTGGTTACCAGAGGGAAAGGGGGGAGGGGGAGTGGTAGATGAGGGTGAAGGGGGCCAAATATATAGTGTTGGAAGGAAAACTGACTCTGGGTGTTGAACACACAATGTGATATACAGATGATGTATTGCAGAATTGTACACCTGAAACCTATGTAACTTTACTAACCATTGTCACCCCAATAAATTTTAATAAAAATGAAGAAAAAACCCAGAGTTCTAACAGCTTTCAAAAAAAGATAAAGATCTTGTATATATAGTATAAATATTACTAAGTTCATTAAGTCAATGGAATAAACCCTGCATTTTTAGTAATTGTATATTCTATATTTCTGATATCAGGAATCTATTATTTTAAGATTAAGAACAACTTATTTATATTTCATGATTAATTATACCTAAAGATTAAACAAAACAAAACAAAACCTTTTATTTGTCCCGAAGTAACAGGTGCTGGTTTTTATCCCTTTTGTTCTAACAAGTGAACTTGTTATGTTACAACAAGTGAAAAATTAAGAAATGCAGATAATAGAGTTTACAAACATTATACCCTGTGGTATTACGTAAATTTGTGGATGGACATAATATTTAATAATCAAGATAATTTAAATGTGTACACATAATGTTCTCCATTTTAAAGAAATAATAATTTTAAAGAAATACTTAGCTACAATTCCAATAATATTTTAAGATAAACTGAGATCAAAATAAATAAATTAGAGTAATATAAATAAATAACACATATATATTTACTTCACAAGTATGTTTAGTATGGTACTTAATTATAATCACTACATATTTAGGTACAATAATCATTTTCACTCTTGGTGAAACTGTTTTAAAAGCTTTAAAATTACACACATATATATTTACTTCATAAATATTTTTAATATGGTACTTAATTATAATCACTACATATTCAGGGTACAATCATCATTTCCCCTCTTTGGTGAAATTGTTTTAAAAGCTTAAGAGATAATCACTCAATAAGTGGATGTCATATACACATACACACACATGCACACACACGCTCATTTACATACACCTGTGACTTTAAAAGAGGAACTTTTAATTTGTAGTTTAAGAGAATAAAAAAGTAATAAAGTGGCTCTTAAACTGGCAAAATTTTGGAAGGAATTGTAATTTGATGTTTATTTATACAAGAACTTCAAAATATTTTTATAATGATAAATGGTGAGAATTATTTTCTAACTTTTTCTCCTGTACTTTGGTCTCTTGGCACAGTGTTAAACAAAGCATATTGCTGTAACTGGTACAAAGTTAGCAATTCCATACGATACTAATGTGAACTTAAATGTCCACAATGAATTTTAAGTCTAAAGCTAATATTTTCCTCCAATGCAGATTGAATAATGTATATATTCTTTACAGTACAGCCTCACATAATACAGCTTAAAAATGAGACTACGTATGAGAATGGTCAAGTCACACTCATCTGTGAAGCAGAAGGGGAGCCTGTTCCAGAAATCACTTGGAAAAGAGCCGTGGATGGCATCACATTTTCTGAAGGCGATAAGGTAACAACAACTTAATATATAGTGGTTTTCAATATTATTGTATTTTTGGTGTTTTGAATATTATTGTATCTCACATTGGATTCCAATTAACCAAGTGTTTTTAGGAATGAAATTAACAATGTATTTTTTTTTTTTTTTTTTTTTAAGAAAAGGTAGCTACCACAGTCAGCCTAAAAATAATTTGAGAGGGAAAAAAAACCTCAAAGTGTAACATTTAAAGATATGTTGTTGGTCTTAGGTTGTTGGTATCTTTAAGTTTGTGTATGTTGACTTCTGATATACATTGAATCTATAAAATATCTTATTGCAATTTTAAACCCCCCACTTGTGCTGTGAAAATGGAAGTTATTTAGACTCACAAAAGTCTGGCTCTGTCATTTAACTCTACTCTTTAGAATTGTTTTTGTGCTGTAGAACAGTTAGGTATCCAATTTTAAACAATTTAGAATCGTATAAGATAAAAAGTACAAATACAACAAAATACAACACTTGGAGATGTCACTGCCATGTAAGTTGGTGATGAACTTTCACCAGAATTCATGCAAGTTACTTAGAAATCAATTAAACATCATCGTATGTTTCACTACGCTCTATGGATTTTCATAATTGTTATTTTTCATAACTATTCATGTAAAAGTCCAAGTATAGACAAAAGTGAAACAAACTAAAGGTAATGAATTAATGATATGATAGGCTGGCATTTTCACACATGTAAAGATTATAAGATTCCACTTATAGATCACTTTTCTTTTCTCATTGTTAACGACAAACTTCCTTTCAACCTCTTTCATTAATTTAAATTGATTTCTGCAATATAAGTAACTTCAATTTCTAAAATATAAGTAACTTTACTTAACAACATTGATAGTACAAAAGATTGAAATCAGTTCATCCACAATACACTTTCTGTCCTATCAGCTCATCATGTCATTTTAAACATCTTAACTTCACAGATTTTCAACAGAGGCTACTCCCTGTCCATTTACTATTTCTCTCCTGAAAGAATATATTTGCATATGCATCACCATTGTGTGACTCATTTCCTCCTCATGATGGCATTTTTAAGAGAATATCTCTCTTTTGGTAATAAACTATTCTTATATACTTATATGGGGGTTCCAAAAAAATGTATACACATGACTTACATTCATCTTTTGTTACTGGTATATATTAAGTGTTACAATTTTAATACAGTTTTTTTCCTTTATTAAAATCTGTATACAATTTTTGGCACGCTCTGTATGTACAAGTTGAAAATCAAATTTATAAAATATGAATGGTATTTACAGTTTTCTGACTAGCCAGAGACAATGAAGTTTCTTTTAATATTTTCTTAACAGAAAATCATAGATATTATTATGGTGCAGATGGCAAATCTGAAAGGAGTTGTAGTTCCATAAAAATGTTTAAAATTGTCAAAAAGCAATTGGATATATAAAACTGTAGGTAATTGCTTTCATGTCAAATGAGTACGTTTCTTTAGATGCGTTACTTGAGTAATAATTTTCATACCCTTATTAATTGTGCCATCATATTTCTAATTTATTCTTTCGTTATTTTCCTGACTACTGTAAAATTCCTAAAAGTTCTCCTCTCAATGGTAGCCTTTGCTCTTTATTTAATAGATTCTCTTTATATATATATATACTAAGAGTACGACATAAATATATTTTATTTAGTTATTTTGTCTATGCAAACTATCAAGTAATTGAGAGTGTGATATATTCTTCTACACTCTAAGCCCCAGGCCACCCAAAACTACAAACAACAATTACTTCTTTAGTAGTTGTGAGAAATAATCAATTAGTTTTTGTTTGCTAAGAACTATATCTCTTAAAGTAGACATTTTTCTTTCTTTTTTTTTTTTTTTTTTAATTTGGTTTATTTGTTACAAAACAGTTATAGAAACCCAAATATGCGTTTCTTGTTCCAAATACAACTTTTATCCAGTGGACAAAAAAATTAAGACTACTGTATCTACTTTCTATCATGATATTTCTCCAAAATTATTTTAAGGTCCCCACTTTATTTTCTGGATGTTAGGCTTCTTTTCTCTTAACAGCATTCCTTATTTCTTCAACAACCAAAATTCAGGACTTGAATGGTTGAGGTGAGCTTTAAAGGGAGACAGACCTAATTTTGAATCTCAACTCTGCCAATTATGATACTTTAGCTTTGGCAATATTTTTTGAACTATTTTTTAAGCATGAGTTCTTCATCTTTAAAATGTGGATTAAAAGCTGATAGGTGCATTGTAAAATGCAGTTCAACATCATTAGCATATTCAAAATATTCAATAAACTTTTTTTTTTACTTTATTATATTTCATAATTTTTGAGGCAGAATTTATCTTGTTTCTTTTATTCTGGTTGTTAATAGACTCCATAAAGTCTGATATCTAAGGTTTGATTGACCATTAACTATCACAGAGTATACTGAGATCATATCACTGTTATGGAAAATAACTTGAGATTATATTTGCCATAAGAATCACTGGAGTCCTATTAGAATGCAAATTCTAGAATCCCACTTCTGGAGGTTGATTTAGTATGTCTAGCAAAGGACCTAGGGTTGCGTCTTTAAACTCATCAGTTGGCATTATATGGATGGTCTTCAGGCCATACTTTGGAAAACAATTCTCTAATTCTAATTTAAATGAAATTTAACAACTGATCCTTTCAACAGAAAAATGGTTTTACCAGATTACTGGGCACCTGATAGGGGCTTAAGAAATACAGAATAAAACAAAACAAAACTTTCCATCATACATACATTGTCAAATTTTTGATGAAATTGCTAATTTTTAGGTCATAGACAGTGAAATATCATCAACATAATATGGTTCAAACTAATAACTCCATAAAGTTATGCAAAGGTAAAGAAAAAGAACAACAACAATAAACAATGAATTTAGAAAATATGGTCATCATTGTATATTTTTGAAGAAAAGGATCTCAATTAATAGTATCCCTTTTTCTTGCTAAAATTCCCAGTCACCAGGTAACACAAAAGAAATAAATGGGGAGAAAATATATGAGGCATAACTCTGCAGGAAAGTCCATGTCCTTATACTGAACTATAAAATTAGATAGACTTACCCAACACAGTCCTGAGTAGCATTGGATCTTGTAAGCTCACTCCTGTGATCATTACTAAGTCAAAGAATGACTAAGCTCAATGGAGAACCTGTGGTCTCTACAGGAAAGTCCTTTCTGAAAAAAAAAAAAAAAAGAGGGGGCGGGGGAATGGTTCAGAAAAGCATATCTAATACAGTGTCCATAGTTACCAGTCAGACATCTCCCATGTTCTGGTAGGAGGAGCAAACAAGGGAGTTGGAAAACCCAAGAGTAGTTTGTAAGCAGAGCTCTCTTCCCATAAAATAAATCTTAGGAGCCCATGAAAAATGTTCACTGCCCAACAAATACTATGTTAATAACAATTTAGTAATCACTGTATGTGTATTGTCTCCATTTATCTGCTCCATTTTCTGTTACTGCATAGAAAATGACCCCGAAGCCTAGTGGCATAAAACAACCATTTTATTTTGTTTCTGATTTTGTAGATCAGGAATTGGAAAGGCTCAGCTGAGTGGCTATCACCAGGAGTCTGTGTGTGCTCATGTACTTGTTTTCTGTAGCTGTAGTTCTATAGGACTATTGAACTGTGCATATTAATGTGCCGTAAAATATCCTTGCATCGTATGTCATTAGAAACAACAGAGAGTAACGGTACTTAAACATAGAGCTCTTTTAAACTCATGATTACTTTCATCTATAATCTACTTACAGGTATCCTAACTATATTTAAAATAATATATTTGATTTTTAAAACTTCAGAAAAGTTCAAACAGGCAGTGGGTGACCTAGGCCTGCACTGGATCCCCTCCCAAGAGCCCCAGAACCAACATACTTGGAGGTTCGCTTCGGACCACAGCAGAGCACCAAAAATTAGCCCCACAAGTGGCAAACACAAAGGGAGGTCTCAGCAGGTACCAGAGCCCACTGGGGTGAATTCTTCTCATAGGGTGAGCTCCTTGCACAGCGGCCTGTAAGCTGTGCACGTGGCCAAACCCCACAGCCAGTCAGCCTGAGGGCGAATCCCACCCACTGATGTTACAAGAGCAATCAAGACTCTACTACAATAAGACGTCACACACAGCCCCCACAAGAGACACTCCTGGAGCACCTGGCACAGGAGAACAGGGAGACTGTGCCACTGGGCCCCACAGGACACCTACTACATAAAGCCACCCGACCAAGACTGGGAGATGTAGCAGATGTACCTAATACATAGAAACAAACACAGAAAGACAGCTAAAATGAGGAAACAAAGGAAATACATCCCAAATGAAAGAACAGGAGAAAAACTTCAGAAAAAGAACTAAATGAAATAGAGGCAAGTGACCTACCAGATATAGGGTTCAAAACAATGGTTATAAGGATGCTCAAGGAACTTAATGAGAAGTTCAATAGAGAGATAGTGAGTAAAAAAAAGGACATAGAAACCATAAAAAAGAACCAGTCAGAAATGAGGAATACAATAACTGACATGAAGAATGAGGTAGAAGGAATCACCAGCAGACTAGATGAAGTAGAAGATGAAATTAGCAATTTGAAAGACAATGTAACAGAAAACACCTAATCAGAACAACAAAAAGAAAAAAGAAAAAAAAAATGAGGCTAGTTTAAGTTACTTCTGCGAAAACATCAAGAATAACAACATTCGCATCATAGGAGTACCAGAGGAGAAGCGAGAAAGCAAGGGATAAGAACCTATTTGAAGAAATAATGACTGAAAACTTTCCTAACCTGCTGAAGGAAATAGACATACACCTCCAGGAAGCACAGAGAGCCCCAAACAAGATGAATCCAAACAGGCCCACACCAAGACACATCATAATTAAAATGCCAAAAGTTAAAGACAAAGAGAGAATCTTAAAAGCAGCAAGAGAAAACCAGTTATCTCTACTGTAAGACTGTCAGTTGATTTCTCAACAGAAATTTAGCAGGCCCACAGGGATTGGCACAAAATATTCCAAGTAATGGAAAGCAAGGACCTACGACCAAGATTACTCTTCCCAGCAAGGCTATCGTTTAGAGTCGAAGGACAGATAAAGAGCTTCCCAGACACGAAAAAGCTAACAGAGTTCATCACCAGGTAACCAGTCTTACAAGGAATATTAGAGGGACTTTATTAAGATGAAGAACAAACAAAAAAGATAAAAAATATGAATAAGAAAATGGCAATACCTATACCTACCAACAATTACTTTCAATGTAAATTGATTGAATGCTCCAATCAAAAGACATAGGAGGGATGAATGGATAAGAAAATAAAACTCTTACCTCTGCTGCCTATAGGAGACTCAGATTGAAAGATACACAAAAACTGAATGCAAAGGGATGGAAACAGATATTTCACGAAAATGGAAACAAACGAAAATCTGAAGTAGCAATACTTACACCAGACAAATACTTATACCAGACAAAACAGACTTTAAAACAATGGCTGTAACAAGAGACGAAGAAGGACCTAGGAATCCCACTTCTGGGTATTGATCTGAAGAAATGCAAAATGCTGCTTTGAGGGGATCTGTGCATCAATATGTTCATTGCAGTGACCAGGATGTGGAGGCATCCTTGGTGTCCCTCGATGGATGAATGGATAAAGATGAGGTGGTGCATATATACAATGGGATATTTCTCAGCCATGGAAGGGAATGAGTTCTTGCTATCTGTAGCCACATGGATGGACCTGGAGGATATTGTGCTGAGTGGAGTATGGCAGACAGAAAAAGACAGATGAATGTGTTTTTGCTTATATGTAGAATCAAAAGAACAAAATAGACAAATAAACAATATAGAAATAAACTCATAGATACAGAGAGCATTTTGATGGTTGCCAGATGATATTTTGGGTGGGTGGGGTGTGAAAAAGAGAAAGGAATTCAGAAGTGTAAATTGGTTGTTACACAGTAGTCATGAGGATATAGGTTATAGCATAAGGAACATAGTAGTATTGTAATAACTATGACTGTTGTCAGATGGGTACTTGATTTATCAAGGTGATAGATAGGACGGAGGTTGGGGACATGGTGAAAAGGTGAAGGGACTAAGTACAAATTAGTAGTTACAAAATAGTCGTGGGGATGTAAAGCATAGGGAATATAGTCAATAATATGGTAATAGGTATGTATAATGTTAGGTGGGTGCTAGACTAGTCAGGAGAATCACTTAAAATATGTAAATGTCTAACCACGATGCTGTACAGCTGAAATTAATATAAAATAATATCTAATGTTAACTGTAATTGAAAAATTTTTAAATGGGGTAAAGGTGAAGCAGAAGAAGAGATCCAAATTTCCAGGTATGAAACAACTAAGTCATGGGGATGTAATGTACAGCATAGGGAATATAGTCAGTAATGTCATGATAGTATGGTACGGTGTCAGATGATTGCTGGGCTTCTCAAGGTGATCGCTTCTTTAGGTATGTAAATATTGAATAACTATGGTATGTACCTGAAACTCATATAATATTGTATGCTAGCTATATTCTTAATAAAATTGTTTTAAAAAAGAAACCAGACAAAAATTTGAATGAGTCATATGTAATGCCTTAATAATACATCCACAAGTACAATAAAGTGTTGTTTTACTTGTAGATTGTGCATACTTCGTATAGCTATGTACGGAAATTTACTCTAAAATGTTCTCTAGTGATATCAATTTAATGACTCAGGTATGAATTTTTCTTAACACAGTAAATTCCAGATCTTGTTACTACATATGGCATTTCTCTTGGTAGTTGACCACAGTGAGAACCTGTATTTGAGTTTCACCTTTTTCACTGTTTGGTGTTCGTTTCTTTCCCTGCAGGGAAATACAGATAAGGGCTCTAACTTCCTATCCTGGATGAGGTAGATTCTGAGTTTACTCTTAAGTGGTAAAGGATGGTCTTTCTTCTTGTGGGATGCAAAATTAGGATCAGAAATTAGGAACAGATTTTTTCCATTATCATCTTCTTCCCTTTCTCCAGGTCTGCCTTCTCCCCAACTCCTGAATTTTTTTCCTCTCCAGAAAATAAGACGTTTTTTGCCTCTTTGTGGGCACTTTTACACCTCCCATATTATATAGCATTAAATACTGTTCTGGAACAGACTCTTCCGCATTCTAAGAAGTACTAAACATGTCACTAAGATAGGAAGAAAATGACTCAAGTTTCCACACATCAAGTTTGCTTAAGAATGTGTTGCTTTTCATAAATTTTCAAAATGTTATTTCATCGTCACATGATAAAACTGTTTCTTAAAAACATATTTTTTAGAAATATCGTTAGTTGTCATTTTAGGGTTAAATGGAAGTCAAAAATCTACAGGGAGTGATTTTTATGTCTAGAATTCTTTCAGAATGGTACACATAACAATAAGTAATATCTACATGAATAGAATCTTTAGATAATAATTATAAAGTGCTTATAATATTGTGTGTGGTGGATGACATCTGATGTGGGTCATTTATCTACTCTTAAGATACAGAATCTATAATTATTTTATTCCTGTTGTACTTTCCCTACATAGTAAATTATAGGCCTACCACCACTAGAAATTAATCCCATACTACATTGAAGAAGAAATATTGGAAATATATAGCAATAAATTGCAACAACCTTAAAGCAGAATTCCTCAGACTTCAGTCATTGACCATCAGCTTTCTCTTTTCTATATTCATGTGCTGCCTGAACTGTTATAAACCTAATTTTTTTTCTTTCAATTAACTTTTCATTTATCATTATTTGAACCAAAAATATCAGTTATCTCAAAAGTATGATTATACACTAGTAATATTTTAAATATATATGAAAATAAATGTAAAACTATAAAATAAAAAATATTTTTCAAAGTAACACCTAAATTCAATGTGTATAACTTCACTGGTACACAGATTATACCTGATAAATATTTCTTTTGTGTCAAACATACTTTGAATTAATATGACACAAAGTTTAGATATGAAAATTTGAGGAGTGGAACACAATTAAAGATATTTCTATTATGACCAAACCCATTCTCCATCCTCCTATTTGTGGGCCAACCGGTTTTCTCCAGGACACAGATATACTAGATTATTAATTAATGGGTAAAGACTTCATAAATTATAGTTACAAAGGCTGAGTTAATTTCAATCCTTAACACCAAATGGTCCTTTCACAATCTGCCAATAAAATCAGTAAACAAAGCAGAATGATTAACTTGAAAAAGTTTCTTCCTATTTTTTTCTGAAGTAAAATATGAAATTTTAGTTTGGTTTGAGTTTAAATCAATTTAAAACTTTGTAATTAAAAATAATAGGACTTTGTGTTCTTTTACATTCATTTGAAAAACGTGTCTTTGTGATTCAAAGATAACAACCTTACTGATTCAAATTTAACTTCAGTACTCCATGTCCGTTTTCCTTTCTGTCTGTTCAGATAAATAGATGTATTTATATTGAAATTTAAGATTAAGAAAAATTAACACAAGCATGGATATTCTACATTAACATTTTGTTTTTCACTTTCGTACAGAAATCATATTGTACGAAAATATTCCTTTCTATTGTAGTTGTGTAGGAACGTAAGCATTTTTCTCCATAAATGTAGGTACTAGGATCTGGATCATATTTGCGTAAAATGTTCTTCCAAACTAATTCCAAAGTAATCTGTAGCTAAAATATAGTTCTTTCATACAAATACCTGAATAAAATATGTATAACAATTTAAATATATCAGGATATACATGTTTATTATTACACTGCTGCATTCATTATTATATTACTGTTTTATGCTCTAAGGTATTATTCTTTATTGTGCATATATAGTTAATGAAGTTAATTAAGTAGATAATGAAGTGAATAAAGGTCCACTGAAAATTTTTAGTATATATGTGTGTGTATATATATATATATATATATAATGTGAAGATTACATTAAACTATTTTCACTTTTCTCATCTTTAATACTAAAGCAAATATGACTTCTTGAAAGATAAATTTCATTAAAATGCAATCAGCAAAATAATCTTTAAGGTGATAGAATTTTCCGTGGCCAACATTTCTTTTATCACTTGCCAGAATTAATTTAACAAATATCAACAGACATTATTGAGGACTGTTACGTTTGAGTGTACTATTCTAGGCTCAAAGAATGCAGCAGTAATATGAGTTTCCTGCTTCATGGTGCATGCAATTTAGGAGGGAGATGGAATCAAAGCATATTTTAAATCATCAGTCTTTTCTTTATGAAGATGAAATTTTGAGATATGCAGTTTTCGTATTGAAAAATATCAATTTTGAGTATGTATGTGAACTTTTACAAGACTACAAATACAACTTTGGCATATTTTTTTGCACTCACAGACCAAGTTCAGCTTGCTCTTCTGAGATAACTCTGTGTTGGTGTATGCCTACTCTCATCAGAATATTTCTTCAATTTGCCTTAGGCTGATGAAAATTGCTTAGATTCCTATTAAAAAACAAAAGAAAACTTAAAAAAAGGCATAATGATATCATTGGCAGCACCTTTATATTCTAGGTGAAAGTGTAAGATTTTCAACTTTTTTTTCTTTCTTAAATAGAAATTACTAAAATGAGATCAATAAATCTACAATTATTGATTTTAAAAAGAGAGACTATAGAGTTTCAGCTATTTGCACTTTATTATAAAAGCTCCAGTGAAATGAAAAGTGAAATACGATGGCATATTTACAGCATTGTTTTTAAGAATGAAGGACAGTATATAAGTATTTTTATATATCTTTATATGTATTTATACTTCTGGGCAAACTTTTTACAGCTGCATTTTTATTATTTTTATGAGGAATTTTATTTGTACCTCTTTACCAAACCTTGAAGGTGCATTCTGGGATTCAATTATGGGAAATCCTTAGTGCATTATTCTAAGACTGATACACACAGACACACAGACACACACAGACACACACACACACTCTCACACACACACAAAAGGAACAGAGGTCCAGGTGAGAACTATAATGTAAAAAACAAATAAAATCTGTAAAATATTTTAGTAAATAATTTAATGCTATGTTCAAATATTTTAAAGATAGTCATGTGTATAGTTGAACTAGACATATTGCTAACTATGGATGACAGAATGACAAAAGAGTGGAAGTTACAAAAATGTATACACTTTCCAAAAATCAAGGGTTACAGATAATGGTAAGTATTACATTGCAAATGAGAGCATTTTGAGTCCCTTGAATTTCTCTAGCATAATTTGCAGATCTTCAGTGTTTAGGAAAATCCTTTCATTTGATGTGATGTTGCTATTAGAGGATGTTGAATAATCTTTGTTACCATGAGATACTGCATCTCGATGAATTGAAATGTCTGAGTTAATATACAAGGAGCTGCTACTGAACCAAGGCTGTAAATTAAATCACATAAAGAACTGTGTACACATATACCTCACTGAGCCTCACTCCGAGAGTTCTGACTGAGCCTGGCACCTCCATATTCTGATCCAATAAATGTTTGATAGCATAAAGAGCTATATTTTGAAAATCTCCAGAAATAATTGTTTTGTGCAGGCTATGTAGATATCCTCAATCTTTGAAATTACTACACTTCTTTAATCGCAGACCCACCTGCACACTTACCATGCATGAAATGTTTATTTAGAAAACTTAAAATGATCTTTATACAGCTATACAAAAACCAAGATATATAAAAGGAGTCCATTTGTATAACCCCTGGATTCCTAATCATGCTATCTTTGTTATCTCTAGTTCATAAAAATAGAGTTTTGTAGATTAGTATTATGTAGTAGTTTTAAACAGTAATTCGTTTTGTTTCAATTCTTAGATTTCCATTTACCTGCTCTTTGATAGCAGGTAAATTACCATGTTCTTCAGAGATAAAGTTCTGTTGTTTATAAAAATACTCCCCTTCAAGTTTTAATATTTCCTTATTAAATAAGTTTCTCTATTGATTTAGTAGATAATCACACATTTTGAAATACAGTTTTTATTCAGATGCCAAGCCCTTTTTAAATTCAGACATTACTATTTTTTTCAGTTCATGATTTTCTACTAGTATAATGAAGCAGTGTGTTTCCAATTTCCTTTCTATATACCTTTTCTATATAATTCAATCATCAGAAAAGCTATAATTTGGTAATATGTTTATATTGGGAAAATGTTAATTTCTCATTGTCGAGAAGAATGCTGAAGAGCACACTCCTGGCACCTGTAGATTTTATTCATTCATTTTTCTTTCCAGAGAAAACAGACTTTTCTGAGGGATTTTGTATTTCAATGACATTTTTGAGGTCCAATGCATTTTTTTCATGCTTGTGCTCTCAGAGCAGTATTATCAGTTCCTGCTGGGCAATAGGCAAAATGGATACTGCAATCCCCCATCTGACGTAGGTGGTAGAATATAGTTAGACATGTTGGAAATCTTCCTGGATACTTCTGAGCTTGCTGAGAGGTGCGTTTTCAATCACTGACAACATTCTGAAATTTATTTTTCATCCCACAGCTTGAATAACAATGATCAGAGAAGTCTTAGTCAGAAGTTCAACCTGTCCTCATAAAAACTGTTTTCGGGAGAATTCCTGGAAATAACTTAAAAATAAAAAAATCATTCTTTTTGAAAAAATCATTTCTTAATGAACTAGTATTTTTACAACTAGTATATTTTCAATTTGAAAGTAACTGTCATCATGTTTGTAAGATGTTGTGAGAGTAGCTTTCAATTTTATAATAATTGTTTTGGGGAAAATGTTATTTACATATTGAAAGTGTAGCTTTGTAGCAGAACATACATTATTTATTTTTTTGTAAATACAATATCCTGCATACAGACTTCAGTTGCCTTTACTTCTTCTTATGATGAAATCTACTATAACCCCTGAACAAAGTTTAAAAAATACATGGCTATAAAGAAATATTGAGATACAGTAAATATTGATAGACTTAACAAAAATAAATTGCATGTTAAATGTAACTTTCGATTGTTCATGTGCTATTTTAGTGGATAATATTAGCTAAATTCAAGAAACAAGATTAAATAAATTTGAATGAATGTATGGGCAGAAATGCAGATATTTTGGTACAATTTTAATATATATATATGAAAAATAAATTTGAATTATTATACACGACATAGTATATGTATGAAAATATTTTAGCAAACATTCTAATAAACAACTTACATAAAAATAATACACTCGATGAATTCCATTGTTAAGCTTAAGTGTGCAACAAAAACAAGTGCATTAATGTTAGTTACACAATAATTAATGAATAAAATTAAATACATTTTAATAAAAATTACGTTATAGTTACTGCAGTGCCTTCATTGCTTGACTCATGGATTATTAGATAATAAATTGAAATAAGATATATTAAACAGAGATCTTTAGTAATAACTGTTCAGCTATCAATTGAATAGTTGTATTTATTCTGGAAAAAAGGAAAAAACAACTCCTAGGTAAGAATCTTCCTTGGCTGTGGTGTATTTTCATGATCTATATCTTTGAGCAGCCTCATTGCTATTGTTCTGCAATCCAAAAAATCTGTCAAAATTTTTAAGTGCTGGGTTATTTTTATATACATGTTAAATGGTGCATCTAGTTATAAGAAAAATGTATTTATACACTATCAAATATGTAGAAACAATGTAATCCTAATAATTGTAGATCCTATCATCTTTTCCTGGCTCAAACCACCTACCTTGTTCACTACTTTTATACCCCAATTAAATTTCACTGTCTGTTATTATAATCACTATCTCATACATATTCCTCAGTCTTTTATTCCGTTTCTCATAGATAGATAGATAGATAGATAGATAGATAGATAGATAGATAGATAGATAGATAGATAAAGATAGATACCACATAAAGCCTCCAAAAATGATCTGATATCTGTCTTCTGTCACAGCAGAATCCCTTGAAACTGTTGTTTAAACATGTTCTCTTTCTTCCTCCAATTGACTCTTGAATATACTACAATCAGGCTTTAACCACATCACTTCACTGAGACTCCCTGGCAACTTTACCAATAACCTTTACTTTCTTCAACTTAATGGTAAATTATTAGCTTTTATTTATTTCTGTCAACAAGCAGCACTGACCCAATTAAATAATTTATTTGGCTTTAAACATGTTCTTCAACTTGCAGAACACTTTCCTGTTTTTTCTCTTCCTCTATTTCTCTCTAATTTCAATCTCCTTTTATCAATGTGTCTTCTAGTTGACCCGTAAGTCTCAAGGGGCCAAGTTTGGATTCCATTATTGGATTCCCTTCTCTAACCATGCTTATTCCCTTCACTTACTCATCTAGTTTCATAGCTTTAATTACCAACTGGAATCCGTAAACTCCAAATTTCAACCATGAACCTCTCCACTGAACCCTCATCTTCTATAGCCAATGGCCTACCAGACAACTCCATTTACATATTAAATAAACATCTCAATGTGAAAATATCCAATCCAACTCTGAATATTATCTCCACATTTGCTTCTCTCTCAGTCAGTCCAATCTCACTAAAGGTGACACCTTCTTTCCAGTTGTATGGGCTAAAATTCTTGAAGTTATCTTTGATTCTTATCTATTAATATTCCCATACTCAATTTTTTCCCCACAAATTATGTTAGCATTGTTTCAAGTACATTCAAAATTTGATCATTTGTGAACACTCAACTGTTACTGCTCTGGTCCAAGCAATCATAATTACTGGCCTAGATTATTACAATACATTGTTAAGAGTTCTCAATGCATCCACCCTTGTCCCATTATTCTCATTAAAATATCTAGGTTGGTCCACTTGAAATAAGCCAGATAATATCACTCTTTGTTCAGAAGCCTCTAATAACTTTTCATATCATTTGGAAATCCCTTTTATAACCTACATGAGTCTACATGATAGGCTGCTCTTCCAGTCTCTGTTGCCTCCTAATTTTCCTCATATCTTTCTATTAAGATCAATGTATTTCAGCCAAATAAGATTTCACATTCCCTCCATCAATCCTTGGGCATTCCAAGCTTTTTAATGTTATGGATATGTTTTTCATCCCTTAAACCTCCCACCCAATGCATAGTTATAAGACATCAAAATAAAGTGTATTAGTCACTGAGCATGACTCAGTATTCAAAGAGGAGCATATATTTTCTGCTATAATACTACCAGCACACATGACAATAATTATACACATTAATTATATAAAGGTTCATATATATATATATATATGTTGTGAGAGTAGCTTTCAATTTTATAATATACACACATATATATCAGTAGTTACTTTTCTACTTTGTGGTATCAGTCCAATAAGAAAAATACTGTTAATAGTGATGTGTGGTATAGTACAAATATCCTCATGTCTGTAACAAAAGGTGATCACTAGATGATAAACACATAGCCTGGCGTTAAGTGTGGAAATAGTGACAATTTAAAATAATTGTTAGAATTTTTCTTTCCAGGAATAATGGATAAAGAAGGGCTTGATTTACATTCTGATTTTAAACAATGACAACAGCAAACAAAATTCATGACATCGTGGGCAGTGTATTGATCCCTGAAAGAAAGAAAAACAAATTGTGTGAGTCCTAAGATTTCTCAAGCCCAATGCTTCCAGCAAGATTCCAGGCTGCAGCACAAGGATGAAGTGTCTGGGTGTATCTTTTAGTTGAGAAAACTAGTTCTCAGTTTGAGTGACTGAGGTAGCTAGAATTCACAGTATGGCATAGCAGAGAGGTGAGAACTCTATGGATAAGAGATACATTCATATATAGAGAGAGAGCTCAAGAGATGTTCAGCATCCTCCCCAGGCATTATCAGCTGAGTACCAATATGTGTAAGAGGAAACTATCCACAGCCCTAGAAAGAACCACTGGAATACCGAGGAACATTGCTTTCCCAGTGTGGCCACGTTAGTCTCTAACTAAAGATCAATCCTAACTGCCCGAGTTTAGAACCCTCAAAAGAATAAAATTGTTTAAGTAATTTAATAGTATCTCAAAGAGATGATCAAGCATATTTAAAGTAATAAAAAATAATACAGCACTCAACATTTCTAATTCAAAATCTGGCATCCAATAAAAAAATTACAAGGACTACAAGGTGCACGAAAATGTAATCCATGGTAAAGAAAGATAAATCAATTCAATCAATAGAAACAGATCCATTAATGACATAGATGATAGTGTTAGTAGATGGGAACATTAATATAACTATTTTTTTAATTATGCTGCATATGTACTATAAGATAAAAGAAAGCACTTCTTGTTCATAATGAAGAGAGACATGGAAGATGTAAAACAAATTAAATCAAAATACTAGAGATGAAAAAAATGTCAAGTAAAAAAGATTGGGTAACATTAAGAACAGATTAGATACTGCAGAAGAGATTAGTGAAGGCAAAAACAGAACAATATAACCTATCTGAATGAAACAGACAGGAAAGGACTAATAATATATATTATTTTAGCAATCCTGTGCTTTTTGCATGCTCTGAGTAAGTGTTGACCAAAGAATGATCAGAACAGGGCCCTCATTTGCTCTATTAGGTAGAGCAAAGAAAGAATGTTCCTAAAATATTCTTTATACTGTGTTTTCCCCTTTATAGAATCTCTTGCAGGGACTTGCATAAAAAGTTGCTAAAGGAGAAAGATAACTACTATGTTAACATTTAATATGTCAGGCATTTTTTAAGCAAAGCATATCAAATAATATCATTGTACTACTTTCTGTTGGGTATTGTGTTTCCTGCTTTATAAATATATTTAATTTGTTTATAATTTGAACTAGATTGCCATACTGCTTAGATGTGGTCACTAACTATATCACTGGTTATAATAACATTTATTATGTATCTTGCACTGAACCTGCATAATCTTATGCAGCTCTAACCAGAAGTGGTGAAAAGCAATAGAAGTTATATACTTTGTATTAGTCAACTTATTGTGATAACTCTGCAAAATAAATGCATCAAAATCTCAGCACTTTCAATACAAAACTGTATGGGTTTGTAAGTAGTCTGCAGCAGCAGCATGCTCTAGACTTGAATTTGGGTTCTGATCTGCTCTATATATCTTAACGATTCAGGGAATAAAATAATGAAACAAATCCCATTTTAGGTATGCTTTTTGAACTATTCCATGATAAAATGTAAGATGTAATTTTAAAACAAAGACAAAGCTAAAGAATAGTATAATGAAACCCCACATATCTCTCTCAGGTTCAGTAGTTGCAAATATGCCATTCTAATTCTAATATTGCAGGCCATCTGTTTTCCAATAGGTTATCTTTGTGTTACATAGCAAAATATTACCTTTCATTTTGGATTTAAAAACAAAGAATCAAAACTATGGCTTATTTAAAATGGAGTCAGCGCTTATTGGAGATTATTCACATTACTTCCAGAGCAGTATGGTTTAGTAACATGATATCATTGTCCACAAGGTGAATTCAGTTATGTGCCATAAATGATAGCAATACAGCTGTCCATCGTATAATATTAATAAATGTCAAACAGTGTAATGTACCGCATGCTTTCTCATCTTTTTTCTATGTTATCATTGTTGTATGAATGAAACTAAAATTTACCTGAAGATAGGATGTAATTTTTCAATCTGAATATCTTATTAGCTTCTGTAGCCCTTAGTGAATTTTAATAAGCAGTTGTCATTACTTTTCTGATTTTTCATTATGAAGAATATACAGGAAAATTGGGAATCCCAAAAAAATAGTGATCATCCTATTTTTTTGCGTTTTTTTTTATTTTTTAAACAATTTTGTTTGTTTATTTTTATTATTTTTTATTTTATTTTTTATTTATATTTGATTTCCTGATTTATTAATGGACAAAACAGTGACAGTTTAGATGGATTGATGGCTTGAATAAATGGGTTGTTTTTCCTATTCTAGTCTGATCCTATGGCTTGAATTCACATGTCTTCAATTTTCTGAACAACCTTGATATCAAATATTTTGTTTTATTATTATCATATTACATCAAAATTTCACACATACAACAAAAAATGTCAGTGAGAGTAACCAACGGTTACACCAAAATTATGTTCAGCCATACGATAAGCATAGTTGCCTCATTCTAATTTACTTAGAGCTCTAATCACAATCCATGATCATAATAAGGTACACTGATATCACAGGCATGTGGCCAGTTTATTGTATAGGGCTTTGACTAATATAAATGTTGGTGATGTGATGCATTATCATTAGACTTCTGCAATTTAAAACGAATGGATGGCAACACCAAGCTCACGTCCATGTAAAGCCTACTTGACTGACTTTGACATCAAAGTCATGGCTTTGAGCAGGACAGGCATCCTGATGAAAAGCAGTGTCAAGGATACATCCAGACCATCCACAGGTGTCATGGCAATTACAGACAAACTCAGTATCTGGGGTTTCCTTAGTAGTACTTTACATGAAATGCAATATAACGTGTATTGTGAAATTTAATCATTTATATGTGAAATGTGTTAGTGTTTATCAGTATTACTTTTGCTCCCCTACCGTAGTTCTTTGTCCTAGTTTTAATTTTGTCCTTTACTATGTATCTTACAGATTTTTATGGGCAAAATAGTATAAATAATTGGCAATGACTGGTTCATAGGGTCATGAGAGAAGTCTAGCAGCAGTAGCAACCTGCCGATTAAGAGGAAGACAGAGTTATCATTTCCCTTTGAGAAAGGATGCATGTGGAATGCCTTTGGACATCACCACAAAATGGAATTTGCATGAACTCATATAATTATCACTTTGATCAGGACATGAGATGTGTTATGCCCATCCATTTTTCTAGTACTTAGCAGGCATTAAGCCTTAAAAATATTAACTAATTTAAGCTTCACAGCAGTGCTTTGAAAGCTGTACTCTTACACCAAGTGTACAGAGAGGAAAACTGAGTACGCTCGTGGCACAGCCATGATATAAACCTATGCAGTCTGGTTCTGCAATGTGGTCTTAAATAATATGTTATACTAAAAGGCAGCACAGCCAAGCAGTGATGTAAAATATTCATGTCATATTCTGAAAACCAGCATCATGACAATTGTCATGGGGGACCTCTACTTAGTCATTTTGTTTATAAATAATCTTTGAAAGACTTATTTCTACTTTTGACTTATTTTTATAACATTTTAATTTTAATTATTTTAACGTATTAACTATAGAATATGGAATATAATACATGGAGGTTATTAAAATATGGGTAGCTATAGTAAAATATGAATATATCCATACATATGTATAATTTAAAAATTATCTACTAATGATAGATGATATTTCCCATCCAGAGATCTGTGACAGAAAGATGGTAATGTTCTTTTCCTCATTTATTTTTTTATTGGAGTGACAATTGTTAGTAAAATTACATAGATTTCAGGTGTACAATTCTGTATTACATCATCTATAAATCCCATTGTGTGTTCACCACCCAGAGTCAGTTCTCCTTCCATCACCATATATTTGATCCCCCTTATCCTCATCTCCCACCCCCCACCCCCCTTATCCTCTGGTAACCACTAAACTATTGTCTGTGTCTATGAGTTTTTGTTTCTCATTTGTTTGTCTTGTTCTTTTGTTGTTTTTGGTTTATATACCACATATCAGTGAAATCATATGGTTCTCTGCTTTTTCTGTCTGACTTATTTCGCTTAGCATTATACTCTCAAGATCCATCCATGTTGTCACAAATGTTCCTATATCATCTTTTCTTACCGCCGAATAGTATTCCATTGTGTATATATACCACAACTTCTTTATCCATTCATCTATCGAAGGACATTTTGGTTGTTTCCATGTCTTGGCCACCGTAAACAAAGCTGCAATGAACATTGGAGCACACATGTCTTTATGTATAAATGTTTTCAGATTTTTTGGGTAGATACCCAGGAGAGGGATTGCTGGGTCATACGGCAATTCTATTCGTAATTTTTTGAGGAACCTTCACACTGCCTTCCATAACGGCTGCACCAGTCCCACCAACAGTGTATGAGGGTTTCTTTTTCTCCATAGCCTCTCCAACACTTGTTACTATTTGTCTTGTTGATGATAGCCATTCTGACTGGGGTGAGGTGATATCTCATTGTGGTTTTGATTTGCATTTCTCTGATGATTAGTGATGTTGAGCATTTTTTCATATGTCTATTTGCCATTTGTATGTCCTCTTTGGAGAAATGTCTCTTCAGGTCGTCTGCCCATTTTTCAATTGGATTGTTTGATTTTTTGTTGTTGAGTTTCATGTGTTCTTTGTATATTTTGGATATTAGGCCCTTATCGGAGGCGCTGTTTGCAAAAATCTTCTCCCATTCAGTTGGTTGACTCTTTATTTTGTCGATGGTTTCTTTTACTGTGCAGAAGCTTTTAAATTTCATATAGTCCCATTCATTTATTTTAACTTTTACTTCCCTTACCTTTGGAATCAAATTCATAAAAAGCTCTTTGAACCCAAGGTCCATAAGTTTAGTACCTATGTTTACTTCTATACAGTTTATTGTGTCAGGTCTTAAGCTTAAGTCTTTGATCCATTTTGAATTAATTTTGGTACATGGTGACAGATAGCAGTCCGGTTTCATTCTTTTGCACGTGGCTATCCAATTCTCCCAGCACCATTTATTGAAGAGGCTGTCTTTTCCCCATTGTATGTTTTTAGCTTCTTTGTCAAAAATTATCTGTCCATATTTATGTGGTTTTATTTCTGGGTTCTCAATTCTATTCCATTGGTCTACGTGTCTGTTTTTCTGCCAATACCATGCTGTTTTGATTATTGTAGCCCTGTAGTACAAGCTAAAGTGACAGAGTGTGCTACCTCCAGTATTGTTCTTTTTTCTTAAGATTGCTTTGCTTATTCGGGGTCTTTTGTGGTTCCAAACAAATCTGATGATTTTTTGTTCTATTTCTTTAAAAAATGCCATTGGGATTTTGATGGGGATTGCATTAAATTTGTATATTGCTTTGGGTAATATGGCCATTTTAACTATGTTGATTCTTCCAATCCATGAGCACGGAATGTCTTTCTATTTCTTTGTGTCTTCTTCAATTTATTTTTAAAATGTCTTATTGTTTTAAGCGTATAGGTCTTTCACATGCTTGGTTAAGTTTATTCCTAGGTATTTTATTCTTTTTGCTGCAATTGCAAAAGGAATTGTTTTTTGTATTTCTTTTTCTGAGATTTCATTGTTAGTATATAGGAATGCAATGGACTTTTGTACGTTGATTTTGTAGCCAGCAACTTTACTGTATTCGTTGATTGTTTCTAATAGTGTTTTGGTAGCGTCTTTAGGGTTTTCTATATATAGCATCATGTCATCTGCAAAGAGTGACAATTTAACTTCTTCATTCCCAATTTGGATGCCTTTTATTTCTTTCTCTTGCCTGATTGCTCTGGCAAGGACTTCCAACACTATGTTGAAAAGCAGAGGTGATAAGGGACAGCCCTGTCGTGTTCCTGAACGTAGAGCAAAGGGCTTCAGTTTTTCACCATTAATTATGAGATTAGCTGAGGGTTTGTCATATATGGCCTTTATTATGTTAAGGTATTTTCCTTCTATACCTATTTTATTAAGTGTTTTAATCATAAATGGATGTTGTATCTTGTCAAATGCTTTTTCTGCATCAATTGATATAATCATATGATTTTTGTCCTTTATTTTGTTTATGTGATGTATCACATTGATGGATTTGCGGATGTTGAACCATCCTTGTGCCCCGGGGATGAACCCCACTTGGTCGTGATGAATAATCTTTTTAATGCATTGTTGCATTCAATTTGCTAGAATTTTGTTTAGGATTTTTGCATCTCTATTCATCAGAGATATGGGTCTGTAGCTCTCTTTTTTTGTGTTGTCTTACCAGGTTTTGGTATCAGGGTAATGTTGGCCTCATAAAATGAGTTAGGGAGTACTGTCTCTTCTTCAATTTTTTGGAAGAGTTTGAGCAGGATTGGTATTAGATCCTCTTTGAAGGTTTGGTAGAATTCACTAGTGAAGCCATCTGGTCCCGGACTTTTGCTTTTGGGAAGGTTTTGGATGACTGATCCAATTTCGTTACTGGTGATCGGTCTGTTTAGATTTTCCAGTTCTTCATGGTTCAGCCTTGGAAGGCTATATGTTTCTAAGAACTTGTCCATTTCTTCTAGGTTATTGAATTTGGTGGCATATAGTCCTTCATAGTATTCTTGGATGATCCTTTGTATTTCTGTGGTGTCCGTGATAACTTCCCCTTTTTCATTTCTGATTTTGTTAATTAGTGTCTTCTCTCTTTTTATCTTAGTGAGTCTAGCCAAGGGTTTGTCAATTTTGTTAATCTTTTCAAAGAACCAGCTCTTTGTCACATTAATTTTTTCTATTGTTTTTTTGTTCTCTATTTCATTTAGTTCTGCTCTGATTTTTGTTATTTCCTTTCTTCTGCTGACCTTGGGTTTCACTTGTTCTTCTTTTTCAAGTGTTTTAAGGTGTGACATGAGGTTATTTATTTGGGATTTTTCTTGTTTTTTGAGATAGGCCTGTAGTGATATAAATTTCCCTCTTAAAACTGCTTTTGCTGCATCTCAAAAATTTTGGTAGGATGTATTTTCATTGTCATTTGTTTCTATGTATCTTTCGCTCTCTCCTCTAATTTCTTCTTTGACCCGGTCGTTCTTTAAAAGTATGTTGTTTAATCTCCACGTATTTGGTTTTTTTCCTGCTTTCTTTTTGCAGTTGATATCCAATTTCAAAGGTTTATGATCAGAGAACATGCTTGGTATGATTACAATCTTCTTAAATTTGCTGAGGCTCATTTTATTTCCTAGTATATGGTCTATCCTAGAGAATGTTCCATGTACAGTAGAAAAAAATGTATAGTCTGATGTTTTAGGATGTATAGATGTCAATTATGTACATTTCATCTAATGTGTCATTTAGGGCTGCTATTTCGTTATTTATTTTCTGTTTGGATGATCTATCCATAGCTGTCAATGATGTATTTAAGTCCCCTAGTATAATTGTGTTTTGGTCAGTTTCTCCCTTTAGTTCTTTTAGTAGTTATTTGGTATATTTCGTTGCTCCCTTATTGGGGGCATAAATATTGATGACTGTTATGTCTTCTTGTTGTATAGTCCCCTTTACCATTATGAAATGCCCATCTTTTTCTCTTGTTATCTTGTTCAACCTGAAGTCTCTTTCATCTGATATCATTATGGCTACACCTGATTTTCTCTGGGTACCATTTGCTTGGAGTGTCAATTTCCACCCTTTCACTTTGAGTCTATGCTTGTCCTTGTAGCTGAGATGTGTCTCTTGGAGACAGCATATGGTTGGGTTTAGTTTTCTGATCCAATCTGCTACTCTGTGCCTTTTTATTGGTGAGTTCAGTCCATTTACATTTAGGGTGATTATTGATATGTGAGGATTTCCTGTCATTCTATCTTTAGTTTTCTGGTAAGGCTGTGTCTCCATTGTTTCTTTGCCTTTTTGTTGTTGTCTATTATTTCTGTGTGGTGGTATTCTATGATGTTTCCCTCTGTTTCTTCTTTTATTACAATATATATTTCAGTTCTGGATTTTTTTTTTTTTTTGAGTGGTTACCCTTAAGTTTATGTAAAAGAAAGTTTGATATTTAGAGTATTCCATTTTCTTCAGCACGCTTACTTTCTCCATTCCCATATTCCGGTACATGCCTTTACTCTCCCCCTTTTTATGTTTTGGTTACCACAAATTATCCCTGTTGATTGTGGTTGAATAGCCTCCTTTAGTATTTCTTGTAGTGCAGGTCGTGTATTAGAAAATTCCCTCAGCTTCTATATGTCTAAAAAGGTCTTTATTCCTCCTTCATATCTAAAGGATATCTTTGCTGGGTATATTATTCTTGGTTCATCATTTCTCTGTTTCAATAGTTTGAATATTTGGTTCCACTCTCTCCTGAATTGTAGAGTTTCTACTGAAAAATCTGATGATAATCTAATGAGCTTTCCTTTGTAAGTTACCGTCTTCTTTTCCCTGGCTGCCTTGAGGATTCTTTCTTTGTCATTGATTTTAGACAGCTTCAAAACAATGTGCCTTAGAGAAGGCCTTTTGGGATTGAGGTAATTAGGTGTTCTATTAGCTTCTTGGATTCGAGTATCCAGTTGTGTCCACAAGTTTGGGAAGTTCTCGTCTACACTTTGTTTGAATATATTCTCTGTTTCCTTCTCTCTTTCTTCTCCTTCTGGTATGCCCATTATTCTTATATTGCTCTTTCTGATGGAGTCAGAAAGTTCCTGTAGAGTTCTTTCATTTCTTTTAAGTCTCAAGTCTCTTTCTTCTTCCATCTGTGTAATTTCCAGTTTTCTATCTTCATTGTCAGTGATTCTTTCCTCCATCTGGTCAACTCTACTACCTAAGCTGGTTATTTCATTCTTAATTTCTTCTATTGAGTTCTTAATCTCCAGAAATTCTATTTGGTTCTTTTTTAAAATTTCAATCTCTTTCATAAAATGCTCATGTCGTTCTTTGATTGTGTTTCTGAGTTCATTAAACTGCCTTTCTGTGTTTTCTTGCATTTCGTTGAGTTTTTTCAGAACTGCAATCTTGAATTCTCTGTCATTTAAGTCACGTGTTTCCATATCTTTAAGTTCCTTTTCTGGAGACTTTTCAGTTTCTTTCTGAGCTGTCTTGTTGCCTTGGTTATTCATGTCAATTACTGATTTATTATTTCTCTTCCTAGACATCTATAGGAGTGGCTTCTGCAACAGGTTGATAGGAAGAAGTCTTTCTTTTGTTTTCCAGTACTTGTTGGTAGAATGTTTTATTTTCTCTCTGACTCAGCCTTTTTTCTCTCTCACATGGTAATGCTATGTTTTCTCTGCACTATGCCAGCTTCTCACACAATGGGGGGATTCCCTGGGAGACGGGCTTCTCCTCTGTTAATAGTTCACCTGGGTCACAGGACGCAGTGTCCGTGTGGGTATGCGGAGAGCTTTTGATGTTCCAAAGATCTTCCTGCACCAGATTCACAGACCATATATTTCAGCAGTTCTTTTTACTCATGCAGGGATCCGCCCAGATAGGTGGGGCCAGGGGCGGGGTGAGTTGTGAGAGGTGGCCCAAAGCAATGGCGGTGACCACCACCACAGCCGGTCCTGCTTCCACAGCTCACTCCCCTTTGCTGGAACTAGTTGGGCTGCGAATCTGTGTCTGCGGTCCACAGTTCTCAGAACAGCAAATATTCTGTTATTTTGATCTGACACTGCTACTGTTCCGTTTCTAGCACCGGGCAGGTGGATGCAGGGCGAGCTCTGGGAGGGTAGGGAGGGGGCGGCTAGTCTCAATGTCTAAGGTTTCTGTTCTCTACTCGGCAGTGAGGGCTTAAACCACCGTTTTCAGCCTTCTTCCCTCAGTCTTTTCTCCGAGGTCTCTGCTGTGATCGTTGGGTTCAGCCGTTTTTTATGCTGCCCCCTCAGCCCTGTGGGTCACAAGCGGAGCCCTAGCAGTCCGAGTTCTTCCCTCTCCTGCAGCTGCGGTAGTTCTGGGATGCAGCGAGCTCGGCGCACTGAGCTAGGTCTGCGTCCTGTGCCCCCACGGCTCCGTCTCCGCACTTCTCCTTTCCCTCCTCCCCCTGTTCGCGCTATTCGCTCACCTTTAGGTGAATTCAGTAGCGGGCCTCTTTGTCTTGCCTGTCTGCTGTGCAGGGAGTCCTTTGTGGAGATATTGTTGTTCGATTAGTTGTAAATTCCAGGGGAGCTTTACAGAGGCTCACCTCACGCCGCCCTTTTGATCAGTATCCCTTGATATTTTTTTTAATGAGAGGACCCACATTTTATTTTGCAGTTTGCCCTGAATATTATGTAGCTAGTCTGGTGCCTTGTTTATATCATTGTTGTTTATCCTTCAGGTCTCAAGTTTACACAGATATTCCTAAAAGACATTGTTCCTCACTTCTGGAGACTGCATTAGGTGTTCTTCCTGAATTTCATGTATACTGCCATGTATTTGACTTGCCTTTTTTTTTTTTTTCCCCCTCTAAGACTATTGACTTATGAGTTTAAGGGTTTTGCCTTTCTCATCCATTTTTCTATCCTGAGAACGCAGCATAGTACCTGTAAATATGTAGTTGGGTCACATAGTATGGCTCATGTGGTGAACCATAGAGCCGAAATTCAGAGCATGAACTCCAAGGTCAGACAGCCTGAATATCTAACCACTATCATTTATAAACTGTGTGGAACCTTGGCATATTATTTAATGTTCCTGTACTACGGTTTACCATCTTTAAAATGGAGATGATGTTAGTCCCAATCCCATAGCAAATTTATGGGTATTCAGTGAACTAATAAATGCAAAACATTTAGTACAGTGTCTAACTACCATTTAGTATGTGTATTAGCTGTTATCATTGTCATATTCAATTTCTATTTATTGAATAAATTATTGACTGTATTTGCAAAGAGAAGAAGAGGACACTAGAACCTGATGTAGAAGCTATGTAAATTAAAATGAAGTCTTATTTCATGTGTTACTGTTTATTACATCAGTTTATACTGCTAGAAGGACGTATAGTTGTACAAAAGTTCAGTTCATGAAATAAAAATAGGAAGGATATTAGAAAGCTGGGATCAAGCCTAGAGGAAAGAGAAATTGAGTTTAAGAGTTAACATATGAATTTTAAAAAGAGGAAAGATAATATTTCTGTTTAAAATTCATTGCAGAAATTAGTCAACACGATGTTAACAGATTTTGAGAAGTTAATTTGGATAAATTAATGGCGATAACCTTTGGAGAGCATCTGTTTTCTGGTTTACATATTTAGCCGTTATGCCTTGACACTACCTCCAAATATTTGAAGCTGTGTTTAATTTACATTTGATGCAGATTTAATGCCATGATGACTAAGCCATACAGAATATGTAATGCAGGAGTGCCATTTGTGTGTGTCTGCTTTTGTCCAGGGTTCTGCCTGAATTCTCTATTTCCCTGCCCAACATGAAGAGATCCCATGTACCTTCCCTTAGTTCTTTCATATGCCTTTCCTCAGTTCTTTCATATGCCCCCTCTGTCACCATTTTCAGATCTCTGTCCACACCTCATTTTATCGGGGAATATACCCCTGACGCTACCCATACCTTCCTTCACTCACCTCTGAAATGAAACTGTAGTGTTCCTACATGGTACTTTTTAGTTTATTTGCATTATGTTTTAACATTAGTATCTGTCTTCTCTGTTAAACTTTAAGTCTCATTGGGGTAGGAATTATTCTGTTTTGCTCAGCATGCATCCCTGGATTTTTATTGAGGAATAACTGCACAATAAATAGTGAGTAACTAAGTGTCAAGATGCATAGTTCTCTCAAAAGGCCAAAGGGGTCAATTACTTCAAAAGCTTCAAAGACATGAATGTAAGGAAGAAGAAAGATGAGGAATCCTGGCAACCTTGGGTGTATTGTTGTGAACTACAGCTAGGTTCTCAATTTGGCAATACACGTCTAGTCAAGTAAGGTCACAAAAACAACCTATAAACATGGTACATTATATAGTTTTGAAAAGTCTGACAGTTAACATTGACAACAAAATATTCAGGTTGCAAGTAAACTCAAGAAGGCAGTTATCACATAGTTACTGGATTCATAGATCATTGATTAATAATCATTTTATAAAAATATAAAACACTATTCCAATAAGCTGTTCTTCAGCTGATCTTCTGGAAAGGCAAATAATATAAATCAAATCAAATTTCAGAGTGCTTTTCTGTAAAGGCTTGGAATAATAATGTCAGACGCTTTACTTTTTAATCATCTTACTTAATGCAGTGACAGAACCTGAAAATAGTAGAGGGGTAGCTAATATGTCCATTAACCTGTCTCAATCAAATATCAGATGTCTGAAATGAATCTGCAGTAGGTGGTGAATCAAAGCCAAGATATAAATGAATTTTCTTTCAGAAATGTGTAATGAATTTTTGTAGCACAAAGAGAGATGTCCTTTGGCATGTCAGATATGAAAGGGGATGACTTTGGTCGTCTAATGTAAGTTATCTGAGACAAATGCATATTGGGCATTATTACAGAGCCAATGCCAAGTCTGCTAGTGACTTATGATTACCCAGGGAATCACACACTTCCCTAAAGAAATCCTCTTCTTCCAGTATTTCTGTTAATAATTTCAGATACATTAGGAATAATTTTTAAATAGCAAACACTTTTACTAATAGCATGTTAATTGTATATACACCAGAGTTTTAGACAGGTCTGTGAAGGGTGCTTATGGAAAGCACAGGATATTCATGACAGCACAAGTCATACAAATTAATTGGAATCCAAATGGTAACATCTTCTGAGTCAGAAAAGTGATCCCATATGGAAGTCCTTCAACATCAAGCTGAGGGATGGGGGTTTAATTTGGGAGGGAATCCACTGTTATTTACAGTTGTAGAGTGCAGGGTATGGGAAACCTTCATTACGTTGTTGTGAGAATTAAAAGCTTGCTTTTAAAAGGAGCATATTCTTAGCTATACGAGGAATGATTTCTGCATCAGGAAGGAGTTCTTACAAAAGAAACATAGGGAAGAGCATAACGTTGATGGTTTTGCAGAGTCAGGGACTCTTTTTCGGGCACATTCAGCCTGTGATTGTTGTCTCTGAAATCCAGAGATACCTGTCAGTATCCTTCCAACTCAGCACCACAACTAAGCTTGTAAATAGGAGAGGCAGACAGCAGATAGGTCTACCGAAACACAATTGCTGAAAATTGGAAAGGATAATGTAGAGCCAGATGATTAAATGGAGATATTTCATAATTTGGAATATAAAGAGGTAAATGAAGATTCAGAAACTAATCCAAGACTGAGGACAGGTATGGCACGGGGTATGGGAAATCATTGGTATCAGTCATAGAAATAAACACCATGGCAGGAGAAGAGGGAGTGTGTGTGTGTGTGTGTGTGTGCGTGTGTGTGTGTGTAGGGGGGGTAGGAGGTGATGCATTCAGGTCTGCACATACCAGATTGAAATACATATCAAAGAGACGTGCCGAACAAGTGAGATACCTGGTTCTGAAGCTCCAGGGAAGAGAGATCCTGGCTGGAGAAAGACTGACTCAAGGTCACCCATGTAGATGTGGACAGGGATGAGAGCACCTAAGCAAAGTATATTGACTAAAAAGGACCAGAGTCCAGGTCAGCATGCAGGGAGACAGGAGACTGCAATAGAGATGAAGGAGTAGTCAGAGAGGTGAAATGGAGAAAAACCAGAGTATGGGTGTCTGAATGCCAAGCGAAGTCAGCGCACATGTAAGGAAGGATAGTTCAATAAGGTCCAATGACTAATAGAGGCGCAATGAGGTAAGGACTAAAGAATACCCAGGTAGTGCTGGATCTTAGTTTCCCGTGTAACAAATCAGCCATTTTGGTTTGGGGTTTGCTCATTCTGGCTTTAAACTTTGTGATTTTTTATTTTTTTTAAATTGTTTTTCCTCAAGTAAATAGATTTGGCAGTTAAACATCTTAAATACTGGCAGAAGAGAATGCCCTTCTGCTTGAAAACCTCATCTTACTGTTTTTTTCTTAGCAATACTTAGGAGTGGAAACATATGTCCCACCTAGAAATCCTGATCTAAGTTGCATAATACATCCCTAAAACAGAATGTTTTTGTTTCTTTGTTTTTGAAGAGCATTTTTCTGATCATAAATAATTACTGAGTGATATGATAATATGAAAATTGCATACCTATACAAAATTAAAAGGCCCAAAAGTAACCATAGTGTGCCCTAATCAACTTCATGCTTGAAAAAGAACTTTAAAACAGTCTTTTGATATTAATTAAAGGAAATAATTAAATGCCAAATTGTAATATACAAAGTGCACACATGTACTAAAATTTAATTGAATTTCAGTCTTATAGAAAATTAAACAACCATTATTTTGTTACATAATAACATACATATTTCAAACTAAATGTATGGCATAAAATATTTTATGAGGCACTAAAACTCAAATATTGAGAATAATTGATCCACTAATTGTAAAGTGCACGATTCAGATAAATTATAAAATGCTGAAAGTTCAATATATTTCCTGATTGTATGATGTAAAATTCAATGAATAAACTATCTCTATTTTAGTATGTGTGCTATAAAGGTATTTAAGTGATTTAAGAAAATACTTATAGGTATGATAATTTTGTTTCACACAAGAATTCTTATTTGAAATATAATCTATAGACTTGAATTATAAGCAATTCCTTGATTTGAGGCAGTATTCATGGAGTAAGTGATTAATCACCTTTCTACTATTTTCATTGACTTCCTAAGAATGAGTTAGATAGTGCTTGCTATGTTTTAATAATTTATCTATGATGCATCTGGTACTAGTTATGCTTATGAACAGTACTTACTACTGTATTTATTCGAAAATGAAAACTATAATTTCTTTTTAAAGTCTTTAATTTTGGTAAATCTTGATACATTCTCCTTACACGGTGCAGTATGAAACTAAAGTGCCTCAGGAATGTAATTTTCATTGGTAAATTTTAGGCAAAATTGAGTAGGCATTGCTGTTGTCTTATGTTTGCAAAGAACATAATTGGAAGCCAAGAAAACCATTCCTGGAAGAACATGCAAGGTTTTTAAGAAGCAATGAGCATACTAAATTAAGAGAGGTTGACAAAACGTATTTAAGTTTTACTACATATGAGTGCCCCTGTAAGCAAGTGGGTAGGTAAAATGGATAAGCTAGAAATTGTAAATCATAAATATAGAAATGCAGTGTTTTTGAAATATATTTGAATGCAGGTAAGAGTGTATAGCATAAATTTCACTTGCTGTGTATAGCATAAATGCCATGGGTTTGGTCATCATTTTACACAAAACAATCATAAAATCTTTCTTTTTCCCGAATCGATGTAAACAGAGCCCAGACGGCCGCATTGAAGTCAAAGGGCAGCATGGACGCTCATCCCTGCGTATCACGGATGTGAAGTTGTCAGACTCAGGGAGATATGACTGTGAAGCTGCAAGTAGAATCGGAGGGCACCAAAAGAGCATGTACCTTGATATTGAATGTAAGTTATTTTCATTTTGTGTGTTTATTAAATCAACTTTTTCTGCTTTGAAAAATATGAATTTTTGCAGGAAGATAAAACAGATATGTGGTTCGTTTCAATATTTTTCCATCTATTTGTCTTTTATTGAATTTGTTAATGTTACAGAGTTCTTGCACTGCCAAACTATGCCTGAGAATTCAAAGAAAGAAATGGTACAATGGGCAGCCTCACCTACCCATTATACCGGGATATTAAAATATTTCAATACATAGCTTTAGTCCTTCAAAGTCAGTTAATGGAGACATCTAGTGGATGCTATGTGACATTTCATAGTGCTGTATAGATTTAATGGTCTTCATATTGCTTATCGTGAAAATTAAGCTTTTATTGGCAATGTTTAACACAGAACACCATATTAACTGAACTATATTATTAGTTATCATTATTAGTCACCAGTATTGGTGAATATCTTCTTAGGGTTCTGTTTATCGTATAATATTAATGGTCCTGTGATCCACATACAGGTAAGCAGTAAGAATTTTCATTATTCAAGTTGTTTTTGTTCAATTATTTTACGTCCTCATAAGATATGATATAGTATTTTAAAAGTAGTTAAATATATAAGCATTTATGTTTTATCAAAATGGTGTTATTATTTGAAAGTGGGGATTATGAAAAGAAGAGTTGTTAAATAATTATACAACGTTTTATAACTGAGATTTGGAAAATGTGAAGGCTAATGTAAATGGAACCTGCACAATCCACCTTAAGTCATTGCATGTGATTTTAGAATAATATGGTATACCTGTCCTTAATAAAGGAAGAAATTTAACATCATTCTCAAGAATTATTCAGGAAATCATCAATGTTGGAGGTTCCCTGATACTTGAAAGGACATAGCTCTTAGAGAGAATGTAAAAGATCCTCTTATTAACATTTCTCTTAGAGAATTTCTAGTACATTATTATTCATAGGATATGGTGGTAACTGCAAAACAAGCCCCATTTTCTTATTGAGAATACATCTATAAAGCAATTTTTTTTCAAGAATAGACACAAATAATCCATATTATTTTACATTTACTAAACATGCTTGCCAAGAAATTAATGGTAAGACCAATTAAACAATTGGGTTTCATCATTGCTCTATAGTTATTTATAAGGATATGATTGGCTTCCAGATATCAAGTGTTTTTCTAGATATTCTGCTATTATTTATTTCTCACAGTGTGTACTTGAAAATATATATGTATTCTGCAGTCATAGAATCTTGTGTTCTATAAATATCAATTAGCTCAAGGTAGGTGATAGTGTTGTTTAAATCTTACATGTCTTTACTGATTTTTTGTGATGTAGCTGTTCTGTCAGAATGAGAGGTGTTAAAATCCTTTATCATAGCTGTGAACTTTTTTCTCTCCCTTTTATCCCATTGGTTTTTTCATCATGTATTTTGCGGCTCAGTGAAGCAATGCACATTTATAACTTGTATGTTGTATTACTTTTCTGTTCCTGCTATAACCATGACCACAGACTTAATTGCTGTAAACGAAAATATCTTTCAATTCTAGAGGTCAGAGGTTCAAATGTTTCTCAATGGGATAAAAATCACGTGTCAGTAGGGCTGTGTTCTTTTGTGGAGGCTGTAGGGGAGATTCTGTTTTCCTGTCTTTTTCAGCTTCTACAATCTGCCCACATTCCTTGGCTCACTGTTCCCTTTCATCTTCAAAGCCAGCAATGGTGGATGGAGTTTCTGTCCCTCACATCACATCACTCTGCTACCTTTCTCACATCTCCTCTTTCTCTGACTCACCGCCATTACATTGGACCCACATTGGATAATCGAGGATAACCTTCTCAATTCAACACCTTTACTTTAAAGACAGCTCTAAAGTCCCTTTGCCATGTAAAGTAACATACTCACAAGTGCAGGAAAGAATGATATATATATATATATATATATATATATATATATATATATATATATATATATTCATGAATTATTTCTTCTATTTTCCCCACTAATCTCTTTGAGCTTAATGTATTTTATCTAATATTAAAATAGGTACTCAAACCATTTACAATTACTGTTTGTGCACCTTTTTTCATTCATTTACTTTCCCTTTGTTGTATTTTTTTTAAATAAAATTTATTGGGGTGACAATTGTTAGTAAAGTTGCATACGTTTCAGGTGTACAATTCTGTAATTTTTATATGAAATTAAAATGTGTCTTTTGAGACAGCATATGATAGAATATTGCTTTATCATCCACTCTGTCAATCTCTACCTTATAATTAGAATGTTTAAATCAGGAGGGATCAATAAATGGGTCAGGTAATAAATATTTTAGATTTTGCCTGGTTTTCTGGGACTCTTTCAAAAACAAACCATTTTAAAGGCTGTTTGCATTCTTTTTCTCTTATAAACAATTAAAAATGTAAAAAACATTCTTAAGTGTAAGCATAAATATAAAAGGTTCTTGGGCTATATTTTGCCAAAGTCATAGTAGGCCAGCCGTTGGTTTAGACTATTAATTTTAATGCAGTTATTGGTACGGTTTCATTTAGGTCTACAATTTTATTTTTCTATTTCTTCACTGTTTTCTCATGTTCTGTTCCCATTATTCTGTCTTTTGAGTTATTTGAAAAATTTAATATTTTAATTTATATATTGACAGTATCTCTTAGGTTTTTGTTTTGTTTTGGTTTGCTTAAGTGATTTTCTAGGGAATATAATATACAAACCTAGCATTTCACAATCTAAATAGAGTTAATATGTTAACACTTTAAATTAAATGTAGAAACCTTGCAACTATATAGCTCCCTTTGTACCTGATTCCATAAATCTTTTTTATTATTGATTGCATATGTAATACATCTATATTCATTGAAATCTAACAGAAAATTATGATAATTTTTCTTTCAAAGTCATAAATATTTTAAGGAACCAAAGAGAAAATAAAATATGTTTACTTACTGATTTGTTTACTACTTATTTTTCTCTTCCTTCATCCCTTATGATTCAGATTTCCTTCTGATGTTATTGTCCTTCAGCCTGAATAATATTTTTTTCCATTTATTATAGAGACTATTTGATTGGGATAGATTCTATTATTTTTTTAAATGTGAAAATGTTTTCCCCCTACTCCATTCTGAACCTTTTTTTTCCTGGAAAAAATTCTAGGTTGATATTCTTTAAAGATTGACTTCATTGTCTTCTTGCTTCCGTGGTTTCTGATGAGAAATCCATGACGAGGTGTGGATCCCTTGTATGCCACATGTCATTTTTCTCTAGCTGCTTTCAAGTTATTTTCTTTATCTTTGTGCTTTGATTAGGATGTGTCTAGGTCTGGTTTTCTTTGAGTTTATTATGTTTGTGGTGTATGCTGAGCTTCTTGAATCTCTAAATTTGCATTTGACAATATATTTGAGCAGTTTCTGACCACTGTGTCTTCAAATATTTGTCCTTTCCTAATCTCTTCCTCATGTCCAGGGTCTTACTTACATACATGTCAGAACTTTTGAAATTATCTCAAAGACCTCTGAGACACCATTCCGTTTATGCTTTAAATATAAACACTGTTCATCAAATTAGGTAATTTCTGCTGTTTTTTCAAGTTAACTGATTCTTAACACCATCTTTTTCTTTCTACTAAGCCCATCCAGTGAGTTTTTTATTGAAGATACTATATTTTTTAGTTCTAAATTCCTAATTTTGTTTTATATTTTCAGTTTCTATGCTGACATTTCTTTCATTTTCATTCATTTTATGTATGTTATCCTTTATCTCACGGAACATAGTTGAAATAGCTGCCCTGGAAACTCCATCTGATAGATTCAATATCTGGGCCATCTTGGCATGTGCATATGTTGCTTGTCCTTTCCCATTATAATTGGTTATATTCTCCTGGCTCATTAAATGTCAAGAAATGTTGAATTGTATCCTGGATACTGTAAATATTATGTTGTGCAGACTCTGGGTAATTTGACAACCATCTGGAAAAAGTGTTTTTAAGCAATAAATCACCCTTAAGTTCTTTGTAGCCTCCTGTGAGCGATGATTCAAATCTCAGTTGATTTCTAAAGTTTTTGCTATGCACGTTTGTATCTGTCCTAGATATGCAAAGATCAGGGCTTATGCTGAAATTCCTTTGGTTTCATGTGTAGAATTAAGTCATCTCTTTCTCTGAATCATATCTGAGCTTACCCCAACCCTATTCAACCTGTATTGGCTTCTTTCCAAGGTAACTCTGTACTTATGGACAAATTTTAGCGCCACAGTCACTTTGAAGCTCCTCAATGAGAACCTGCCCCATACACAAAACCATAAGCGATAAAAGAAAAAGTGGGAAACTGGTGTTTATTCTCCTCCACAATCATCCTGACTCTCTAGGCTCTACAGAAGACTTGCAATAAAGAACCGTAGTCATCATTGAAAGTGTAGCCTGCTCTTCTCTTTCAGTTAACTTTGTTGTAAATTAGTCTAATTGTATTATGAAAGGTGAAACTTTTATTTTATATCTATAAAACTACTATTTGTAATAAATCTTATACTTTTCTCATTGGAAGGTTAGTAGAAATTTTGGTTGGATATTGCCACCTAGTAACTATGATTACTACCAAAGATATCTAGTAAGTTTATTTTTTGGTAATTAAAGCCCGTGTAGTTATAAAATAGGATATTTTATTGAGTGACAAATTTCTAATGGTAATAAAATTTTCAGGACCTTACATATAACTCCATGAGGAATTACCATTGTAAATAAATATTTGATGTTGGAAATGGTAAGAATATTTTTATTCTGTATCTTTGAATCAAAACAGTATAGAAACTATGAAAATTACAAAGATATTATTCAATGTCACAAAGAAAAAACATGACAAGAACACACTTGACTGTCTGATTCAATCACCTGCAGTATAATATTGCTAAGAGTGAGTAGAAGAGAATCAAGCCATTTATAATTTTGGTACCACCACATTAACTTAATAGCACTAAGCTTAAGGTATTCAGAAGATTAAGCCCTATTTATTTTTTTGTTCAAAACCTCATTTGTATTTCATCTGATACAGATTCCCTGGCATCCTGCCAGTTTATTTTCAACATTTCAAAGCCATTCCCCTTACTAAGAAGCTCCAATTTATAAAACAAAGGAGATATCAGGCATGTGATATATGGTTTAATGCAATAAGCAGCAATTACGTAGTAGGTTTGATTACAATTAGAATATTGTTAACTCGTGTGACTAGGTATTCATTACATATTACCTATTAACTAGACTTAATTATTTTATGTGATTAATTTAATAGTTACATGGTAACAATGCATGTTAAGAAGTACTGAATTTTTCATTTACATTATTTTTCATCAAGCTCCCTGCACCTGCTTTATTTCTTGTTAGACATAATGACAATATTGAAATGCATTTTTTATGGTGGTATAAATGTTGTTAATAATTTTCAGAAGCATGTTCAGGATACAGGGATATTAATTAATCTTACAACACGGATTCCTGTTACTTCCATATTTACATGCATTCCTTAGAATTAACAAATCTTTGCTCTATCATATAATTATTTCCTCAAGTTTTCCAGTTTCTCAACATCACAGTGATTCTAGTAGCATGATTGCTGCATTTACAGATGGAGTAAATAAGACCTGCACATGATTTTAACACTTAAATAAAATTATCTCAATAAACACATAGATTAAAAACTCCTTAATCATAGAAGACACACATTTTATATCTGTGATTAAAATCTTGTCTTAGGACACTATCTTTTACCCTCACCTTAATACATTTAAGCTGTTCAAACTTTAAAGAAGATGGCTCATTTGCAGAAATAAATTGGTCTACTGCCGGCAACTAATTAGGTTTTATATCCAATATGATACTTTCAAGGACAGCAGCTGAGCGAAATACAAAGTTTACCTCTCTATCCAGAATATAAGAAGAACAGAATATTAAAAGAGAAAGGTGAAATATGTCTTACTGTTCAGCTGTATTTTTAAAACCACAACTTTACATGAGCCCCTGTGAAAATTGGGAACATTGCATTCCTCACGTGCACAGGTACAATCAATTATTCTAGTTTTATCACATTTCTGTCTAAATCTGACAGATATCTTTTGATTCATAGGAATCATTGTTAAAACGAACTTCAGAAATTATGATGATGAAAAGTGTTTAAGGACTATTAGGAAATATCCATTCCTTGAGAGGATAAAACAAATAAACACATATAAAACACGGGGGGATGGTGGATGGGGGGAGGGGGGTTCACACAGTGTGAGGGATGTAAATGATAAACGTCTAAGTTTTGCTTTGTCTTGTGCACCTGAAACTAATAAAAAAAAACAAACAAAAAAAAAACTGACAGAAAAAAACACGAAAAAAAACAACACTTAAATATGGTCATTTTGTGTAATTACTGGATTCATCACTGTCTCTTAACACCTATTTAACCTAATTGTCCAGAAATATCAACCCCCACTTCCAATGTACCACAGCTTTTTCCCTTTCTCTGGAATGAGGACTCTGCCCCAGGGATCCAGGTTCTCACTAGCACATCAACTGTGTCAGTTCCTGCTGCTAATAATGAAATGTCATAGACTGGGGGTCTTAACACAGGCACTTACTGCTCACTGTTCTGGAGGTGAGAAGTCCAAGGTCAGGGTGGCAGCATGGTCAGGTTCTTGGTGAGGGTCTTGCTGGTTATGTCCTCACATGTCCTTTTCTTGGTTCATGCACACAGAAAGGGAGAAGCCTCTTGTTTCTTCCTTTCTTTGAGAGCATTAATTCCATCATGGGGGCTCTAAACTTACAATTTCATCTAAGACTAATGATCTCTCAAACCCTAACCTCCAAATATCATCACACTGAGGATTGGGGCTTCAACATATGAATCGGGGGAAGTGGGGCTCAAACATTCAGTCCACCTCACAGATGGAACCAGGATAGAATTTCACGGGGTGAGGCTGCCCACTGAAATCACGCCTGCGATCACGTCTTACCAAGCCTTCACTGACTTCACTGAGTTTTGTCATCTTGTAGATCCTGAAAGATACACTGTGACCCAATGGTTGACCTTACTTCCCCTAAGTCTGTTCTGCCTGCTATAACAAAGTACTATAGACTGGGTAGCATACAAACAACAGGATTTTATTTCTCACAGTTCTCGATGCTGGAAGTCAGGGAGTCAGCCCGGTCAGGTTCCAGTGAGAGCCTTTTTGGGTTACAGACTGCCATCTTCTGCTTCTGTCCTCATATGATGGAGAGTAGAACAGAGGAACAAAGCTCTCTCCTGACTCTTCTAAGGGCACTGATCCCATTCCTGAGAGCTCCACTTTGTGACCTCATATAATCCTAGTCACTTCCCAAAAGCCACATCTCCTAATATCAGCACATTGGGAAGTAGGGCTGCAACATATGAATTAGGCTGGGGGTGGGAGGGCACAAACATTCAGTCCTAGCAGTGATGCTCCAACTTCCTCCTCCTCCCTAACATATGGTACCAGTAGATTTACCTTGTTGGATTTACTACATTACACGTTAATCCAGAACAATATGGCCACCAAAAGTTAAGGTACTTAATGCTTGAAAAAGACCAGTCCAACAACTTGAATCCAATCAGCCAGAACTATGTGGCCCATACATTATTAAATCTTCTGAATCATATTATCTAATCTCAGTGGAACAGAAGCAAGGACAGTTTTTTTCCTAATATTGTCTATGTATTGTTTATAGCTATCCACTGACTTAAGCTAGCTCATAGTTTGTGATGATTTAAACTAGATAGCAGCTTTTTAATATATTTGGCTTTACTCAAATAATATTAAAAATCATCATATTTGCAACTATCTTTAGATTTTAATGAATCTTCTGGATCTAATCCAGGGATATTTGTCAAGTTATTTAAATTGTCCAAGCTTCAAATTCCTCATTTGTAAAGAGGACGAGATGGATCTAAACCCATGATTTCAGTTAGTATGTAACCCATGATGTAAGTTAGTATCTTAATTACATTTTCTTATTCATCAATATTTATTAGGCATATACTACTCACCAAGTACTCTTCCAGGAATTGAGTATATACAATTGAATAAAACAAGCAGTAACACTTGACTTTATGGACCTTACATTCTAGCAAGGAAAGTCAATAATGAACAAAACAAAATACGGTTGCAAAATACATATAATACGGGAAACAGTGAAAATGGGAAAGGAGAAAACAATAAAGCAATGCAGATACATTATCAGCTAATGATATAATAATTGTGCATAATAAACACCCCCAAATTTCATGGCATACAAAAATAATTCTCATGTTCAACTGTAATTGGCTGATCCAGGCTGACTCAATAGGGAGCTCTAATTCAAGCAGCAGTGTTTATTTAACTCCATGCTATGATCCAGCAACACCTGTAACCAGGCTAGAGAGTTGGCAACTACAGGAAGGAAGCCATCTCATGGTGATGGCAGGAGCACCAGGGAACAAGCCCAATGAGCAAATTTCAAATGTCTGCTCATGTCACTTCCAAAAGAGTTACGTGGTTAAGCCTAATGCCAATCCAGCAGGGTAATGTACTCCTATCAGGAGAGTTTTGAAGCAAATGTTTGCTGAATAACATAAGCCATATAGACATATATGCCTGTGAGTAAAATTTCATAGAGTGAATTTTAAAATAATATTCAGGTTTGAAAATATGTATATTTACGTTTTTCTTTAATTTGTTTCTGACTTACTTGTATCATCATCACACATTGAAAAATAAAAACCAACATAATTTTCAATAAGCTCTGGTAAGGAGAAAGAATTAAATGGTATTTTTGTATCTTCAATTTTAAGAACTTTCATAATAATTACTGTTTAATAATATTTCTTGTATAACACTAGAGATAGTGTATTAGTGCTTTTCAATGATGCAAAAAGACTGAAGGGACATACAAATACAACAATATATCTAGGAAGCTGGAATCTACTTATGGGACAGCTTACAAAGTATCATAAATTAACATAATTCAACCCACGTATAAATAAATATGTCATACTTACAAATGAGCAATGATAGAAAAAAAATCCTCTAATAAATGTAATATCATCACAATGATTTAAAGAAGTGGAACCTAAGAATCAGATAATATTGATTCTGCATCTATTGAATTTTAAAACCAATGTGACTCATTTGACTTACATATTCATCCACATAGATTCCTTTATTTCCTATTTATAAAGTCGTTCGGAGTTAAATGTCCTCTACTCCAGTATAGTTGACAAAAAAAAAACAAAAAACTATTTCTGCTTCTGTGATGAAGACAAAGGCTTCATAAAAACAATTTACCTCTTTAAACAATTTTTTTAGCACTGTTAGGATCTCAAAATGTTTCATATATAGCAGGATTTCAAATATTAACTTGTTAGGTACAGATAACTCAGTGATTTTTTCTTTTAAGGAAATCTTTGATTTTTCTTGCACCTTCTAAAAATTCTTCTTAAATTATAAGAGGTAATATCAACGTAGTCAGCCCAACTGTAAAAGATATCCTATTTTTGATACTTTTGTTTTTTGTGTGATTTTTCTCAAACTTCATAATATGATTAATTTTTGTTGCCAATACTTTTAAATCAGCAATGCTGAAACAATTGATTTAAACTTTTTTTTGCCCTGAGCTACATTTCTCATTATGATTCCTTATTTTAATTATTTTTGAGATATTTATTTCATATCTTTATCAAATAATGAGAATTAAATATGTAAAGTGTTTAGATTATAGCCTACTAAACTAAGAGAAAAATTTTATTTGAGTATATGCATATATGTTTGAAAATTTTATTTAAGCATTTTTGGTTTTGCACAATGCAATGTTCTTTCCGAGAACGAATAGAAACTTTTCCATTATAATATAATATCAGACACAAACCTAAATATTTCTAACATCTCTTTTTCTGAAATGAAAAAAAAACAGAACAAAGAACATATTAGTGATTTTCCAGAAGCTGTCTGGAAAACCACAAAGATATTTTTGCATGTAATAGATACTCTAAAATCTTGATTTTCATTTCTTCCTAAATCTAGAGCTTTATTTTGGAAAAGCAAAATGAAAAGCACTTGTACAGATATGTTCATGTGGCTGAAGTAGAATTGTAGGTGTTTTTCATTCAGACTCTGGTTTACAATGTGTCCTTTCTTCTATATACTTTTACTTTAATTTCTCTGATTTAAAAAAAAATAATAATAATATTATGACAAAATAATTTGTAAGAGAAATATTGTACATAACAGTATACTACCACCTGCTTTATATTTATTGCCAAATTCATTCATCAAACTCATGTTTATTAATACTTAAAATATGCTAGGCAGTATGATAATCTGGGGAAACAAAAACAAAGAGTACATGTTTTTATCCCCCCATAAAAATTATACTTAAAAGGGGATAACCATGTCAATAAACTATTCTTTTCAGAAAAGGTTATACATTTTTTTGTTTTGGGTTACTATGATTCAATACTCAGCAAATGTATCACACGCGATTCAGTTACAATCATAACTGGAATGGCTCAAATTATTTTGCTCTATTCAGTAAAAGTAATTAAATTTTGATGAGAGTTTATCACCTTTTTAAATAAAAAAAATGTTCTACTTGAGTGCATATTAAAAATAAACCTAAAAATAGTTAAGCAGAAAGAAATTGGGATCTAAGTTCAATTAAATAGCATGGTTATTTAAAAGTTGTAAATATTGACAATCTGTTACCAATTTTTACTCAAGAGACATAAAGGGAAGTAGAAAATGGCTACATAGTTCCCTACATTTCAGCCTTCCAATTAAGAGGTGATAAATATAAAGGTAAAATATAATAATATCTAATGTATGTAATTGTGCTTAAATTTAACCACAGGTCATAAGTACCATGTTAGCTACTATCATCGTCATTATTATTTCTAACGTTGTTATTGTTATTATGCAGGCAATAATAAGTAAGAGTTTTTATTGTTTGTTTTCTGTTGCTGTGATATAGATATTCCATTATGCATATAACAAACAACATTCTAGAATGCACAACTGCTCACGTTAAGGTGTAATAGTGGAAATATTTTAGTTTCCTTTAGATTTTTAAGTCATCAAGGTGTGATGGACCTGAGAAGTTTAAGAAATGAATTAAATTTGTGAAGCTATTTTTTTCATTGGTAAAATTAACAACCTGGACATCAAATTAAATCACTGGATAAAAAATTGCATTTTACTTCATAGTTTTCAACTTTGATAGTAATGACACACTTGAAAGTTGTGACATCAATAAGCAAAAATTTCCTAAATTACACAATATGCTACTGGTAAATTCTGAGCAAAATAGCATTTCTGTTGTTTATAAGACAACTTTTAACACTACTGTATCTCTATGACAAATTGTTCTCCTTTTGCCAACTTGGAAATGTTTATAAAAATATTCACTTAAGCCTTGTTTCCTAGATGTATATGTGAAATTATGTCCGATGATGGTAATACAGTTTTAAAATACTGTAGCTGTTCTATGGAAAATTCAATATATAAAGCAACCATAGAGGACAAAATAGCAACAGGTAATAAATTACTTTTATTAGTATTTTATGTATGATTTAAGGAAGAGAGATATTAGGACAAGAAAAAGAAGAATAACAGTAGGAAGAAGAATAATTCGCCTTATGATCAAACTTGTCTTATGATTAGTGATACTTATGTCACTCATAACAGTCAAATTAGGTGTATGGTAAGAAGTCACATATAGGCAGATTTTAAAAGAAATGATGCTTATGAATTTAGGATCATAAACTATGCTGAGATTTATGCATAACTGAGTTCAACTTTAGCAGAAAATGCACATCCAGTGCTATGGTTCAATTGGCAATAAACACATCTAATTTAGTATTCCAGGTAACCATTCGAATTCCCATGCCACATGGACTGAATCTAGTTAATTGCCGTAGCTGATTCTGCATATGAGTGAACATACAGTAGAACTGTATCTATGAAATTATTAATTGAGTTATCTTCCAAATGTGCCAAAGGATATATTAGCTTTTATTCCCTTGGTAGTTTCCTTCAGCATAAATCAAATTAGAAAATTCAATGACTAAAAAAAAAAGTGTCAAGATGTTTTAGATACTATAAAACTATGTGCAGTTAATTCTTAGTTAATTTAAGGGGCTGGCTTCTTCACAAACTAAGCAATAGGAGTCTATGAAAGAAAATGTATTACTATAGAATTAACACCAGATTAAAGTCCTATCATTTTAGTAAAGCCAAATATATGTCTGTATACTTTTCCTCCACGGTTCAATGGAATGATAAGAACTAGAATACATACTTATCCTGGGTTTTCATCATGAATGAAATTTACTGTTATTTACTGAGTATCTACTGAGTTTCAAATATAAATTCAGGTGCTGTAGGAAACAGTGAGGTATGCAACATTGTCCTTATTCTCAGAATTTATGTTTCAATTAGGGAAATGAAACACACACAACCACATTAAGACGAAACATATCTAAAAGTGATTAGATAAATGAGACAGCTAGGCAAGGGGCTGAAAGTAGGAAAGGGTTAGGGATGGATGCAGTTTAAGGGACAGAGTTAACCCAAATGGAGACAGGGTCAGAGAAGAGGCCTAGGCCAGCTAATGTAGAACTTTATAAATTATCATGAAAGTTTTTGATTTAAGAAATGTGAAAAGAATCTTTTAGAAAGATTTAAGCAGGATAGTAACACTGTATTAAAATAGAAACTGGTAGGCCAGGAGGCCAGTAAGCCAGTAAGGACAGAGCTTCTAAAGTTGACGGCATAAAGTATGTGACCTTGAACAGGGATGTAATAATGACAACGGAGAGAAGTGAACGATATTTTCATGTATTGTGATTTATTGGTGGGAAATGAATGCCAAAGCTTTTAAAATAGTACAGTGTATTACACATTAAAATCATTTTGCTGTTATTTGTGGTTCTTAAAATCCAATATTAAAATATATATATATTTAAAATTTTATGCCATACAGTATGATCACTTCAAGATAGGACAGTATTTCATGGTAATATATAAATTACTTGGAGAGTGGGCAAGGCAGATTTCAATAATCTCAATACTGTTTTACAAGGGCAATATATATATATATATATATATATATATATATATATATATATATATATATTATGCTATCAATATAATTATAAACGACTTAAATTGATTTTTCAGTGTTTGTAAATCTTACACTAATATCACTTTTCAATTTGATTCTAAAAATGCATAATATATAGTCAATGTGAATATTGATTCTATTACTTATGAACCTGTGGACATTCAGGTGATATGTTTCAGTTCCTAAAACCTGTTTGGTTTTTAGTTACCAGTATCACCCTGCTAATGGGCAGGCAGAATTCAGGGAATCCAGGCCAGCACACTGCAGGAAGACTTTACTCACAGGTACCAACCACAAATAAACCGTGTTCAGGAGAGAGAGAGAGAGAGAGAGAGAGAGAGAGAGAGAGAGAGAGAGAGAGAGAGAGAGAGAGAGAGCCTGAGAGGAAATGGCAGGAGAAACTCAAAAGCTTGTATTAAGAAAAGTAATCAAGTTAGGAAGTCTTGTTCAGTGATAGAAATGCAGTGATGAATGCCGGCTGTGTGTTCAGCTGTAAGTTCAGCTGTAAACAATAAGGAAAAAATAAAAAATAAATAAAACTAAAATTAATGAAAACAAAAAGGATATTTATCAAAATAGTAGTAATTGGCACCAAGTCCGAAGGCACTCTTAAAAGTTTCTCTGTCTCCTGGTATGCCTGGAAGATGATTTTCCTGATCCCAACTTTGAGAAACAGACAAGTTCAGATCCTGGCACCCTTTGCTATTTTTCTTGTGCTGGCAATTTTATATCAGAGATCCAGTCAAGGTCATGGATATAAGACTGTTGAAATGCTGTAGCTCAGCCTTCTGCCTATCCAGCTGCCATTTAATAAAATCTAAATATTTTTGTCTCTTGAGATCTTCCCATTGTGATAATAGCTAAGGGAACATAGTTCCTTTATTTTTAAAGTCTTTATTCATTTTACATCCAGTTTTACATTTTCACCCTTTTCCAGTCTATACAGTTTTATATGTATTTTTATTAATAATCATATAATCATTAAGTAGAAGACATGGTGGCCTAGAGATAATCTGCTTCCCAATATTTTCACCTCCAACAAACTCTTATTTTTTCTCAAACATTCTGCAGTTGTAGGGATATTAACTTATTTAAATGATATTTATTACAGAGGAACCATCTTCATTATATACGAGTATATATACTAACCAGAGGCACTTATAAACATGAAATAATTAGCATTACCCCAAGGGGTTTATATAATTTTAACCAAAAGCAAATGTCACCTTTTAAATGGCTCAATACCTCTTTATATATGGTAAATGTCATAGTCCCCTCCATTTATGTGTGTGTGTGTGTGTACACACACACACACACACACACACACATATGCTTTATTGTGTTCTTATCCTTGTTCTTGATTTCCTCCCTCTTTCTCCTTTTCCTTCTCACCCTCCCTCTCCCTCTTCTTCTACCTCTTTCTCCCCCTCCAATTTTAGATATTTTCTCCTATGTAAAATTAATTTTTCTGAGTTTTTATCTAAGCACTATTTATTCAAAGATGTGTTACTAAACATGGCTCTAGCCATAAAATCCTTATGGTGGAAAATGACCAGCCTGCCCTAGAATATACATATATTTTTCTTACATCTTAGCTACTACTCATACATCAGCATAGGAATAGAGAAGGTGATCATGATTCTATTTATTTCATTTCATTGGCATCACTTTGAAAAAAGTGAGAATGCAATGTGCACTCCTTTTCACCAAAATTCTTCTAAACTCTATCACATATTTCCTTTATTGCTTAAATACAGTATACAGGACATAATAAAGTACTTCCTTGATTACTTGGTATAATCACTTCAAACATTAATTCCTATGTGGAATAACACTGTTAATGACCTATAGGAACAACTCTCTGAGAACATTCTTACAGTTGTTAATAGAATAACTGGCATAGCAGTGAGGTTTCGTGGGATGAATATAAAGAGCCAAATAATGGTGATCTTGGCTCTGCCACCACCTTCCCAAATGTCCCAGATGACGTTTCTTGTATGTAGAATGAAGATTTGTAGATGACTCCCATGTTTCTTTCCAGATGTTAGATGCTATGAGATCTGTCCAGTTCTGCAGAACTTAAAGTGACTATGTGCACAAAAATGTCGCAAGTTTAACTTTGTTAATAGGTAAATGCTGAAAATACAAAGATCGCTTCTTCATGCAATGAGAACTTGGTGAATTTACTAGTAGATATAAGTCTCCCATTCTTCCCCATCTGAAAGTCTGGTTGAGTAAAATTCTTGTGTGATTGATGAAAAAAAAAAAAAGTAATTCTAACTCTAACACTTCACATATACGTATTACAAAAAATAATCCAATAGTTTTATAGTAGCTGCCATATTTGCTTCAGATCTGCCTTTCTCATTCCCTCTTAAAGGGTAAACACAATCAAGTTTTCCTTTTAATTACCTTTTTTGAGTATACCCTTTCTTTTGTCAGAGAGAAATTATTCAGACACCTGTTTAAAAAGGAAACAAAGACTTTATTCCAGTCTATTGCAATATGTGTCAAGGCTGTTGCCATAGGAGAGAAAGATCAAACTCAACTCAACATGCAAGGAAAAGTGGGGATTGAGCAGAGTGACAAGAGACAGTGGATGGAAAATTTCTGGTGGCCAAGACATGGAAACAACCAAAGTGTCCTTCAGTAGATGATTGGATACAAAAGATATGGTATATATACACAAAGGAACACTATGTTGCCATAAGAAAAGATGAAATAGTGCCATTTGCAACAACATGGATGGATCTTGAGATTGTTATGCTAAGCAAAATAAGTCAGACAGAAAAAGTCAAGAACCACATGATTTCACTGACATATGGAATATAAAACAGAAAGAAACAAAGGAACAATACAAAGAAACAAAAACGCATAGACGCAGACAATAGTTTAGTGGTTACCAGAGGGAAGGGCGGAGGCGTGTGGTGGATGAGGGTAAAAGGGATCAAATACATGGTGATGGAAGGAGAACTGACTCTGGGTGGTGAGCACACAATGTGATATATAGATGATGTAATACAGAATTGTATGCTTGAAATCTATGTAACTTTACTAATAATTATCACCCCAATAAACAAAGGAAAAAAGAAAGAAAAAGAAAATTTCTAAGAGGAACTTGATTTAATTTCAAGGACAGTGTGATTCTTGCTAAACTGGCCTAATAGATTCTTGCGAAAAACAGGCCACGGATATGGATATTAAGGGTGGGTGAAAAGGGACTTGATCAGTTACCAACAGTAATCAGATATCAAGAATGGAAGGACTCTCACTAAACTGACTTAGGTAGGATTCTTTACTAAAGGCAGACCAAGGACAGTGTGTAGTCAAAAAAAGCCTTATAGAACTCTGACTGAAGTTTTGTCAAGAGGGTGTCTTTTTCCACTTTCCTTGCTTCTCATTGTTACCACTTTCTGAAGGATATCTCTACCTTCCCATTGTATGGATTATGTATTTCTATCTTGTCACAACTCAGGTTTCTCTGATTTTTCTTCTCTACTCAGATAAAAATATGTTCTTCTAATAGTTACTTCTGTTCACTGTAATTTATACTTTAATTGAATTTAGGGGGCATAGAATGCCTTAGATGTTTCCTTAGCTTTATAGTCTGTTAATTAATTTACCACATGCATAAAATAAAGGCACACACCTAGGCAAAGAAAGCAACGTCAAGGTGAAAATTTGCCCATGCCTATATTGTTGGTTTCTATATACACTATATTTTTGGTTCATATATATATCTCTATCCATCGATCTATCTATCTATAAATAGATAGGTATAGCTAGATATAGATATATTAGATAATGTATATTAGATATATTAGGTAATATATATATATATATATATATATATATATATATATATATATATAGTGCTCTTTCCACAGTTCTGCTTATGCCATATTTTTTTCTTCCTTCAACCCTGCTAAAAAAAAAGAAAAAGAAAGCTGACAAAGTTGTTTCCTCTGCACAACATTTGAAGCCTTTCATGATGTGAAAGGTCTACATTTCTAGAAAAGCCTAATTTTGTGAACATTTTTGATTCATCGATATGAAGTATGGCTGCATTATTTTTTAGTCTGAAGTCATCACATGTTGCCTTTCTCTGAGTACACATCCTTCTTTAAATGGTGGCTCAACACCAATTGTTCGATGTCATGACATGCCAGCCTTGTGGCAGTAAATATTGCTGTGTTGATACTGTTTTGATATTTGTAAAACATGTAAGGTACAGGAATCTAGTTTCTGTTTTATTGTACATGGGAGTTACCAGTATTTCTTTGCCTCACGCCAGAAATACATTTCTCAATGTGGCTTTCAGTATAGCATGTATAGCCTGTAGCACATCGGCACTCAACATCAGTAATTTTGAATTAAATTCCCACTGAGATTATCTGGCAAACAATTAGTGGCAATTGCTTGCTTTTATTAAAAAAAAATATTGTCCTAAATTTATGGGTAAATTATAGTAATACAATACACATACACACAGATGCCATATTGTGTAGAGTAGACTGTGAGTCAGCTGTTAATAGTTCTATTAGCATGCATGATTTTCATATTTGATTATATGCAAATAAATTATTCATAAGCCTCTCCCTAAAATATTACCATGCTAAAGAGATTATATTTCATGTATATTAAACATTAAAAAAACATTTTGTAGCTAGAGATAAATATAGATATAAGATTAGCTATGTACTCTGAACATCAGGAAGTTTGGCTTCTCTTACAGCTCTCCCCCTAATTAGTCAGACACTCAGACTTTTCAATGCCTTGAAAGAGTTCTGTGCTTGTTTGTTTTTTCTTTTCTCCTTGAAAATATCTTCTGTTCAGTTTGACTGAACTGTTTAATTGAAAGTTAATTCCCTATTTAATTTCCAGTAAATTCATTGTAGTTTTTGAGAACCAAATAAGCATCTTACACTGTGTAAGCCATCAGGAATATAATTGTGATTATGACACAGCTTAATCCATAAGATTCAGATGGTTTGGGTGGAGAAACAATCAAATAGATACTTCCAATTCCTATAACTATGCTAAGAAAGAACATAGAATGTGTGGGAGCACAAAGTAGGAACATCACCCGCAAGTGACAGCTGTGGAAAGACTGCGTTTGGAAAGCACGGAGCTCTGCTTTGAAAGCAGCCAGGTGAAGACAAGGGCAGGCGCATTGCACGCTGAGGGAAAACCATAGGCAGATATATCTGTGGAATATTTAGCCCACCTAAGTGCCAAGATGCATCACTATTGATTTAGCCAATCCTCTTTTCTGGACATTAAGTTTGTTTCAGCTTTTGTTATTAAAATAACAATGCATTTAAAGTCCTATATATAAATATTTCATAATATTTCAACTTATTCTCTTTGGAGGGATACCTAGGACTGACTTTCGGAATTGAAATTTTAAAGCTTTTTATGGCTCTTTATCCTCCTGAGGAATTGTTTCAATTATATTCCCCTCGTTAATGTATGATAGGGTCCACATCACCAAAATGTTGCTAGCACTGAAAATTATAATTTTGTTTCTAGGTGGAATGGCAATAGAATGGACCCTGGTTAAAATCACCCTACACTCACATTCCAGACCTAAAACCTAGTACTAGAGTAAGCATGACAGCTCTTGTTCCATATCCCTTATTGCATAAAACAGGATAACACCTTCCTTACAAGGTTATTAAAAGACCAAATAGAATAAAATGTATAAACTTATTATCATATAGAAAGTGTTCAATAAATATTTCATACTTATGTGTGAGAACGGCATTAAAATCATAGTCAAATATGTAGAAAAAGAAGTTTTAAATGATTACTTGTTCATTTGTTCACTACATCTAATAATTCTTATATATTTGATATATAATCTGTTGTGAAAAAATGGGTAGCCGCTTATCAGAGGGTAAAGTGGGGAGGAGGGATGGTAGAAAAAGGTAAAGGGGATCAAATATATGGTGATAGAAGGAGAACTGACTCTGGGTGTTGAACACACAATGTGAGATATAGATAATGAATTACACCTGCATTCATTGTACACCTGAAACCTATGTGACTTTAGTAACACTTGTCACCCCAATAACTTTAATTTTTAAAAAAATGGATATAGGTAATTTTTTAAGTAATTAAGGGAAGTAAAACAAAACATTTAAGTTAGACAACTCAGATTGATCATTTATGAAGTGATGCTAAGTTTTAAATAGTAAATATTAGTAACAATAATAATCAGTATAAACACCTGCAACATTTTAGCTACCTCTTAAAATTATGTTTTTATGCAAAAATGAAAAAATGAATCCTCTCAAATATTATGCAGTTAAGGTACTAAGACTCAAAAAGACTATGATTGACTGACATTTGGCCTACATAAAAATTTCAGAGTGGAGCAAGACTAAAACCTATGTCTATATGTCTCCACAATTAGGTTATTTCAATTAAATGACATGATATATTGTCTATTTTGTCTTAATTATTATTATAGAAGTTTGATGTAGGGGCCTGAGCATTAACAGAGCATCATAGCAACTGATTAACTTTCAAATTAATATTGTTGACTAAATTAAGTCATTTCTGGTTTAATAAAAACAGGAAATGATATTTTAGGAAAAATTATTTAATAGTAATATTGCCATTTTAGTTTAGATTTTGTATCTGCTTCAAAATATTTTTAGAAAAAATTATGTAACTAAAAGAAGATTTCAAAATAATACAAAACACTGATTTTTTATAAGTTTTATCTTAAATTCTCACTGCAGCGTGCGTAGTTTCAGAAACCGATTCCACATATGTAGATAACCATGAATTTGCTGGGTGGATATTTTTGTCTAATTATTAAATGCAAATTTAACTCTAAGCATTAATGTCTCATATTTGAATAATTGGCCAACTTTGAATGTTTTTATATTAAAATTATTTGATGAAACGGTCTAATGGCATATATTTTCATGAGTTCCGATAACAATTAAATATATGATATTAGAATTGTTGTGGTTCCTTTTGTATTCAATGATACTATTGTTTATACTAATTAAAAATGTCTATAAATGTTATATTATTTTCCTTTACAGATGCTCCCAAGTTCATATCAAACCAAACAATTTATTACTCTTGGGAAGGAAATCCAATCAATATAAGCTGTGATGTGAAATCGAATCCACCAGCATCAGTCCATTGGAGAAGAGAGAAATTAGTGTTACCAGCTAAAAACACCACAAATTTAAAGACATATAGTGCAGGAAGAAAGATGATATTAGAGGTAAGTCTTCATGTACATATCAACATTATTTAACAGTTACCTACTATTTTAAAATATGTTTAAATATATTAAAATATGAATTAATGCATAATCTAATTATATTACAAAATCAATATAAACCTATTGTATATATTTCATGTTTATTTACTTAAAAGAAAATTGTATACATTTGGATTATGGCTCTTTAATGAATAACATCTCACTATTTACATAGAAAAACTGGGTGTATCACAAAAGTCATTATTTTTCATGAATTTACTTTTAGAAAATAAAACTAATTACATCAGGAAAAAAAATAGATCAAATGAGTGATTTGTCAGCTCTTGAGGCCAAAATTTCAATTTCAGTGTGGATACTGGCCCTACATTCTGTGTTTACACCTTTCTTCTCCTTGGACTGGCATATGTAAATGCTATCCACTGGCTATATATTTCAAGTTCCTAAATAAAGCAGCTTTACTTGCTGAATGACTCATTTCATTTTAATTTTTAAGTTAAAATGGTATATAATTGTTTTTGTAATGCCAAGTGCCTGTCACTTAAATTCTGTTTGAATACATTATCTTTCATTTATTAATTGCAGATTATGTGGTGTGTGTATATTTCCAAAGTTTATACATAAGTCTGTGACAAAGTTTATATGTAAGTTTGTGACAATGATCATCAGCCTTTGCACTTCATGATGCTGTCAGAACAATTGGGAAGCTTCCTCAAACAGCGTTATTTAGGTATACAAATGCTGTATTTCCCCCCTAAGTCAATTTACATACATTTTTAAATTGCATGTTTCAGAATAACACCAGGTAACTGTACTGCATTCCCTTAAAGGTATTCTCATCTGTACCGTCTTTTCTATCTACCGTCTCTGGTAATCGGACTTAGTAAAATATTTGGTTGATAGAAGAGTTTAGCCATTATTTTCCCCAATGTTTGGATAACTGACTGATAATAAAGTCATTTTGTCTAAATCAATTTAAATCAGTTTCTTTGTAACTGTATTAGAAGAACTAGGTATTGCCGAATTGACGTGGAGGTCTATATCACAATGACATTTGGACAGATGTAACCTAAATTTTAGGTATTTAACCATACTTAAAACCTGAGTTGGATTTCACTGCAGTTTTGGGTGATATATTAGGGTGCTCAAGCTGCCATAAAAACTACCCCAAACTTGGTGACTTAAACAACAGAAAACTTTTTTCTTTTTTTAACCTCACACACATCTGGAGGCTAGAACTCCAAGATCAAGGTGCCAGACGGATTGGCTTCTGGTGAAACCTCTCTGCTTGGTTTGCAGATTGTGCCCACTCACTGTGTGTTCCTATGGACTATCTTCTGTGTCTCTTATTACAAGAGTGTCAGGCCCCACTCTATGACATCAGTTAACCTTGGTTACCTCCTTAAAGAATGTCTCCAAATACAAGCAGGTTAGATGGTCAGGGATTCAACGTATGACTCTTGTGGAGGCGGACACAACTCAGTCCATGACAGGTGGATACAAGTTCACGTTTAAAGGACAGACTAATCTGTAATCTCTGCTTTACTTTATCTTACCACTTTTCAGTTAGTGGGGTAGCTCATCATTCCCCATAGTCAATGTCAAGTGACATTTTGTAAATCTGACATTTAAGTATTTATAGAAGTCTCCAATGTTACTCATACCACTTTTCAGTTAGTGGGGTAGCTCATCATTCCCCATAGTCAATGTCAAGTGACATTTTGTAAATCTGACATTTAAGTATTTATAGAAGTCTCCAATGTTACTCAGTCTTCTGCCTAAATGGTATTCCTCCCCATCCCAAAGTGACAACTAAGCAATTTGTCTTTACTTTACACATAGCCAGGAAATCTATTGGTTAAAGCATTGACTGTGAGCATACACTTTTTATGTGTATAATATTTTTAAAATTTTAAATTTAAATTCTAAAATAATAAACATACTTAACACAACTTAAAGACAAAACAAAATAACAATAACAACAGCAAAAAGAAAAAAAATAAGCAGGATTAATTTTTAATTAATAGTATACATAGTTGCTTGAGATAGCACAATAATATTACTTTGTGTTTAGTAATTATAATAGTCACATAATTATTAATTCTTAAGAATGTAAAATATAGAAAAAATCAAGTTTACAATTAGTAACAAATTGGTCAATAATGAATTTCTCGATTTGATTTGTAAAGGTTTCTTTTCTTTGATTAAATATATATTTGAACTTCTAAATTTGTGAATTTTAAATATATCAAAATCTATAAATCCTTTGGGTTAATGCCAATAAATGCATCTGTTGTAAAGCTCACAAAACTGTTTTTTGTTTGTTTGTTTGTTTTAAATAATATTCCTAAGAACTCCCCTGAGATGATAAGACAACTTTTCAATATACGGGTAAAAACTGATGCAGGATGTTTCTAATAGGTTGATTGGGATAATATTCTGCTTTGAATCATCCATATTGTTCCTTGTCCTAAATAATGATACTCTTTAAAAGATTTTCTCATCAAAGAATACATAGAAAGTGAAAATCAAGTTTTTGAAGGTTTAGGAAAAGGACTACCAAGATTTTTCATAAACATTATACTCTCAGCTTATAGTTTGGTGATTAAAACTATATTCATTGATCTACCGTGTTTCCCCCAAAATAAGACCTAGCCGGACCATCAGCTGTAATGCATCTTTTGGAGCAAAAATTAGTATAAGACCCGGTCTTATTTTAATGTAATGTAAGACCAGGTCTTATATAATATAATATAATATAATATAATATAATATAATATATAATATAATCAGGTCTTATATAATAATACTGGGTATAATATAATATAAAATAATATGACACTGGGTCTTATATTAATTTTTGCTCCAAAAGACGCATTAGAGCTGATGGTCCAACTAGGTCTTATTTTCAGGGAAACACGATATTATATTCTGCCAAATCCCAATATCTCAATTATTTTAACTACATATTAAAATGTGAAGTGTATCATACATAAATAGATGTTCCTACTACTTCCATGATAAATATCAGCATAATTTGCACATTTTAGTACTTTAAATTTATACTTTATAACTTAGTTGTTCATTATCTTGTAATATCTATTTTTTTCCATTGTGCTGGGATTGGGTATAAAGCCACTGTTGGTCTTTACTTTTATATTGCTTTCCTAGAATACACCAAATATGCCGTAAGGCACATAATTTGGGCAAGTTATGTCTAGATCTATGTCCAAAAAAACAATCTGTGCTATTACTGATATTTTTTGTATTTGTCCATCATCCAACATGATAAAGGAATTATTTATTTCAGACTGAATTGTACAGGTTTTTCTTTGATAGCTGAACTCTAAGGAAGTGGGAAAAAAGGAATTAAGCCTTTTAAAAAGTGTTCCAATGAAAATGGATTTATTTAAATTGCTTTATTAATCTTAATGAGCTATGTAATGGTGCCAGTTCTTTATCATGTCCATTCTGTCTCTGCATTGTATTCTTTCAGAACATATTTTCCCCAATGGGATATGCAAATAGCTTTCTGATATGCCTGCATTTTGACAAATTTTGAAAATATTCTTTCTCACCAGGAAAATTATTTTAGAGTTAAATTACCCTGGTTTATTAAAAGCTAAATGTAAGAAAAATGACTAATCAGTTTGGAGTACTTTTTTAAGAGCTGTTAAAACTTCTAATCCTTAAATCTATGATCTATTTGTAAATGGGCAGCTGACTAGAGAATGAATGGCACAGCTTTATTTTGGAATCTTTCAGAATTAACATCTTCAATGGACCTCAAAATTGCGCTTTTAGTTAATAGCCCCCCCCATTACCACAAAATAATTTCCCCCTTTTGGGATGGAGTTGAAATTAACAGCAACTTGTAAGCATATTCTCTCTTAATGATAGTTATTGGGATTGAAAATCTTATCTACTACTGTCATCAAAATCTCTTTTCTGAATTGGTTCTTCAGAATTTTGGTGTATTAGAATTGCAGGATAGGTGCCAACATTCAGCCACAGAATCCCGGAAGGTTAACTTAATTATGGATTTCAAATGTATAAAGATTGAGGTTGGCTATGTTCTACAAAAACTGAAAAAGAGTGACAGAAAATGAACAGAAACAGAGGCAAGATACAGTTACTAGATGTCAAGATAATGGGCCTGTCTGCAGGGAATCATCCACAAGGCCAGTGTTTTTTCATGGAAAACACCTTCCTGGAAAGATTTTTTTTTTTTTTTTTTTTTTTGTGGAATGAGTCTTCATCCTTTGTTAATATTTTATGTTAAATAATATCATATTAGGAAGAGATCTGACATTTTGAGGATTTCTTGAACTCTAAATTTGCCTGATCTTAGAGGTAAACAAAGAGTTAAAAATGCTTTTGGTAAATTTCCTTTTTTCAAGTTCACATCTGCAGGGATTGCAGAATACATATCTTTCAAACTATATACTACTTTCTGAAATGTACATATATTAATATCTAATGGTTTTTCTATTCATTAGAAGTAACAAAATGATGGCATTTATCTCCTTCATAAATAATAAATAGACTATATTCACCTAGTACTTTGGATAGTATAATTCTATGGATTACATCTTAAAGGACTTTATATTACTTAGTAATGTTTACTTCATATAAGAACGAAGGTTATGTCAAGGACTTGTTAATTAGTAAGCATGTGTGAAGATGGTAGTCATACTAGAGTCCATTTTAAAACTTGAGTGATGTTGTTTTAAAATTGTAAACTTTTATTGTTATAATTATTTTAGATTGCACCTACATCTGACAATGACTTTGGACGATATAATTGCACAGCCACTAACCGCATAGGGACAAGATTTCAAGAATATATACTTGCTTTGGCTGGTGAGTATAGCACAATCGTGTCTGAAATTTCATGCAATATTTGTGTAAGCAAATAGCTTTTACATTTCAGTAAATCATGATTCAGGTTATTAGTCTAAAAAATTAGTATGCTTAAAATTTTGGAACAGTTGTATCTGACATATAGTGAGTATTTAGAATGTATTTACTAATCAAAATTGATTTTAAACTCTGATTCTAAATCTCCCACCTATGAAAGATTTGGCAACCTATGTCTTAAGAAATCAAATTTCAAGTATAATAAGAATACTGTCAAAATTGAAAATAAAAATGCCTTGAGAGAAAAAGAAAACTAAACTAAATACACTTAAAATTCGAAAGTTGATTATGAAATAATAAGCTTAGTTTTAAGGAAACTAGAAAATGTAGTGTTATGTCACTTTTCAAAAAATGTTTCATTCTGCATATATAAAAACATTCTAGTTAGTTCTCTGAAACTTAAAGATATATTAATAGAAATAGCATGTAGTGTAAAATTCATTTTAACTACAAATCCAGCTATATTTGTGTTATATATGTATATATAATACATATATACACACACACAAAAATATTTATAGAATTTGCCATTATGTTTTATAAGACTCATTAGAAATTTAGAAAAGGACGTTTTATACTTTCTATAGCCTAGATCAAGGGTGTCCAAACTGCGGCCCACGGGCCAACTGCGGCTCTCAATCCATTTTTAATTGGCCCGCAGCAAATTCCAAAAATATATTTAGTTTACTTAAATTAACCAGGTGAGGCAATACGTATTTTACCTCAACTGAGTGGCCCGGCTGATTGTATATTTTACCACATATGGCTCTTGGTGAAAAACGTTGAAAAAAGTTTGGACACCCCTGGCCTAGATGATGCAAAAAATGTGATTTATTGTTTTCTAAGTCTAGGTAGACAAATATTAGAAAATCATTGAAATGTTATGTTTTAATAGAATTGATAGCTTTATGAAACTATTTCCAAAACACTTTCTAAGTAGAGTTCTTATGTATAACTATAATTTTATATTAAGTTATAAAATATATTTTTCACTGCTATGAAAATGCATTTGGAAAACAAATGTCATTAGTTGTAAAGGCCAAAAGAGAAATTAAAAGGTTTACAAAGCTGAAAATACTCAAATTATTATGTATCTGGAAACCTCTTACTGTCCAATTTACTACACTGGGGTAGACGGGAGAAAAGGGATTGTTTTAAAGGGTTTTAGGGAAGAAAGCCAGAAATTAAGATGAGAGATAGTTAAGACAGGAGGGAAAGAAGAGAGGAAAAGATGAAGGAAAGAGGAAATAAACTAATATTTATTGTCTACCATGAAGTCATTAGAAAATTAATCTCAATTAAAATCATGGGAAGAAGGCATATAAATAAATCATTATACAAGCAAATTAAATTCTAGGAATATAAAATGTAAGTCACATCAAAATCATTGATAATAACTTGAAGTATTATTTGTACTGATGATAAGCATTCACTATTCATATTAATTCTGAGCCTTAGAAAATTAATCAAATGTTTTATTAGTATGAATTTTTTATAAATAATGATTAGTTACATAATCAATATATGCATATATATAACATTATATTAATACCGATTCACTATGATATATTACATTTCTATATAAATGATGCAGTTTTCTATTTATTTAAGTAAAACTTGATAAACAACCAAAATTTAATTTAGTAGTTTTTAAGTTTATAATTCTAGAAAAAAATATGGAAAAATAGAACATTATATTGGTAAGATTTAAACAGTCTCTCTTTAAACAGTAAATTATCTGGGAAAATTTAATGCCTGTGTACATTGATAATTTGCATTACTTACTGTGGTACTTTCCATTGAAAACTATGTTTGAGTAAGTCAGAAGAAAAAGTCGAGAACCATATGATTTCACTCATATGTGGGATAGAAAACTGAAAGCAACAAATAAACAAGACAAACAAACAAACAAAAACTCATAGACACACAAAACAGTTTAGTGGTTACCAAAGGGGACCACTGAGGGGGGAGAGGGATGGGAGAAGAGGGAAAAGGTGATCAAATATATGGTGAAGGAAGAAGAACTGACTCTGGGTGGTGAACATATAATGCAATATATAGATGATGTATTATAGAAATGTACACTTGAAACCTATGTAATTTTACTAACCAATATCACCCAAATACATTTAATAAAAAATGAAATAAATGATTAGCGAAAAAAAATATCTGATACCTATTTTTCTAATAAAGATGAAATAAGTGGGTTTCTCTCTAATCATAATTTAAAAATAGAAAATGTGCCTTCAAACTAAGAGTTAGAATGTTATTGGAAATATTTTTGAACACTATAATTCTGCTAATATTAAAAAATGTGGCAAATACAGGCTAAAATATATTTCAGAAAAAGGTATATTCAATTAGATTTGTTATGAAGATGCAAAAATGTGTTAGACACCAAGACTTAGATAGGAAACATACATTTAAATATCAATATTTATAGATATGATTCTTTTTGTGAGAGCCCTTTAATGCTTATAAAATTTAGTCATTCCTATAGAATCTGAACACTGAAAGTGTAATGTGATTTTTAAAAAAGTACAACAGACATATTATACATAAATGTAATATTTCAAAATATATGTTAATATCAGAGCTCAGTATTGTATTCACCTGTTTGAACTAGGAAAAGCTCAAGTTCATTTGACATATGGTATTTTACACTGTAAGAGATTACTTTGCTTCCAAAGGGCAATAAATTGAAACAGCCAAAATTTAGCATGAAATTATGTGCTACACACTCAGTAAAAATATAGGAAAAAGCTTTTTAACTTCCTTTTCTTCAAAAATTTTCTTCCTTTCCTTCCCAACCTCTCTCCCTCCCTCTTTCTTTCCTGCCTTCCTCCCTCCCTCCTTCCCTCCTTTCTTCCTTCTTTCCTTCCATCCTTCTTTTCTTCATCCTTCCCTCCCTCCCCCTTCCTCCCTCCCTCCATCCCTCCCTCCCCTCTCTTCCTGCTTTTCCTTCCTTCCTTCCTTCCTTCCTTCCTTCCTTCCTTCCTTCCTTCCTTCCTTCCTTCCTTCCTCTCTCCCTCCCTCCCTCTTTCCTTCTTCCCATCTGCATAAATAAGTTTTACATCCAAGCAAGGTAGGCACCTGCATGTGGGTGGGGTAAGGCACAGCAGCCTGATGTGGGGTGTCAGACCCTGAGTAGAGTGAATGGAGTGAACAGGAACTTCCGTGGTCCAGAGTGGGGTGTTTTGTCCTAGGCAGGTGTGTGTGTGTGTGTGTGTGTGTGTGTGTGTGTGTGTTCAGATGTTTAACAAGGAGCTTTCTTTTACTGAGAATATTACTTAGAATACAATTTCTGAGCTATCCCTATCCACTGAGAAGACTTGGGAGCTGCAGCACCCCAATAGCAAAGAGCAGACCTGGCAGGCGGATTTGAGTTTCTAAATATCATACTTCACTAAAGTTAACCAGGGCTCCTAATGATAATTGCTGATTCGAAAATTGGGACAGATAAAACAGAAGATAAGCCTGGAACAATATATTATGCCAGAAAGGAGATACATTTCTTTTTAAAAAGAACATGTTAAAAACATCCATAAGCCAACTTTAACAAACATCATAGTATAAATTAATCCGTCAGTGGTTGCTAAATCAGGTGTGTAAAAGTTAGATGAGAAAAAAACACAAATAGAAATAGTCTTAAAGTACCTACCCCCAATTTACAAATTAATTACAAAAAGAAAAATAGGATATGTACAGTTGACAAACCTAGACGATCCCACTTTTATTAAAGGATCAAAGTGAATATTATAGGTCATGAGAAAATTAAACTCAGGTCCTGCAAGAAAGAGGCAACAGGAAGAACACAAAATCACTGCTGTGATATTCCTGCCAAAAATGCTTAATCAGAATGTATGAGGAAATATAAGACAAATCCAATTGAGACACCATATACAAAGTAACCAACCTTCAAAGTGTCAAAGCTGTGCACATCAAGAATGGTTAAGAAAACTTTTCAGAGAAAAAGACAGTGAAGAAAAGTAATAAATATATGCCATGCAGGTGTTTTTTGTTATACAGGATATTATTGAGATGATGGGTAAAATTTGATTGTAGTCTTTGGATTAAATGCCAGTTTGTTTCAAAAAGCGTGTGTAGGAGAAAGTTTTACTTTAGTTACCACACACTAAAGTTGGCATCATGTCAACTTACTCTGAGGGATCAGCTGAAAAAAGTTATATAGTGTTTGCCCCAAAATAAGATCTAGCTGGAACATCAGCTCTAATGTATCTTTTGGAACAAAAATTAATATAAGACCCGGTATTACATTATATATTATATTATATTATATTATATTATATTATATTATATTATATTATATTATATTATATTATATTATATTATATTATAGACCTGGTCTTATAGTAAAATAGGGTCTTATATTATTTTTTTTCCTCCAAAAGACACATTAGAGCTGATGCTCTGACTAGGTCTTATTTTCGGGGAAACACAGTATACAGTATTCTTGCAAATTTTGATAAATATGAAATTATTTTAAAATGAAAAGAAAGAAACTAAGGCCAGTCGACATGTATGCATAAGATAGAGCAACTTTAGAAAAACAACATAACTTGCTTGTGAACATAGGTATTATTCTTGATAAAATCCATCCGTATCTGTTTCGTGTGTGCTTATATAATTTCATATGTAAACCTGTAAGTGATTTTCAAATCTTTCAAAGAACATTTGCATATTAAATGATTATTTATTCACAGACAACTAGTGTTTTGAAATATGCAGGTGTGATTTTTAATTCTAAAAGAGAGCAATTTATTTAGCCATCTTTTCAATCTCTTGATAAATATGATGGTAACATTGTTCTTGACAATGGAGATACACTATTATTTAGTAACAACGCAAATAGAACAGGATGTGGAAATTGGCACGCGGACGCCACTTATACTCACGAGCTGGATATTTCACCTCCAGGCCTCGTACTTCTTTTGCCATCATCTCTGCCACAAAAGAACAGCTTGATAAAGTTCTAGTAAGAAGACAGGAGTGATTAGCTAAACTGAGTCATGGAGCAGTCATCGTAATTCCATAGTAACTGACAATCATGATTCCTTCCTTACAGTTTTCTACTTCCAGTAGATCATGATTTGACAAGGCATTCTGTATGTTTACATGTGTATTTTTAGAAAGACTTTCTTCAAAGACTTTTACTCTAACTTTTAAACTTCACCAAATGAAGCCATTCATAATTTTATTAACTTTCCTAACTTCATTATTGTTATATTCAACTTTTACCTGTCAACTCTTCATATTGCACCTAAATATGGTGATCCCAACCTTTGCTGCTTTAGCTAGCACACTTTTCTGATGAAATCACCTTCTCCTGGTCAGTGTTAAGGGAGGGACTGCTATAAGCTGTCAGCAGGCCACACATCCCGCACCGAGGCCGCCTGTCTGACTGGGATTTAAGCGCTCCATAGCAGCTGTTCAAGATCCACCAGGTAAGACTGCTGTCAGGACAAAGTTAGGAAGTGCATTCAGAGTACCAGCACGTGGCATGTACTCAACAATGTTAGCTACTATGGCCAATTTATAGTTCATCTGGGTCACTTTGCTTTTGGAAAGAAGTCAGTTTGCTGATGCATGGATCTAGACATTGTAGACCAATGAATAGTAAAAGTGGGTGATGTGATAATGACCTCACTTACGTTGGATACAATATATCAATTAAAGAGTACAAAATCCCAATTAATTTTGCCACTTTTTTTTTTTTCTTCTGGTTTCTTGTCTTACATGTTTTTCATAAAAACTGCTGGTGAGGTCTCCTGCGCTATGTGCATCGCCATTGATTTTTTTTCTTTTCTTTTTTTTTTAACCTCGGTTCAGGACTCTGTATTTAGCCCATTTAATCTCATCTTGTCAGTTTTGGCTCATCTTTTTAACCTACTAAGACCCTGTCAACTCTAATGTTTTAGCTCTCTTTCCAAGATTGATTTAATTCACAAATATCACGAAGCAGTCATCTGTATTTTCACCTAAGTCATGGATAAGCCTATACAAGTCAGTTTTGAGAATACAGACCTGCTCGCAGGTTAAGCTGGGTCAATTGAACAGAAGTCTGTAGACATGGAATTTTACTCCATCTACTTGTCTTGTATCCAGACTGCATTTTATCCAGACCTTTGTTCCATTAAATTTGAAAGCAGGTTAAACTCAGTGCGTTTGGAAATGCACTTTCTTCAACTGAATATAAAGCCAGCTTTCTTTTACATGATTCATTTTATTATCTAGTTTGGAAAAGTTTATGTCTGCTTCCTTTTTCAGAAACTATGAGACAAACTTTTGTGTGTCTTCGAAAACTATGGCATCGCCTTAATTCTCTAATTCCTGTGCTCCTCTGGGAGAAAAAAAAAAAAAGAAATTAGAAAGCTACATATTATTTTTAGGGAATCCATTATTTCATCAATTCCTAATAATCTGTTATCATGCATTCTATAGAAACATAATAAGTTTCTAGTAGGTGCCAGGCAGTGTTCTAGATCTTGGAAATCTGAAGAGGAATAATATATGGCACCTGATCTTTACAAGTAAGACTACAAAAGAAAAGGGTTGCAATAGAAGTGTGAATCAAATGTCTGGGGACACACAATGGAATTCCGATTGGAGTTCTTGGGGAAAGTTTCAAACAGGTATCAATTTTTGAGTTGAGTCTGAAAAAATGGTAGAAACAGGTCCAGTGAAGACGAAAAGGAGAGTTGGAAAGAATCAGTGTAACTGTACAAAAGTGCCATGCTGTGAAAAAAAAGTGGGTGATAAAGAAGTCAGGCATTTTTTGCAGGGCTGGAGGGCAATATTGTGCTGAAGCGATTAGTGGTGGTGATATGACTAGAAACGTAGTGAAAATTCAAATTATAGATCTCCTTAAAAACATTTCATCATTTCTACATTCTGTTATATCATGTATACAGCAAGGGAAGTGTGGAGTTTTCAGTTATAAAGAAACATGATCAGTTTGTCATGAACAGCTAGCTACCTTGGTAACATTGTAGAGATTGATTTCAACTTAGCCAATTTTCATGTTTCTCTAAACAGCCCAAAATATATAAATGTAAGCTCAATATTCTGAAACAACCTCCACTGTTTCAGAACGGGGCTCTCTCCACAGATTACCCCATCCCCCTCTTTAAACACTCAAAGCATATCTCATCTTTGTATTCACTCTTTTCTTTCCCTAGTATTTTCATATGATTTTTTTTCTACTTTAAGTCCTTGGTCAAATATTATTTTTTGAAAATATATAGATACTCTCATCGATCCATAGAAATTATAACACTCCAATCCATGTAAATAGGTTGCATGTCTTTTGGCATGAGTGAGTATCAATGTAAAAGTTACGTTTTTAAAAGTTTTGTGTTTTTTTGTTTGTTTTATTTTTTGTTTCTTGCTACATTGTAAAATAATTTTAAAAAATCATCTTGACCTTATAAATTCTTCTGGTTATTGCATCATTTCTCTACCCCCTTACCACCTTTAGTAAATATTCTTCGCAAAAGAACTGACTATATTTACTGTATCTAATTTCTTTCTTCTCATTCTGTCACTAACTATTGCAGTTACCGCCACTGCTTTGTAAAACCTGTTATCGTCGAGGCATCTACAATTGAACTTCTCATGCTTAATCCAGTGTTCAATTCTCAAAGCTCATAATTGTTGATTTAGCAACAGAATATTACACAGCTGATTACTTATTTCCCTTGAATCATCTCCATAGCCCCTAAATTACCCAGCAAGTCACTGTGTTTGTCTTGTTTTCCTCTTACCTCATTGAACCTACTTCTTGGTTGCTTTTGCTAGTTGCTCCACATCTCTCTGACTTTTTAAAAACCATTGTGCCTCAGTTTTTGAATCTCTTTTTTTGTTTGTTTTATATACACTCACACCCCTGGTATTCTTTTAAATTCTTATGGATTTAAGTACCACCTATACTCTAAGAACTTCAAAATATATCTTCAGCTTTGATCTTTTTTTCCTGAATGCTATGCTTTATATCCTACTGCTTACTTCTCTCTCTATTTAGATGTTCTGTAAGCAATACAAATGTTCCGAGGTCTAGGTATCGAATATTATCTCCTATAGTCACCTTTACATATCTTCTTTTGGCATTCTTTCCTATATCAGTAAGTGGCACCTGTCTCTTTCCAGTTGTTCAGGTCAAGTAACTCGGTCATACTTGAATCTACTGGTTTACTCAGACTCAACTCCTTAACAAGTCCTGTTGACTCTACCAGAAAGCTATTTCCAGAGCATCATTGTCCTCATTAAATGAAGATCTATATTCCAGTTGTTTCTGTTTTTGTTTTGTTTTGGTTTGATTTTAATATGGATTGTTGCATAAATTCCTAAACTGGTCTTTCTGCTTTGGCTTAAGCCCCCCTAGCATGTAATTTAAATAAAAAATGAAAAGGACTTCTTATTCTTAAAACAACAATTAAAGCATAATAATCTTCTGCCCACAGCATTCTAGTGGCCTACTGTTTGGTTCAGAGATGAAGCCATACTGATTATAAAGGCCTGTCAGGCTTCACAGGGTTCCCCCCCACCCTGCACCCACTGGCTTTCACTGAACTCCGTCTCTTTTCCCCTACCTTGGTCATGCTGCTCTCCACAGATTGCCCCCCTTCTTTAAACACCCACAGCACAGCTCAACTTTGTACCGACTATTTTCTCTCCCTAGCATTTTCATATGAGTCTTTTTTTTTTTCTCTCCTTTAAGTTCTGGGTCAAATACTACTTTGTTGGTCAGAGATATTCTCGCCCTCCCAATTTACAGTTGCAACACTCCCAATCTCCTCCCAATTCCACCTAAACTGTCTTTCTTCCCTGAATTATTTTTGACCACATTATTTATAATAAATAATTTATGTATTATAATTACTTTTATATAATTAGAATATAACTTCCATAAGAGGAGTGATTGTTGACTCATGTTTACTTTAGAACATAGAAAATTGTTTGGCTCATAGTAGATTTAGAGGAATTATTGGATATATAAAGTATCAGTGTGTTTTATATGATTTGCTTATGAATCATAGTTGATATGTCCAGTTAATAAGGGGATGTGGTAATCCATGACTTGCAATAACAGTCAAGATGTGAGTATGTTTGAGGAAATAATTCCCATTGATACCTCAGAAATAAATGAGTACTTCAATGGAGAATAATAAAGGTAAAATATAATCAAGGACAGAGTACTGGGTAATTTAATTGATAGACTTTAAATTATTTGAACCAATAAAATTTAAAATAATTGAGGATAGCGTATTAAACATATGTGATCAAATGTTGTGCAAAGTCAATAGAATAATTATTTGAATTTGGCAATTGGAAAAAACAAGATGGGTAATGAAATGAGAATGAATATATAGAGTTTGAGATATGTTGCAGATTGGCTATAATGTTAGATTGTTAGATTACGCTCACAATTAACACAGGAAAAATATATATAATATCTTATAGCAAATAAGGTGGCCACTCAAAGCAAAAGTAGATGGAACCCATCTCAGCATCGTCCCTGAGATGCGTGAAGTTGATAATGACACTCTGTATTAGGGTCTTGCCAAATCTAGGAAGTTCAATCCTTTATGTGACAAGTCTTAATACTTAAGACATTTACCAATGGAGACTAATGAAGAAAACAAGTCGCAAGTAATTTAATATAGAGTGTTGGGTCGTTATAAAAGCATTGTAAAGGCAGAGAAAAGGGAAGTCAAGAGACAGCCACTAGTCTTCTGACTTCAAGGTCCCAAAATACCACAGTGATGTCCAAGGTCAAAACTGCAGCTGCTGACTCGAGGTCAGGGATACCTGCTGCCAAGCTTCCTCTCTATTAACATCGTAGCCACCTAGTAGCAAAACCTATGTGACTGTGCTGTGGAGCTGCTGCCATCATTCACATCTGCAGGTCTTGTCCACTTGCACTTTCTCAGAAAAGTAGGAATGGTATTCACATTTCCTCAGCATTCTAAACTGCTTTCATGTGTATCACATCCTAAGTGCCTCTGTGGCACTTACAACCATAGTAGCCAGTGAGTCTGGAAAATGAATATTTTAGCACTTAACTCCTTACGATAAAGGGGAATTGCTAAGATGACAGAAATTGATGTGGAGTGAAAATAGAAAATGTCCAGGATAGGGTTGAAAACAACATTCTGAAAGAATACTCACTTAAGTATCAATACTTCCATTAAAGGTAGGTTTAATCTTAGTTTAACAATACAGCGTCCTCATCTGCGTCAGTGATTCTGAACCACACCTTAGTTGCCAGCTTCCCAGCATTTCAGGAAACCAAATTCGCAGAAGTAAAGAGGTCATTGGGGTAGAAATTAGGAATGATCTGTACAAACAGTGGGACAGTTAAACAAAAGCAAAGTTTGTTGCCTGTGAAGAGAGTAGGACTGAAGGAAATTTGTCATTTGAGAGCTTGTTAGAGTTTATGATAATAAGAAAGACAAAATAAGACTAAAAATCTGAAAGGGAAGAAAAAGGAAGAGAAGAGCTAGTTGATGATGCCACGTCTGGAGAAGGAAAAAGTAAAAGAAATGCCATTTAAAGATAGAGGGGTTACTTACGTAGCTTTGGAAAAGAGGAGGGCAGACTTCCAGGATAGGTCCATCCAATGACAGGGTACAATCTGAGTGAACTTGCTTGATCGAGTCTATTTTCACTTTTGATATTGAGGTCTATTTATTTGCTGGGAACTGAGGATGCATTTGAGGTAGAGAGTGTGGAGAGCTAAAACACACTCACGCACACAGACCCGTACACAACTTTTAGTTGGTTGCTGTTGTCTTGAACACATTGTGCTCCCAGTGTATTGTGATGCCTAAGGAAATGCTGTTTTGTGATTCCATGATTCATCTTCATTTTGGAAATGTTATTCAGAAATGTATCGACCCAAGACCTCCTTGCCCCGTTATATTGATTAGCGCCCTTCCTTTTGTAGCCTCCTACCTATCTCTGGGCATATATTTTCAGAATTTTGCTTTATAGCGTGTATCTTCACTTTGGGATATTTTTTTTTTTTTTTATAGACAGAGGAATATAGTGTTTGATGTACTATTTTGAATCTGTTTCCAGACATCTATGTGTATATCTAATTATTACACTTTTCCATTTTTATAGGGCTTCCTGTATTTCCACTTGACTTAATTTCTCTTTAATTATAGACTTTTATTTTATCAGAATTAAAGTCAGAAGAGGAACCTCTTCCATTGTTGCTCTACCTCTTACAAGCTAAAACAATCATCAAAGCAGACTTTTTTATGTTTTCACATAAATACTTTGATCAGCTTATAACTTCAGGCATATGTGTAAATGCCAAAAATGTTTGTCAACGTTATTTATACACTGACAGCCTGTTTAAAGGAAGAATAAGTGAGAAAAATATTTGTGAATGCCCAGTGCTTTATATCCATCAACTTAACCTCACAACAGCAACTTTAATGTCGGTATTATTGTCACCATTTAGCTTGTAAAGAAATTGATAGCCAATTAATTTAATTTGTACAGGGTCATGCAACTCCAGACAGTATTCCTATGATGTATATACATTTCTAAGCTGAACCTCAATATTATTATCTATTACCTACTATTTGACTAAAATATTGATATATGCCAATGGATACAAAATTATGTAATTGAAGGAGGGTGGTATCAGGGAGGTTAGCAAAAACTGTAATAACTAACATTTACTAAGCGCTTACTGCATTTCCGGGTCTGTTTTAAGTGTTCTGTAATTCTTGATACTCAGAGAAACCCTAGAGGTAGATATTACTCTAATCTCCACTTTAGAGAGAAAAATGTCGATAGCTGAAAAGATAAAGGGACTCATGCAATGTTGCAGTTGACAAAAGGAGCAAGATTAGACGTTGGAGCCTTATATTCTGATGGTACAGGTCCAGGCTGTTCATCCAACTCTATACTGGTACTAGTGGAGGTGAAAAGAAAAAGTCAATGAAGAGAACGTGTTTTCACAATGGTTCTATTTATTCATTCAGTGGTGGGTGGCATTCATTAATTATTGAGATGGAAGGGGCTAGGAAGAGGTTTAGAAATGTATGCTAACAATGATAGGAGCATTGTGTATGAAATTTAATAACAAGCCCCGTGTGAAACATTGGGTTGTGTTTCATAGTCTTTTACAATATGATCTGTTTGTATACATCCAGTGAGGTTAGATAATTCAGGATCTTGAAAGCCAGAGTGAAAAGTCTAAGTTTGATGTTGTAAAGAAGAGGAAGCTGCTGAATACCCCACTCAGGGAAGTGACGTGATTAGAGTGGTGCTTTAGAAAATTGATTTTGCATTTACACATCATATGGATTGAAATTTGATGGGATGTCCAATAGACAAGGAAACCTAGAGCCACAAATGGCATTGCAGGCAGAGGCAGACAGGGTCTGGGCTTGGGAGTTAACAGTGGGAACAGGAAGGAGAGATGGATCCAAGAATGATAATATGGGAAAGATGAAAATAGCTTTGTGAATAATTATGATGTATATGAAAGTTAGAATCAAGGATGGATATAATGATAAAGCAGTTGAGAGAGTGAAGAGAAGAATTCGATACGATAGTTTTACATATTCCAGACACTAGTCACTTGGACGTGTTCCATATTTTTGTATATCTTTAATTGCTGAAATAAATGCATCATATATTTCCTGAGGACTGAGCATATTCTTATTTTCTGGAGGTGTACCAGGTCAGGATGCCCAGCTTAGCCAGCGGCGTGCACCTCTGCAGACAGATAAACACCAAGGACATGTACATGCCCCAGGGTCGAAGGAGGGAACCCAAGAGGAATCACACTTTCTCCTCACCCCCCCCCCATTGCTTAGCACCTTTCATTTTGAAATGTATCATCCAACTGAAAATCATCATTGCTGTGAAGTACAACTTAGACATAGCTGATGTCAGAGAGTCACTCAGCATTGAGCGGTACTCAGGGGTAAAGAATTGGCAGTTTTATTACAAACAATCAGTGTGTGTGTGTGTGCACGTGCTTTCTTCTGCAAACTTTAGATTAAAATAAACCACAGTTATAACCTAGGGATTAAAGAAACATGAAAATCACAATGTTTATGTATGACAGCTTAAATAGATGATTTTGAAAATCTGAAATTGGTATGTCCAGGTAATGTTTTAATAGCAAGAGGGCTTTGGAATGCATCCGTGTTCTACACGTTTATTTCCCAACCTCTGTATTATAGCATCATGCACTTCATGCGGTCTGCAAATAATTTACTGTTACTAATTAGAGCCAAAATATACGCTGCTGCATTTCTTTACAACATTCACATCCAAAGGCCATAAACCTGGCCTTCTGGCCCTTGCCGAGTACCATTTATATAGGCATATTTTTATGTGATTTCGGTGCTCTCTTTTAACTCTAGCAACTATGTCACCTTTGACGGTCGTTGAACTTTTATATGAATGTTTGATTGTGTCTGAAAGGAAATTTATTTTACTGCATTACTTTCAGTCAAATTTATTTGTGTGTGTGTGTGTGTGTGTGTGTGTGTGTGTGTCAAGTTAATTCCAGAGATAAAATAGCATATTTATTTGTATATATAATATAATGTGTTTTATGGGCTGTTGAGTCATCTCTGACTCCTGGCAACTGTACCAATGAGGGACGTCCACATTGTCCTGTCCTCAGTAGCCCCGTTCGGCTCCTGTGGACTCCTGCCTATGCTTCTCTTATGGAGTCAATCCATCTCATATTTAGGCTTCTTCTTTCCTTGATGCCTTCTTTCCCCTCACCGCAGCATTCTTGTCTTTTGCAAAGAACCCTGCCTTCTCATGATATGCCCCAAGTAGGACAGCTTCGGTTTGTCATTTTTGTCTCCAATGATGTTTCAGGCTTAATTTGCTCTTGGACCCACTTGCTTATCTTTCTGGCAGTCTAGGGTATCCATAGAGATCTCCTCCAACACCATATTTTAAATGAATCATTTTTATTTTCCTATCAGTCTTCTTTACTGTGCAACTTTCACATCTGTACATAGAAATTGGGAGCATGAGGATGTAGGTGATCTTAGCCTTGGTCTCTAATGACACATCTTTTCTCTAATGATCTTGCCTAACTCTTCCATTTCTGTCCTTCCAAGTTTCAGCCTTCTACTGATTTCTGAATCCTATGTAAATTTCCAAACGTCATGATATTTCCAATGTGATACTGAAAACAAAGAGAGATTGAGAAACAGACAGAGCTTGAGAGAGATACTTTAATGTTTAATGTGCTTCTAATTCATCAGGTTTCTGGAGTAGAAGTTTCATTAATGTCCTCATGGAGACTTTTTTTAATCTCTTATTTTCTCCTTTTGCTTCTTTGGCATTTCAGATCACTTTTAAATAAAGTTTGTATACTAGAAACGCAAATAAGTTTCCATTCAAGATACCTTATTGAGCTTGAAATAATGTCAGCAATTGATTGACACAAAAACACACATAAGAATGACTATAGTTGTTTCTTAAGGGATTAAAACTTAAATATCTCAACTAATTAACATTAAATAATACATAAATAAAATTAAAACAAATAGTTTGCAGTTTCATTTAGTTCATAATGACATTTTCTCTAAACATGTGTCCCAAAATTATTAATACAATTTTAATGAACAAAAAGGAAACAAATATCACATTTTCACAAGAGATAATTATCTCTGCTAATGATTCAGTAAAAACTTTGTTTCTTATTGTTTTAATTATACTGGCATTCTATCTCATTCCTCTCTCTCACAAGCTTGTTTTCCTTGAATGTAATCAAAATGCTTATATTGTATAGAAAGGGCAGAAGGAAAATCATCCCCTCAACAAAGGAAATTTGATATCAAATGTTTTACTATTTATTTGCTATGGTAGTAAAGCCTGACTAGTGTATACTGTCTTGTCTTGTAATTTATCGAGATCATTCAGTGGTTTATGCAAGCTTGGTGACTCAAATATGTTCATTGTATAGGCAGCCATGTTCCTTTATTTCTAATTCTCAGAATACCATAAGTCTTCATAATGGCCATCTACATGACCTGGGTTATATTTCCTTTCTTTTTGTTCTTTTGTAGATGTGCCATCCAGCCCCTATGGAGTGAAGATCATAGAACTGTCACAGACCACAGCCAAGATATCTTTCAGCAAGCCGGATTCCCATGGCGGTGTGCCCATCCATCACTATCAAGTGGATGTCAAAGAAGTGGCGTCAGAGACCTGGAAAATCATACGCTCCCATGGAGTGCAAAGTGAGTCCATGATTCCAAAGCGTGTTGATTCATTCAAGCTTATCTTAAATATATACCTGTGTGGTTAGCTTTTTATTTTCCTTCAACATGGGCTTGTTTTTCTTTTAATATGGTTGGGAACACATTTCCACTGCCCTGTTCTTCTTGAGAAGAACTTAAATAAAGAGTTGAAAAGTTTGCATCTTAAATAAAGCTGGACAAGTTTTGCAAACTCACCAAAGTTCAATTCTAGAAGGGAGAAAAAAAAGTATTTAAAATTTTCATGTGGTAAAACAGTTGCTTACATTGTAAGTTTCATGGTGGAATATTCTGAAGTGTGTGTGTGTGTGTGTGTGTGTGTGTGTGTGTGTGTGTTTAATTTAGTAATAATATTTCTTCCATTAGTAGTTTGGAAAGCCATACTGTAAAATGCAGATGTCTTTTATATGTATTCATCATACCATCAATAAACAGTCATCTGAGTACTAAAATTAATTCAAAATTGTGCTTTGAAACTCAAATTTTTACTACTAATCATAGCTTTTTGAGTAATAGAACTAGCTAAATCTTTTTTTAATTACATTTATTGGGGAGACATTGGTAAATAAAATTATATATTGTCTTCAAGTGTACATTTCTATAATGCATCATTCATATATTGCACTGTGTGTTCACCACCCAGTCAGTTCTCTTTCAATCACCTATAGTTGATCCCCTTTTTCCCTCTTGTATCACCTCCCCTTCCCCCTAACCTTGTCGTAACCACCAAAATGTTGTCTGTGTCTAGGAGATTTGGTTTCTTTGTTTGCTGGACTTGTTCATTTTTGCTTTTACTTTTATATCCCATATGAGTGAAATCATATGGTTCAACTTTTTCTGTCTGACTCATTTTCCTTAGCATGATAACCTCTGAGAACAAGTTACAGCACTTCCTTTCATATATGTAGAATTTCATCATGTAAAAATGTGATTTTCCCCCCCATGATAAGAAGACACTAACGTAGGAAATAATAATAAATTACCAGAGTTGGACTCTGTTGTTTAGGATGTAGTACTGCATTGAGTGACCTAAAAGTGTAGCATCAGATAGTGAGACAAGTATTGCTCTGTCGTGTGCCTTGTCTGCTTGGCGCTGTCTTGACCTTGGTAGAAGTGTTCCATAAGAGGCGTGAGCCTCCCTGCGAAGAATTACCCTAGTGGTCAGTGGACACAACACAGGTAAAGTCATTCCAGTCTCACCTGTGTTAGCCTGTGCTTGTTGTGTTTTTACTGAGAGTAACTACAACTTTTAGATAGAAACATTAGAAATATAATATCATCAATCAATCAATCATTAGTTTATTTAGCACAGGCTTCAGATAATGTCCCCAAACAGGTCAGCTCTTATCATTCCTTTAATATTTAGAGATTTTTTTATAGTAAATGTTATTTGTGCACATGCGATTTAATTCAGGAGGGAACATTTATGAAGATAGTACCCAAAAAGAATGTGAGTTTTAGGACTCTAGAAAAATAAATCATTATCCTAGATGAAGGAATAACATTTATTTTTAAACAGAAAGAGCCAAAGAGAGGGTGGAAGGTAAGAGACAGAAAGAGAAAATGAATATTTTGATTCATGCAGAATAAAGTGGGTACTCAAGCACAAGCATGAAGGAAAGTAATATGAAGCCGAAACATTATAGAAATTCCATGAATGAGATACTGAATGCCCTATGACTGGGATAGGTTAAAGCTTGCCAATGAGACCAAAGTACTCAAAGTTCAGTGGCTGGAACTTTCTTAAGATTACATGAGAAAAATATGAGTTCTGACAATTAAGTTCGCTAACTCATCCTAGAAAAAGTGCTACATACCACATTGCTGAATATCACTATGGTCACCTTCGAAATACTCCCCTTGGGAAGCTATGCACCAATGCCAGTGCCTAGTCCACCCTTCAAAGCAATTTTGGAACTCTTTTTCTGGAATGGTCATCAGAGATATCATTGTATTACCCTTGATGTCCTGAATGTCATCAAAATGTCTTCCTTTCAATATTTCCTTTATCTTTGGGTGAAGAAAGCAGTCACTGGGGGCCAGATCAAGTGAGTAGGGAGGGTGTTCCAATACAGTTGTTTGTTTACTGTCTGAAAACTCCCTCACAGACAGCGCTGTGTGAGCTGGTGCATTATCGTGATGCAAGAGCCATGAATTGTTGGTGAATATTTCAGGTCGTCTAACTTGTTCACGCAGCCTTTTCAGCACTTCCAAATAGTAAACTTGGTTAACTGTTTGTCCAGTTGGTGCAAATTCATAATGAATAATCCCTCTGATATAAAAAAAAATAGCTTAGCAACATTGTTTCAATAAGTTTGTGAATTTATTTGTCATACCTCATAACTCCAATAATTGCTTTTCCTCCCCTGTTTTCATGGTTTGATCTTTGTTTATAGATATGTTAATGTGTACCTTAAATCGAGTTATACTCATATAACCAAACCATTGCTTGATCTCAACTCACTGTCTTACAAACTTGATTTTTTAAAATCCAATTACTGCTTTTACCCCTTCTTTTTGATTCTTCCTATCAGTTATATAACATCTTTGAGGGACACTGTAGATTTATGATCATTTTCAAGTACAAATACATTCAGTTGACTCCTGCACAACTTAAAATGTATAAAATTCAATTTAGCACTTACATTTTCTTTGACTGTCATGACAGCTGGAACCTATCCTAGGGAGTTGAGAGTGGGGAGGTGGCATGAATTACATATTCTTTTGTGAAGAGTAAAGGAATCAAATACCACTCATTTTTCTGGTTCCATAGTTCTCTCTGGGCTGTCCCTGCCACCTGTGTTTCCTGTGGGACTGACATCTCAGTACCTGTCCCATGAACATGCAAGTGTGGGGTTCAAGCCAGAAAAGGTTTAGATGCCAGTGGTCTTCTGTGTGTGTGTGTGTGTGTGTGTGTGTGTGTGTGTGTGTTTCTAGCTTACACGTACTTCCTTCTAAAAACTTTGAGATTCCTAGCTCCTTGCAGAAGTCCCAGCATCATCTTTCCCCAGTGAGGAAATCCAAACCCCATCTTTTGTATCAAAGATCTGTGCAGAAGCACTCTGTTGTCTGAGTAGCAGTAATTTTTACAACAGGATTGGAATAATTGATGGAAAAACAATTACACGGCCACTCTTCTAGCTTCAGGTGTCCTCATCCACTTTGCTTTTGATGTTTCAGAGTTTGCCTTTTCTGTGAGGGCATATATGCACTTAAAAACATTTTTGAAATGGCTTGTGTAATTTGTAAATGTACTTAGAATACTTATTTTTCTGGCTATGTAGATGACCCTATTACTGAAAATTTAAAGACATATTTTAAAGCACATGTATATTTCTGAACAGTGAATAAATGCTTGTTTTTTGCCTTTGTTTTATAGTTTGTGCTAATCATTCACCTTAAAGCTTAAGAGATTTTTATAAACATAATTATACTCATTGCCTTTAAGACATTAGTTAGAAGATAGAGTTAGGTTCATCTATGAAAAGACAGGTGCATATGGTCATAAACATTTCAGCTACTACTATTTCTTGCCCAAAAAGTAACTTTATTTATTTATTGTAATTTACATGAGTTTAGTTGATGTTCAGTTACTTTTCCTTATTTATAAATATCTATAATTTATTGTATACTATTCATGTACATACTTCTAATTGCTGATATCACCACTTAGAAATAAATATCAGCATTTGCTTGATTGCAATGTCATTTAGCTAGGAAATTTCAGCATAGCATTTCTCTTGTTAGTAGATTCTGATTCTAAATAACTCATTAATTAATTCCCTGTGAATTTCACCTGCTCACACTGCACCTGGTCTTAGGTTTAGGGTGCCGTTTAGGCCTGGCCCTATTATTCTTTAAGGTTCAGCTAAAGGCCTTACTGATTATCCCAACCACTGATACAACACAAACTAATTTTCAAACTATGGAGAATTGTGAGTAAATCAGACATAAGCAACTTAAACTATTTGACTATATAATGTGAGTCATTCTGACATAATTATGAATGAAAACCATGTATCCCAGGTGTAGCAGGGCTTTGGTTGGATGGGTTACATGACACATTCATTACCATATCATTTAACACTTTGTAAGCATGTTCTAGACACCTCATTGGGCACAAATGAAGAGAAAACCATCTTGCAAAACAGCTACTCATTTTTTTGTCTTTGAAATAAAAAATTAAAAATTCATATTTTGAAATATCAAATTCTTTTAACAGAGTATAAAATACTTCTCTCAAATAGCATAATTTATTTATTTCAAATCACACGTAGTGATAAGTCCTCTTAATCTCAATTAAAATTACTATATGCTCTGCTTTAAGGATATAGTAGAATTTCTCTTTGTTTCTGAAAGTAAAGAAAGAGTTTTTGTTTGAAAATAATAGCATTTTCTAAATGAAACTTTCATTGGCAATTTTTACTGTTTAAGATTTTCACTTATCGAAGAATATAAAAACTGACTACATTTGGAAATAGCTATACGGTTTGATTTTTAATGTCCTTTCATTACATACCTCCCCTAAACCTTAAATGTGGTTTTGTAAGATTCAATTGCAATATGTCTATTTTAATCAATCAATGGTAAGTTTAACATTATAATATTTAGTTTATAAACACTGTAATTAAAGTTATGTACATGCTTTATTACTGCATACAATTACAAAGTTTTTATCCTGGTTTTCATTTTAGTAAAATTTTAATTTTAATTAAAATCTGAAGTAAAAATCAGTGTATATGGTGGATAAAGTTATTTTCAGTTTTGTGAAGAAGTAGCATTCAATGAGCTTTTTTTTATTTTTAACCAAGATTTTTTGAAGTACAGATTTGGATTCATAAAATATATGCCAGTACCTGATAAGTCAGCAAACTAATTGTGAATCGCAGCTAAATTGGAAGAGAATGAAGATTACTAGATCAAATAGTGACAAGCATTTTGCTGCAATTAAAGAATTGCCACTTTGTAGTCCTCTCCATTGTCCCTAAAGTTGTTCCCTAAACTCAGTGGCATCAGCAGTCCTCTTAGAATCAAAAATCTCCCTGGCTTGAACTCCAAAACTGCAAGCTTGCTATCTTTTATATTTACAGTGAGGGTTGCACATCACTTTATTTATTATATGTACGGGATTTCCTACCAACACCACTGTTTCAGGACCTAGTTTCTTCCATGATTTAGTTTTTCATGATACTCTCCCATCCACCCCTCGCCCCCACCCCTGACACAAACATGTTTTTAGAGCAGCAGGCTTGGATATGGCCTACAAAGGGTTATTTTACATTACTCTGTTTCCCCAAAAATAAGACCTAGCCGGACAATCAGCTCTAATGCATCTTTTGGAGAAAATATTAATATAAGACCTGGTCTTATTTTTTTTCTCCAGAAGATGCATTAGAGCTGATTGTCCGACTAGGTCTTATTTTGGGGGAAAGACGGTATTTGTATCAGAGAATGTTTAGCTTTTAAAACTGGACATTAAACCCTTTAGAAATAAGATACTTTTGTGTATGGATTATTTTGTAATATCCCCCACTGTTTCATACTCTAATTTCTTAATCTAATGTTGGCCTTTCTCAATTGCTTTCCCAGTGTCCCTGTGTTTTCTCTCTCGTTTTCTCTATTTTTCTGTTTTGCTCTATTCTAAATTTTTCTTTCAACATTTGTATTACATTTGTCAGTTCATCGATTATTTTTTAAATTTCTAAATCTTTCATTCTCTGACCATTCCTAATTTCGTGCATATAATATAGTCTCTTATCTCTGATACTTGTAGTGATGACCTGTTTTCAAAGTTGTTTTTGCTCCATAATTGGTTTTTTCTTTTCCTACACTTACTTTTTGTGGTTATTTGTTTCATTCTCTATCATTCACATTGGAAACTTTCAAGTGTTTGGTAATTCTTGTCTGGATGTGTATATTCAAAAGCGAGACGAAAGCACCCTAAGTCTCAATTTGCAAAGGCAGGGCTTTTGAAGCCTTGTGAACAGATGGGTTTCTGACGTCCCCATCAACAAAGGTCCATGAAATCTCAACTCTTTGTAGCTATCTTTTCGAGGCTGTTCAGTTACTGTCAACATACCTGGCTACCAGGGCTGAGTGGGAAAACAGCTTGTGTCAGATGGTGTCAAATAATTTCCACATTTTTTTATCCAGCATATCGACTCCACATGTCCTCATGTTAGAATCTCAGAGTCTAAAACTTCTTTCATCCAATTTATCTAGATAAAAGACCTTTCTTTCACCTTGTGTAGAAATGAGAGAGAAGAATACTTTTTTCCTTAAATCTGAGAAGAGGACATGAGAGTACAAATATTCAAATGTGTAATGATCATCCAGTTTTTAGTTCCCATCTTCTTATATTTCAAATTCCTGAGACTTTCCTTAGTTCTGAAGGTCTAATCATTTTACCTCTCCTTGGCATCTCATCTTTGAATACAGTCATTTATTATTTTCAATGTAATATTATATTTTTTTATACTTTGGCTTTTATTTTTAAAACACAGACCATATTAAATTTAATTAATTTGTTAATATATGAATAACTGCCATATTGGCAATTACAATTTTAGAAAAATGAGTGTATCAATGTTTCTTACTGAGTAATGATCAGTACCTATGATGAGCTATATTCCCTGGTGTGTTGTATGGTTTGTGAGGAAAAAAATTTACATTTATCTCAGAAACTGGCTAGTTTCATGTGCCTACTTAGTGAACATTTAAAATATAAATTGAAGCTTCAAAACCTGGCAGTTTTTCCTAGTAACACACAGAATAACAAAGATCATTGCATGTAGACAGTGTAAGGTTGCATATAGTGTATAATATTCAACTACAAGAACAGCTGTTTACATAGATAATGATGCGAGTGGTGCCAGTTGAAATTATTCAATGTGGCATCTCTGCCTATTTGTGGATATTTTTACATTGTGTAAGATAATCTGTTATAATCCAAATAGAATTCAATACAACAAAATATTTACTGGGGAATATACTATTTTATATTCACTTCAAAATTTTATTATTCAAAAACCCACTAATTATACAATAGATTTCAGTTTATTCAACAATTCTTGAAATCTTCATTGGTATGTGAAGAACATATTGCACATGTACCAAGTTCTGTCTATAAACAAAGTATATAATCAGGTAGATATCTTTCTATTAAATTGTTAATTAGTTTTTGTAATGAAAATACACAGAATTGGTCTTCTTTTAATCTGAATAATAAAACTCAAAAAAAAGTAAATAATTGTCAGTGAAAACATTTTATTAAAGCCATTGCCTATAAATGGTTCTTTTATGATTGTTGAGTATAATTTTTTTTTTTGCTTTTTTCAGTACTTAAAAAGAAGGCAAGTGATTATTTAAAATACAGAGTGAAAACAATAAGAATGAGCATCATAATTTAACCAAAGTTAAAGTAAGCCCACATAGATATTTGTTCAAAGACATTGTGCCATGTAATAATGTTACCTAAATTGTGACTTTCCTAGCTTTGTGGGGAATTTTCTATGGTGCCATTCAAAATAATGGAATAAATCATTGATATGTTTTTATGTTACTTAAAAGCTTTGTTGTATTTATTTGTTTGTTTGTTTGTTTTTGGAAATGCACGTCAGAAGATGTCCCTGCAGATACATGATATGATTATACTTTGAGGTCTTTGTGTCTTCCCTCCCCTCCCCCAACTACACACACTTTGGTTCTTTTTAACTATAAAAAGGAATTTCTTGTTTTTCTTTTCCCCTTATCTTTGTGGGTATTTTTCTGTGTCCTAAAAACTCATAATACTATAAAATTTCTTTTGTTTTACAATATATTAGCAGGTATTTAAAAAAAAAACAATGAGTAATCGATTCATGTGGACTCAGTGACATGAACCTACGTAAAAAATGCTAAGATATATCAGTTCTCAACAAGGTTCTTCAGCTACAACTTTTGATGAAATGAGTCTAAAGGAATGTTTTGTTTCTTTCATTTTTAAGTAACCAATGAGGCATAGCACTTTTCTATTATAGTATAAATGGTTGTGTCATAGGCAGATCTGTAGTTTCCCTGTAGTTTCCTAAGAGCTAAAAGTTACTGTAGCATCATTTTAAATTACACTATAAGGTTTTTATTCCAGTGTTTCTTTTAATCCATGTTATTTATAGCTGCCTGGGTGAAACTTGATTTCTATCATATTATTATATTCCACTATTTTAGAAACAGTTAAAAACAATCATTGTTTCGAGTTAGTTCTAAACTACTATAAATTTAAAAAACATGAGTTTCACTGCCTTTTAAAATTTTTCTATGGAGATTTTTTTATAATTACACATTTTCCAGCATAAATGTGCCTGAAGAAAAATGGCTGTATTTCACATGGTAAAAAGAGAAATTGACTATAAAAATAATCTATGTTAAATACTAGTGTAATAAACGTGTGAATATCAAAGAAAGGGGAGAAAAGTAATACGCACTAATCCCACGTTTTCAGTGAAAGGACATTTGTTCTAATTTGCATGTAGTGGAAAGAGTTCTATATGCTGAAACTCAAAACAAGAATATCTTGAATGGTTTTCATTGTGCCCATAAAAAGAACCAGAGCTACATTAGAAATTTATATATAATTGAAATCTTAATGAATTTAAACTGTGTAGATCAGAGTATACAGGGAACTAAGCTAAGAGAAAAATTGACTGAAATAAATCTTAAATAAAATGACTTGTCTACTAGAAGCTTCCACGCATTACATCAAGAGGAGGACACAAATTCATATATAATTCTGCACTCAGACTGGTCTCTGCTACAACAATAAAGAAAAGTTTTATATATATTTTTAAATTTTCAATAAAATTAATGAGCTTTTATGTGCATCTGTATTTTTTTGTATTAGAGAAATAAATGGGGTAAGGAAATGGAATTAATTTATACAGGAAAGATGTTATGTGAGCAGTGAGAAAAGAAACATGAATATTTCATGAGTGTTTTATAGGAATTTAATTCAAGGATGATGAAAATATTCATAGTTCCCAGAAACTTAAAAAAAAAGTAGAGCCCATCTCATTGCTCAAACAGACACTCTTCTGGACACTGCTAAAATTCAGGGTAAATACGATTTTTGCTAGAGTATAGATGATAAATTCTTAATTCCACTGAAGAAGAACTGGGCTGACCATTGTGGCTACTTTGATAGTGAATTTAACTGATAGGAAATTTTAGAAGACCTATTTAACTATTACACCTCTAATATGCATGAAATCATGCCCAACACCTTTCACTCTATTAAACATTATGTCATTTTTGATTATCAAATTTTATTATTATGAACATTATTTTTTGCATTGTATATAAAGTTTAAGGAAGAGTATTAGCTTTTCCTTTATACAGTACATGGCTCAGGATTCATTCATTGGGGACGTCCTAATGCCTTCTTCAATAATACATCCTGCAGGGTAAAGGGGAACACCACGGACTGCCGCGATCAGAAATAAAATGGTTTCGGAGACTAGAACCACGCTGGTTCTCATCTCTCTTACATTCTGTGTGGACCAGGAGATAATGTTCTTGCTTTTTCTTGCTGTCACTATCTCATGGGTTCCTCTTCTTTCTACCTATCAAGGTCTGATTAACATTTTGAACTTATAATGTGCTGCTTTGATTTTGCCACTGCTCTTTTTAAAAATCATTATTGTGCATGGTAGTGAGATCTAAAACAGGACTCTCATATTTTGCACTGAGTGAAAGATTAGCCATTAGGGTGCATAAAGGCAATGGAAATATTTCCATTTCTCTAATCAAATGATATAAACTATGATTCAAATAATCCAGTTGGTAAATGGTTGACAAAACTAAGTGTATCTATAATACGTATATGTGTGTATTATGTGATTTTGCATGTGTGTGTGACTGTCTGTGTGTGCTTCATGTGTCTTAATACCCTAGCCTTTCTTTCCTCCCTGGTCTCATGATGTTCCCCTAAATAACACATCAAAACCCGTTCACTCACTGCGCCAAACATGCATTGCACTTTGTCATGGTCATACCGGAGTATATGTTACTCTTCCCAGTCTTTTTTTTTTTTTTTTTTTTTTTTAAATTCATTCTTTAATGCCCAATATAACTATGAGCTTCATTTTATTATTTTTGGTAGAAATATTTTACATTTCTTAGAAACTCTATAGTAAATATCAGTTATACTAATACTTGCCAGCTTCCCATCTCATGATATAAATATACAGATACGCGTCCCATCTCTCCATGTTGTTGCACATCTGAGAACCCATGTCCCATTCTGCATAGACCTTTGAATCTTATGTATCACCTGAGATAAATGAATGGGTTCTTATCTAGTAAGTTTGTTTATACTCAAATAAAATTATATAGGTTAACTATTTCCAAAATCTGTAAATTATCACCATGTACAATCTAAATTAACTAAAGCAATCTAAGCAAATTGATTGTTTTCTTCTTTCTGGTGTTTCCAGAAAGAAATTCCACAAACTTTTCTGGGAACTAATGTTAGATAATTAGTTCTGTAAAACCTAATTCTGTTGTATGAGAATAAACCTTCATTCCACCTACCAAGATTTTCTTTTTAATTCTATCGTAGTATATTTTAGAATTTTAAGTCTAGACATAAGCAGACTCTTGAGAAAATGGAAATCGCAGTTTAGAAGCAGGCTTAATTGCCCCTGCCTCTTTCCCCACCCTTCAGATCAAAAGGCAGCAGCCAGTGTTTGACACAGGCTGTTGTTACTGGCTCAGGTGACAATAAGAAAGGAGATCTCCTTAGGTGATAGGACAAGCCTGTGCAGTTTGGTAACAGAGACTTTTCAATGGGTGTTTCTCATGTCACAGGAAAATGAGTGTGCTCTGTAAAGCTGTGTCAAATTGGAATGTTTTGCCAGAGGTTTTCATTCCTATGAGTCGGTATTGTTGTGACACAGGGACACACTGCAAGAGCTTTATATTTGGGGCTCATGGCATGTGATCTTCTGTCCAGGGTAACATTGTTTTAGCTCCACATCTGTTGCTGGGGCCATTTGTCATATATCCAATGTCTTTAACTACGTTCCTTCACTAGTGGTTGTCACTTAATCCCTCAGGTGTTTGTCCTGTGTTCTCTATTTCTTGATGAAAACTATAGTTTAGTGATGTGCCTCATCTATTACTTCATCTTATGAAGTGGTTTTGTAGTTACTTCATCCCTTATGACGGGCAGGTTATTTATCATATATATATATATATATATATATATATATATATATATATATATATATGAAAAATAAAGCAGAGCAAGAAGATGGACTATGACTAGAGGTAGGATTGGGGAGCAATTTTGAAAAGAGTGGTAAGGGCAATATTCTGTGATGAGGTGACATTTGAGCAGAGACCTGAATGAGTGAGAGAGTGATTACACAAAATCTGGGGAAGGTTGGCCAGGGCAGAGGTCTATAAGGAGGCCATCCTGCCTGAAATGTCATGTCCAGAGGGCAGGATTAAACGAAGCCAGGAAAGAGAAATAGCCAGGGCCAAATCAAGAGGGACCTTGTAGACCTTGGAGAGGACTTAGCATGTTATTTTTAAAGCCATGGGAAGTCATTGCAAGTCTCATAGGAATTTTTTTAAAGCAGTTTAGGTGAGGTTATTTTCAAGCACTGGCATTACTAAAAGGGGCCCTTATATCTAGGGGAGAACCTTTATCAAATGTTCCTTCATTATATGAAACAAAATTCTGGTGTTACAAAATGTGTTTTGTTATGTGGTTAGTAAAGATAGTGAACACCGTGTATTGTATTGCATTATATAAATTTTGTTTTCTTTTTCTAAACCAATTGAGTATTTCTGTGCTATTTTTGAAATCTCCAGTTTTCACTAGTTTTTTCAAATATTAACATTTGTTTTTCTGCTCTATGTATGCATTAATATGTTTTAGGACATAAAGGTATGCTTATTGTTAGATTTTCTCTTTTGGTAGAATGTTTTGATTCTCACAATGTAAAGGTCTTTGACAATTCAGCATGCTATGGATGTTCTTTGTAAATTTTTACATGGTATGATAAAGGTACATTATGATTTGTTGTGCCTAGGTTTCCTAACAACACATTATAGAAATTTGTTGATCTCATTGTGTAAAAATAAGACCATATACCTTTTTTATAAACACACACACACACACACACACAGGTGCACGTACATGCATGCACAGAAATCATATTTTTGCTGTATTAATCACAACATTATAGAGTGACATTAAATTTTCATACACTAAACATCTAGTGGCTACTTTTGTGTCAAACACTAAACCTTTCCGATCTTTCATGTTAAACTGTGTGTGTGTGTGTGTGCGCGCGTGTGTGTGTTGACACAGTGAGATTTTATTTTCTTCAATTTTCTGCCTATTAGTTTAAACCAGGTAAATGAAATCAATATTTTTTTTCAATCCCACATTATATCAGCTATTTGCTGCATTTGCTTTTATTACTCTTTATGGTGGCTTTGAGATATAATTTAATTTGTCAAGGTGTCATTGCCCCCACCTTATGTATGGTACAGCTAATAAATAGTAACACATGTCATGCAGCTTATGTATTACACTTTGAAATTTAAAAAAAAATATATTGAGTTTTTCACTTTCTCAAAATGTATCCATCTCATTAAAGCTAAACTTTTGTGATCCGAGATTAAAAAACATGTTCAAAGGTGATTTTTTCACAATATATATGTATACCAAATAATGCTGTACATTTTAAGTTTATACAGTTTTATTTCATTTTAACTCAATAAAGATGGGAAATTAATTAATAAGTTAATGAAGTGAAAACTCAGGAGGATAAAGATCTCATGCTTAGGTGGCCTTAAAATTTTGGTATACTAATGGCCTGGCTCAATATAAGTGTTAGCCTATTCAGTCATCGAAATGTTAGCAGCTTTTAAAAAAAAATCAAGTTTTTTAGGAGAAAACACTTATGGTTTGGTAACAAACATCAATATTCAAATTTCTTAATAAATAGTAAAGAAATTATAATGTAAGCAGCTTGCAGTAGCCTTTGTCTTTAGTCAGGTATCATTGTTTGTATTTACCTAGGCTTACTATGTATATCATCTATCTCCAGATGCATAGGGATAGAGGGCAGGATTAAACGAAGCCAGGAAATTTGACAAAGATTGCATTGCATCTGTGGGTCACTTTGGGTGCAACCGATGAACATGGATGTGCTTCCATGTATTTCTGTCTCCTTTGATTTCAGCAATGTTTTACAGTTTTTATTGTGCAAGTCTGTCCCTTTCTTGGTTGGTTCCTAAGTATTTTATTCTCTTTGATATTATGAAACTGGAATTGTTTGTGAATTTTCCTTTCCAAATTGGTCATTGTTAGTGCATAGAAGTACAAATGATTTTTGTGTGTCAACTTTGTATCCTCTTATATTCTTTTTTTTTTCCAGTTGTAAAAGTTTTTTTGTTTGTTTGTTTGTTTTGTTTTTGTGGAATCATTAGGGTTTTCTACATATGAGATTACATAATCTGTTAACAGAGTTAATTTCAATTCTTCCTTTCTAATTTGTATCAATTTTATTATTGTTGTTTTCTTTCCTAATTGTGCTGGCTACAACTTCCGTATTATGTTACTTTAAGTAGAAGCAGTGAAAGCAAGCATCCTTGCCTTGTCCTGATTCTAGAGTAAAAGACCAGTCTTCACCATTGAGTAGGATACGCTGTACGTTTTTAATAAGTTTATCCTTGAACAACACCTGTACGAACTGTGTGGGTCCACCTATGCACACTATCTTTTAAATTTTTACTGTTTTGGACCCACATTTGGGAATCTGTGGATGTTGGAGGTTCCCCTAACCACCCAGTAGTGTTCAAGGGACCAAGATATATAGCCTTTATTTTGTTGAGGTTGTGTCTTTCAATACCTAGTTTTTGTAGTGATTTTCTCCTGAAAGGGTGTGTAATTCTTGTCAAATGCTTTTTCTGCATTAATTGGGTTGATTATATGTGTGTATTTTACCCTTTGTAGTTGTGTAATTCTGTAATTGCAGTGTATATTGTATTGATTAATTTTTGCATGTTGAAGCATCCTTGCATTTGAGGAATTGTTCTTGCTTATGGTTTATAATCCTTAATATGCTGCTGAATTTGGTTTGCTTGTATTTTGTTCAAAGTTATTTGCAACAAAGTTCACAAAAACTATTGGTGGTTAGTTTTTGTGTTTGTTTTTGTTTTGTTTTGGAAGTGTCTTTGTCTGGTTTTAGTATCAGGTTAATATGTCCACAGAATGAGTTAGGACATGTTCCCTCTTAAATTTCAGAAAATTTTGAGAAGGATTCGTATTAGGTCTTCTTTAAATGTTTGATGAAATTTACCAGGGCAGCCACTGAGTCCAGGGCTTTTCTTTGTTAGGATATTTTTTATTACTGATCAATCTCCTTAGTAGTTACAGGTCTAATCAGATTTTCCATTACTTCGTGATTTAGTCTTGATAATTTCTGTATTTCTAGGAATTTGTCCATTTCATCTAGGTTATCCAATTGGTAGACACAGACTTGATCATAGTGCTTACCTATATATAATTCCTTATTTATTTATTTATTTATTTATTTATTTATTTATTTATTTATTTATTTTTGAGAATCGGTACTAATGGGAGTCCCCACTTTTGTTTCTGATTTTAGTAATGTGAGTCTTCTCTTGTCTTCTTTTTTTCTTCGTCCATACAACTAAAGGATTTTATTTTATATATTTTTCAGGAACCAACTTTTGGGTTCATTTATTTTATCTGTTGTTTTACTAATCTCTAGTTCATTTATCTCTGTTCTAATGTTTATTTCCTTCATTCTGTTAGCTTTGAGTTTAATCAGTTCTTCTTTTTCTAGTCCCTTAAGTTGTAAAGTTAGGATGTTCACTTGAGATCTTCTTCTTCTTTTTTTTGTAAGCATTTGCAGCTATAAATCTCTCCCTTAATTCTGCTGTTGTTGTGTCTAGTTTTCTCTCATTTTTATTAATCTCTAAGTATTTTCTAACTACCCTCATGATTTCTTTGATCCATTTGCTGTTTAAAGCCCTATTTGTTTTTCACAAATTGTGAATTTTCCTTCTGATTTTCACATCAAATTACATCCCATTGTGGTCAGAAAAGGTACTGTGTATGATATGTATCTTTTTAAATCTATTGAGATTAAATTTGTTGCCTAATATACAGTCTATCCTGGAAAATGTCCATTGTGAAATTGAGAAGAATGTGTTTGCTCTTGTTTTGGGTAGAGTGTTCTCTGTGTATCTATTAAATCTAGGTGGTTTATTTTGTCATTTAAGTCTTCTATTTGCTTTCTTATCTTCTGCCTGATTGCTTTCTTGATTATTATGAGGTATCAAAGTCTCCAATTATTATCGTAGAACAATCTATTCCTCTCTTCATTTCTGTCAGCTTTTGCTGCACATATTCTGCTGATCTGTCAGTAGGATATAAATGTTTATAATTGTCATATCTTCTTGCTGTATTGAAATTTTGAAGGTTCCCCTAACCTCCTAAATATATAATGTTTTCCATTGTCTTTTAAAACATTTTTGTTTTATTTACACAGATAATCTTTTTATTTACACAGATAATCTATTTTATTTTATTTACACAAATAATCTATTATTTACATAGATAATCTTTTTCTACCCCTTCATTTTTAACCAGTTTGTGTCTTTGGATCTCAAATGTGTCTCTTATACACAGCATATGATAGAATCATATGATTTTAGCCATTCTACTAATCTCTCTGTTCTTCTGTTGGAAAATTTAATCTACTTACATTTAAATAATTATCAATAAAGAAGGATCATTCTACAACTTATTTTATATCTATCTTATAGATTTTTGTCCCTCATGTTCTGCATTACTGCCCTGTATTTAGTCTTTTCTTTTTTTTTTTTTTTTTTTTGGCAGTGACATGTTTAAATCCCTTTCTCATTTTCTTTTTTGTATATCCTGTAGTTATGTGCTTTAAATGCTCAGCAACTAAAGAATAGCGTCCATAAGGGATAAAAGATAACTAGATTTTGTAAATGGTTTATTTGGGTCAATTTCTCTAAAAGTGGTGTTTCTCTGGCATATATGTATTTTTTTTTAAAAAATGTCAATTCAAAAACTCTTTGCTAAATTCTTATTCTGCATTCAACGTAAAAAGGCTTTGTGAAACTGGGGACAATATATCTGATATGTATGACATATGTTCTGGTCATTAGATCCTTAATGATGAAACATGCAAATGCACAAATAGGGTGCATAATTAAAAGTGAGAAAAATTATATATAGATGCTATTAAGAGGTGAAATAACTAAAATGAGGCTTAGAATTTCTATATGCATGGTTGAGGGTGGGGTATTTAGTTATAATAACTTAACTTATGCCCCACCCCCTACCTAAAAAAGAAAAAGAAAGTGTTCAGCACAGAAGGGGTTTGTAGATATAGACACTTAGGGAAATTAGCAATTTTTTAAGTTAAAAAATAATCTGGTTATTTTTAATCATCAAGTATTTTCATGAGTATTTAATAAAAACCCATTGTTTAAGACTATAGAAGGAAATGATCAGTAATCATACATTGACCATATTTTACACATTAAGTAGTAGTGAAAAAAATGTATCAAGTGAACTCTTCTTAGATGAGCAATTTTGTATATACAATCTTACATTTTTAAAGAAAAATAGCAAGCAATTGATTAGAACTAATTGAGATGTCTAGGTTGGCTATAGAAACATATGACCTCTCTAGGAGAATTTTGAAGTTCAATTATGATGTAAAGTACAATTATGAAGAATTTGAAGTAAAATTATGAGTTTCATCATAAATGAAGACTTTTGTAAATGAAAAAAATATAAATTGTTTATGAAAATATTTTGATGGAACAGTTCTGTTTTTGAATCAAGGTTCTAATGTAAGGAGTATTTTTTTTTTTTTTAATAAGGAATATATTTCTATGGAAAGCCATTTGAATTTAAGTGACAATAGGTACTTCCTGTGTAAAATCTCATGTGCATTAAAACTCAATTGTTAGATTGTTTATTTGTTAATTTTTGTGTATAGTTTACAGTTATGATGAAAAAGAACATAAAAAAACAGTACAGTAAACAGACAATTAATGAACATTCAGAAGTGATGAGCTGTGATCTTAAAATAGAGCCATCAACTTATTGTTTTGAATAAAAACCCCACACAAATAACACAAAATCATTCGATTAATTTTTCTTTCTACTGTTCATCAAAATATATAGCCATATAAATAATTTGTTATAAAGAATCTATCCATAAATCTTACTTATATCAAATTATATGTCCTACAAATTATATGTTATGTTTCATAAAGGTCTCCAAGGTACTTTTAAAAAGGTGAGATCATATTCTTTTACAACTAATGGAATCTTGAAAGACTATAATTTGTACAAAAATGCAATTTAAATTTTCAAAAGTAAATGAAAATAGAATTGAACTAAGATGATTATGTACATATACTTAAGAAAACTTTAACACTTTGCATAAGTAATGCAATTATATCTCAAGTTATTCTTATGTTTGTAAAAATAACTGGAATAAAGTATTTAAAAGCTCTACATTATGGATAAAAAGGTGAAAAAAAATTGCTTTTATTTTTATTCAAGCCTTTTGCAATCTCCTGTAGAAGGGAGCCAGGTAATTTTTCTCTCATTAATAAAAGCCTTTTTTTGGCTTGTTTTAATTGTTTAGAGAACAAAAGCTGAGTCCTAGGAGCAAAACTTTAGAGACTGTATTTTCAGAATATTTGAAGAGATTAACAGTAAGTGTAATTTTGAATGATTAATTCTGCCCTAGCTAAGCTTTGTGATTCCTCATAGCTCTCTGACATGTTTCACAGGTTTTGACAACTTCAAAAGTTCCATTTTATGTCAGTGAGACAGCAGTTCTACAGCAAGGGCGTCCTTATCTGCTTGCATTGAATGACGGGAAAACCCCAGGAGAGACCCAGGGGTTTAAGAGAATGAAGAAGAGACCATGTCTAAATTTAATCTCACTTTAGAATTTTGTTCAGCCTAATTAGTTTGCAAATATATAATTTATTATACTCCACAGGTCGTAAATATTCTGTAGTCTCTGCTTCTCTTGACAGCCAAAGGAAAAGGATTTACAATACATCATCTGAACAACAACAATAACAAAAAACACACAAAAAAGAAACAAACAAACAAAAGAAACAACCTCATTTGTTCAGCTGCCTTTAATAAAGTATGATTCCCTTCTTAAAGGGAGAGTGCAGCTCCAGAGTTTTCTCTCTAGTATTATCATTTACACACTTGTAAAAATAATGTAAAAAAAGTCATATCTCCCTGTCATGTGCCATTTTAAATGTCATTATTTTGTTGTATTTCAATATTTTGCTGTATTTTTCGCTTTTGCAACCGGATATAAAATGGTCATTTATGAACCTCAATTATATTTAAATCAAGCAGAAACATTCAATTAGTGAGGGAAGCCGGATTCTTTATAAAACCTATACCTATTGCCATGTCAAAGAAAAGTTCATAGTTGTTTATAATTTTCAGGAGAATTGCATTATGATATTTAAATCATGCTGACTGAAAATACCTATAAAATACCTTAATTTATGTCATTTGTCCTTAGAAAACTTTCAGTAGTTTGTGATGTAGATCTACATGGAAAAGAACCCATCCCACGCTTCAGTTTGCGGTTTTATTGTTCTAATGTATGGGTACTTCTGAAGAAAGAAAGTCTTCCATTAGCTAACTTCATAACATGAGGGCTGACTTCTATTATAGAGAACACAGCCTCTTATTTTTCAAGTGGTGGTTTGCTTTCAGGCCCTACCTACCTGGAGTATTCAAAAACCCTGTGTTTGGCAATATGCCAGTAAATGATGTATGATTTAATGTATATATCTTCTCACTTAAGAATGGCTGGTCAAATTACAGATCTGGGCTTTGCCTCCCTTCAATCTTGTTTCTTTCCTTCTCTTTAAATTCATCCCAATTTATAGAGTTCTTTCTATTTCACTCAATAATCATGGTGTTCATATAATGTTAATACCGGTAAGCCTCATAATAAGGGTTATTGTACCAAAACCTTTAGAGTCAGAATTCAAAAACAGACTGATTTCTTCTTGTATAGAAACTTTGTAAAACTTGCACCCTTTTACAAAGAGTTTACTTCCATGTCTCTCCCCTGTAATTTTGAACATTGTATGTAAGGCCTCCCCCATCCACTTTACTTTTGAGTGTTGTTGCTTAGCATTGTAGTAACAGTTTAGCCATCATTTTAAACTCTTTGCACTTCTCCTCTGCAAACTGCTCTGCTGTGAAAGGCGTCAGTAAAGGGGAGAGTCTTAACACTGAGAACAGAAAAATACAAGGAAACATGGGAAAAATTGACTCTGAATCGATCATAAAGTAATTAAAGAAATAGGTTTCCCCTTGGTGAGAGGTAGGTAGCACTCAAAGTACCTCACAATTCCTGTGAAATGTTAAAGGAAGAGACGTGCTGATAACCCAAGCCAGAAAGAGCTTTTACTAGAAATGCTCAGATATTTCAAGTAAAATGTGGAGTTGCTTTTTTTTTGAGAGAAGGTTGTTTTAACTGTTTAATCTAAGTAATAACCTTAATATCCCGTTTCAATAATCATTTTCTGATACTTTGATAGCTCTATTGTTTTCCCCCTCAGCCTTAAAGGATAAAGTGTGATCTCCACACTTCTGATTTATAAGAATTTTATCTACACTTAAAATTGTGTGCTTTAAATTTTATTGCTTTTCCTGCTTAATTGTACAAGACAAACAAAATTGAATATAAGCATTACCAGTTGTTTGCACACAGCTGAGTTACAGTTCACACAGCTGACCTTAAAATGACCATAGCAGCTGCATCTTTACAGAAATATGGAGGTATATCATATACCAAAGTTATCTGCAGTAATAAAAGCATCTCTAGCAATCTCTCATCGATTCTTGTGTAGCATACTGTCTATATAGATTATCTTTGTAAATGTTAATATTTATATGTAATTATCACTAAGACTATTTTTTGCCAATAAAAATAGAGTATTTGCCATTAAACAGAGTCAAAGATGAATAACTTTTGGGCTACCCATTATTTTGCATTATCTCATAGTCTGCAGATAATGTCCCCATTTGTGTAGATAATTGATACATGGCACTTTTTGTTTCATATATCACTTTTTTTTTTCAATTACAGTTGACATTCAATATTATATAGGCTTCAGGTCTACAGCATAGTGGTTAGACATCTGTATAACTTATGAAGTGACTCCCAATAAGTCTAGTACTCCCCCTTCACCATACATAGTTTTGTCTTTACCTTCTTGCAACTTTTTTGTTACTCTTTTGTTTCTGTGACATTTAATAAAAGTGTCTTTATTCAGAAGTTGAGAGACCAACTCAGGCCTGAGAGTTAGTTTTATTTGAGTCAGTGGTGGAATCACCCAAAGCCACATGGATTCTTTCAAGAGTCTAAAGCATGTATCACCAGTCTCCTTAACAAAAGTTGTTATAGTCAAACTAGTCCCTGCATGAGTCTCTTGTATGTCCCCATGCTCGATCAAGCAATTCTCCATTAGGATAAAGAAGATGATACTCAAACACCAACTCTCCATGGCATCATGTTGAGCATCGACTGCTCCATGACAGTAAGCCCTGAAAAACAAATACACAAGATCTGACAATTAAGTTAGCAAACATGTTGCAACAATGTTGCTAACCTTTTTTGATATCAGAGAGATCATGCATTATAAATTTGGACCAACTAGATAAACAGTTAACCAAGTTTATTACTTGGAAGTGCTGAAAAGTCTGTGTGAAAAAGTTAGACAACCTGAACTTTTCACCAACAATTCATAGCTCCTGCATCACGACAATGCACCATCTCACACGGCACTGTCTGTGAGGGAGTTTTTACCCAGGAAACAAATAACTGTATTGGAACACCTGTTCTACTCACCTGATATGGCCCCTAATGACTTCTTTCTTTACCCGAAAAGAAAGAAAATATTGAAAGGAAGACATTTTGATGACATTCAGGACGTCAAGGGTAATATGATGACAGCCCTGATGTCCATTCAGAAAAAGAATTCCAAAATTGCTTTGAAGGGTGGACTAGGCGCTGGCATCAGTGCATAGCTTCCCGTATAATTTTCATGTAATTTAAATTCTAAATTTTAGACAAGGAAAATATTTCTACAGTATATCCAGCCACTATTTTCTATATTTAATAAATCAATGAATAATAAATATTTATAATAAATAATTTAGCAGAACAGATGTGACAATAATGAATATTTGAGAAAAGAATTGGACAAGGGGAAATATTTAAAAAAAAAATTGTGTCCATGCAGTGTAGAATGAAAAATGTTATGGTAATGTAATTCATTATCAGAAACATGTTAATTAGTTATATTGGAATTTTATGAAATGTATACTATCTTCAGTCATTGTTCATATAAAACAGTAGCCCTACAAATATGATTCTGGTTACCTATAGCTTAATATTTTATTTTATAGTATGTCTTCTTCTATTATGAATTGATCATTTGACTTGGAGTTAGTATGTAAACCAGACATAACTTCCTTTTGCTTCTGTATCAAGGCATTGCCATTTCTACTAGTTATTTTTTGCTCTGTTTAGCACAAGTAGTAAGGAGAGAGAAAACTATGGAGTTTTGTGAGCTCCATCAGAGGAATTTGTAAAGATGTAATATTTTGAAACTTGCAATTGTATCCAAAATTATCTGGCAAATTGAAGGTGTTGACATGATCCAGAAGATGTTTCTGGTAACCTTTACATCCCTGTACTTTTTCAGATTGTCATATTGAATCCAAATCTGGTACAGTGTATAATTGAGGAGAAATTCAGAAACGCAATACAAAAGATAATAACCTTCAAACAAGCATTAAAAATAATCTGATTAATTGGATTGTAGCCCACAAACTATATTCTGCAAGAGAGGAGAAAAGTGTCTGTTTAACATGTGCCACATTCTATTCTTTCGATGAGGCATGGGCATTGCCTTTATCTTAGAAATTAGATAGGCCCTAAGAGTGGGAATATTGGACCTCTAAATTAACCCATTGCCATGGTGACTGTAGAAGAAGAATAACTATTGTAGCCTTATTCTCATTACTACCCTGTTTTGCCTTTTGATAAGTCAATTAAGTTCATGTGACGTTCAGATAAATCTTAAAAGATTTAACATTTCTTTCATGTTGAGTAAATTGTTAAAAATGTGAGAACAATTGAGTGTGACTCAACAAATGCCATTATAAAAGTTATGCATAACCCTGCCTATTATATACACAGTTTAGTACAGTCAAATTTGCCACATATATTATCTCATTCCAGTATGTGACCAGTTATTTTCAGTTTGTTTGAAAATCTGCTAAATGTGTTCCCTTTTCTTCATTCTCAATGCCAGTGTCCTTTTTAGTTTCTTGGTATTTTTTTAGTAGCAGGGCTGTGAGTGCATTTTGATTCATCATCCTACCTCCAGATTAAAATGAGGCTAGAGTGACGTAAAAATTTAAAGAAACATGTTCTTCATTTATTTATGGTCCTCAACACCAGCCTGCACCTTCCTGTTTTCCATCTACACACACCTTTCCCTGTCTGCCATCCTCACACCACCTCTCTCCACTGCCACAGTGCCCTCTGCATCAGTAGGTCAAATTAAAGATTGCATTCGTCTTGATTTCTGTCCTTTTCATAATCTCCAGAGTTGCTGCACATCAGTCTCCAAAGGAAGCATGGTCTCTTCAATAAGACCTTGGCTAACCAGTCCAACTGTTATTTTCGTCTTCATTTAGGCACACACCTTTATCATTTATTCATTCATAGAACACCTTTCTAGGTGTTCCAACCATAAAATATCTCTCTCTTACTCTTTGTTGTTGTTGTTTTTTTTCTCTTTCCCTTTGAAATTATTAACACATCTAATCTCTTAGTGTGTTTTTGTTTATTGCAAACCTCTGCCCTATACCGTGTGTACTTTGAGAGTCAGGACACTGTTTTTTTGTTTTTTTTGTTTTTCAGTTTGTTTTCTTAAATAATAAATATGTATTTTAACTGCTTTTCAGGATTTTCCTGACGTTTAAATGAAATAACATATGCTAAGTACTTAATATATTATGACTCTCCATTATTACTTTTTGATTATTAGTTATATTATTACTTTTGAATACACATTATGTTGTAATTGCTCATAGAAACCATCATTTTAGTCAGTTGCTGTCTAGTGCAATCTTTATTTCCTCTGAACTTCATTTTTCAAAGGAAGTAGCACTTATAAAGGAATCACAAATTTGGTATATTGTAAAGGTTAAATATAGGCATACATTTTTAAAATATATATTTTAAAATATTTGTTACCAATAATACAGTTTCTGCTTTATAATTAAATCAAAATACTATTGTTAAAAATAATATTACAATATTGATAAATAAATTGATACAGTATGTCAATTCTAAAATTCAGTTTAGAAATTATACTAATCTACGTGAGAAAACATCCATTTTTATAGTATTTAAATTTTCCACAATCTCTTGTTAAATAGTTTTAAGAAATTATTGTACTGGGTTTACAGAAGTGTTAATTCATTTATCAAAAATGTATTACATTGCATATAGATCATATCATATAATATCTGTATGCTAATTTAACTAACTTTAATGAACAATCACTCTACCATTTATTTATTCACTTTGGTTCTCTGTGGCTGTCCCACAAAATGCTTTTTTACTATTTACTTGCATGACAACACCCCCAACTGTCAGATTTGTTTAATGACCTACCTTTTCTGCAATAAACTACTCACTTGCTTGAGGTGATAAACATCATACTAAAAATAACGATAACTTGCTGAGCAAAACCCCAGGTTCTCCAGGTTTGAGGCATGCAATCCTCTTCACTTCGTTCCTGCTAGTTAATCTGTCTTGGCATTCCTCTGAGTAGACCAGATGTTACCGGTTTTGGAAACTGCAAACTAAGGCATGTCCTCTACTGGTTCCTTAGTATTACCATATCCATAGCCATAGCCATAGCCATAGGGAATTGGAGGAAATGGGCAGAGGAAGACAGTGCATGAGGAGCACATTCCATCAGTGACACAGAAGCAGAAAACTCCCACTCCAAGTTGCCAAGCACTGATAACATCCTTCACATAAAAAAGGTCTTACACTTTAGTGGGTCCCTGTGCATATTCAAAATAGTATACGTATATTTGTTATAAATCATCTCCAAATGAAGAATAATGCCATAGGCAAGTATGTTCATGGAGCTAAGAAGCTAGAAGGTGAAAAAAAGATACCAAAACACGGGTCTATAGATTGGATACTACAAAATTTCTTTATTCAGAACTGTATCTAGTCTTTAAAAATGCTCATTAAGGCAGATAACTAATTGCAAAGCTGTTATCATTCCTTGCTGGGACATATTCCATATAGTTCTATGCCTTCATATGTTTATATCAATAAATATATACAAAATATTTACAAACTAAATTTACATGAATAAAAGAAATAGGATTGCAGACTAATAATAAGGGAAATAAATTTCACACGTGTATAATGCCATACTGTTCTCAGAGCATCGGCACATCAGTGTAAACAATATATTTGGTCCTGAGGTTTCACAGTTTTGGCATACTTCTAGACTTATGAATGATGCTGTTTCTTGAACAGGAAGAAACAGAGTCGGAGGTTATATCACAACAAAGGGCAAATAGCTAATAGTAATGCCAGGATAACATCACATATTTTGATTATACGACAGTGTTTTGTGTGTTTTTTTTAAATTAAAATGCAGTTTCTCAGGTATCTGAGGTGTGTGTGAATGTCAAGAATGTTGTATCACATATTTAGGTGAACCAAGTCCTCCATCCATACATGGGCAGCCAAGCAGTGGGAAGAGCTTTAAACTCAGTATCACCAAACAGGACGATGGCGGGGCCCCTATTTTGGAATACATTGTGAAATACAGAAGTGTGAGTACCCCATTTATTGTCATTTTGTGCAGAATGTTTCAAATCACATTTTCATGGTATCCATAGATGTATTAGGAGTGTATGCATATTACATAACTGATAAAACGGTACTCATAGGAATTTAAATGATAATTTTCCATTGCTGAAATTCATCATTATAAATTTTAAAATGCTTTTTTTTAGGGGGTGAAAACTAGGGATAAATAATCAAACAAGCCCCATGGTTTTCATCTTGTGATTTCTACATATTTCATAGATGAGATACCATTTCTCCTGTTTTTCTGACATATTTTTCCCTCCCACGCCTATTATTAAACCCAGAAGGATTTATGGTTCAAAATGCAGGTAAATGGTAAGAATTTGTAGGGAACCTCAGTAAAATGCCATGGTGAACACTGAAATGCATTACTAGTTGTAAAAATATGTCTTATGTAATCTCTTTATGCCTAATTTCTACCTAAAACTAAAAGCTATGCTTGATTTCGCCTTTCTAAAGAGTTGATATTAGAAATACCACAAATGCTATATTGAGCTCAGTCAAATTCATTGATTACAATGGATGATAGCAAATACGTATTTCCTATTTTATCTTTTCTTCATCTCTTTTTAGTTAATAAAGTATGTATATTTAATATATACATACTTTTGTTAATAAAGTATGTATATTTTAGGTATGCTATGACGTTTTTTCAGCTTTGTTTCTATTTCTAGTTATCCAAAAGTAAATTCAGGAAATCACAAGATCCTGACTGCCCACGACATGCATCTTCCTGAAAATTTTTAATAAAAAAATTAAAGAGATGGCATTATAAATTCACCAAAAAAGCCATTAATAGCATATTTGCAGAACGTGATCAGTAATTACTACACATAGATTCATAAAATCAATGTAAACTGTGTACCTATTAAGAAGTACTTTTGTACTGCAGCTAACACAAAATATGACTAGAGAGGCTTAAACCAAGAATATTTTTTTTTCTCACATTAAACAAATGTATGTTAGACAATCAGGGCTAGGGGAATATCTTAGCAATATAATCCTGCATCCAAATGATTTTTCTTTATGTTCTTTCATTCTTAGAATGTTGGTCTTTGTCCTCATCTAGAATATTTTGTGTTCCTAAGATTCATATTCAGAATGTGAAGAGAGCAGAATGAACAAAAGCAACAATGGCTTGTTTAAGCTGAATCTGTCCTTTTTTTCTGCAGTACAGTACAGGTTTTCTAAAAACCTTACCTAACAGAATTAAATTATGTCTCATTAAATAGAATTATGTCTTATAACCACCATTAAATGAAAGGTGATTATACTTGGGAGTTAGGTCAGCTGAACAATGGAATCTGCCTCAATTGTTAATGAAATTATTATCCTAGTAACTGTGTTAGTTGGCTAGGTGTGTGATACCCAAATACCACAGACTGGGTGACTTGAACAATAGAAATCTATTTTCTCACAGTTCTAGGGGATGAAATTCCAAGAACACAGTGCCTACAGTTTGGGTTTATCATAATGAAAATGATCAGTTGCATAATTCAAACAGAGCTCCTATATATACTGTTAAGCTACTAGCATTCTAACAGGGAACACTGTTATAATAGAATTTTATGCTCCTATGACATGGTTTGTAAAAGTAATTTCATAGAACCCTTTTTGCTGCAAGGAAATCATTTCTCACTCTTGTAGACTTAAATAATACTTTTATAATTAATCAAACATAAAGTGATTTTTTATTTTATTTTATTTTTTTACATTTTAACGGGCAAACTGAATCTTACAGAATGTAGATGGGGAATAGATACCAGAATGTAAGATTTTGTAATCTAAATACAGTTTTGCACCAGTGAGAGCTCAATTAAAATCCACCTATAGAGATTATATTGACCCCTCAACTACTCTCCCATACGGTATGCCTTCTACTCCAACACAGTAAAATACTCTCCACTGTTCTTTTTCTTCTTCCCATCCCTTCTCCACTGCCTCCATCCTGCAGTCATTCTCTGCAGATCCTACCGGAAATACCCTGCTTCAATATAAAGTTATATTAATGTGTCAAACTGTATATGTTTTGTAATTTAGGAACAGCAAGATTGAGGAAATGTAATACTTATATGAGTGTTGACCTCTAGCAGACACTGAATTTACCTATGAAAACCTGCATTTCACCAGGAAAAGGACAAGACTAATTATACCCTAATATGGAGGGCTTCTTAAAGGCCATGAACCTGGAAACACACACTATTCTGTGTTATTCTGCAGGAGATTGAGAACCTCACTTTGTTCGATCACCCTGTAAGAAGACGGTTTGTTAGGTTCGATCACCCAGTAAGAAGACAGGGTTTGTTAGAACAGAGCTATAGCATAAAGGCAGAATTAGATGTGTGGAATGGACCCTTTGTGCAAATGTCTCTAACAATAATTCAGTAGGATTAAACTATGTATTTGAAGAATAGAGACAAGCTTATTAATATCCTAATGTATACTGGAAAAATTATTTTATCTACAGAATATTTTATCTTTGCTATGTATTATAGTGTCACTATAGCTATATAATGTTAATAAGTAGTTTTTTTACATGGTTTCTTAAGTTTTTTTCACTGTTTTCTCTCTAATTTGATAATAGTTATTCGATCATAACAACTGCATGGTGTTGACACATTAAATAAGTGTCCTGCACTATAAAGGGCTAAAAGAAAATTAGTAGCTTGAAATCAATTGGGAAGAAGTTACTCTCGAGACTTGTAACAGTGCTCTAGCATATGATTCTACTTCTTACTTGACCTTCTTAAGCTATTTGGGCTCAGGGAGGTTGTACTCACTGGCAAGGGAAAAGAAAATGAGATTTTGAAAAGGGTTTTAAAATAACAAATTAAGTAAAATTGAGTTTTTGTTGCCGAGTGAACTTCTTTTCTAGATAATTTAGGTGTGTAGATTGGACTCTATTTAATAAGCTATCAGTTTAAGTTTTGAATTGTTTTCAAACTATGAATAGCTATAGACATTAAAGTGCTGTAGGCTTTTTGATAATTCTTTCTTTGCTGCTATTTAAGAAGATGAGTTTTATTCATCTTTTTATCAATATTACCAAATACACCATTTGTTCTCTGACTAAATCAATACATTAATGAATCAATCAATAAATAAGTTAATGTTGTGCAGTTATAAATAGTCCTATAACTAAATTATTAAATACAAGAAATAATGAATACAGTGGGGGAAAAAACTTGCACTGTGTAAATTTTTGTATGTTGTGAGAAGACAGAATGTTCTGAATTGGAAAAGTTAGACTTTTTTTTCCTAAAGAAGTATGTGGGTGATGGACACTAGGAATAGATTAAGTAGAGCCCAGTTTACAAAAATTTACATGAAACAAAGGCAATTTGAATCAGCAATGATAATAGGAAAAAAAAAAAGATTAGAATTTGAAACTCCACTAAACCTCCGTCTCTCCAAATTACAGTGGAAAATGTGTGTATGTGTACATTATCCAGATTGCTAAATATTTTCCTCATATTCAGAGTAGCAAACAGAGCTACAGATGATGAGCTACAGGCCTTCTGTAAGGTCGTTTAGGTAGTGAATAGTTAAACCATGCTACCAGGAATCCAGGAACCAGGAACTGCCTTAATTCCTAACACAAGAACCTTCGCATTCATCTAGTAGTATGAGCTTACCTCGTCCATTGTTCTCTCTTTTAATAATTATTCACTTTTTGTTTCAAATGATGTTGACCATATATTCCATAAGGCTTTGAAAAGAAAGTTCATGGGTTACTTACTTTTTGCCTTAATTATGACTTTATTAGGTGAGGATTTAATGATGTTACAAGTGATTTATGTTGTTTTTCTTCTTTAGAACAAATGAAATCTGTAGGTTAAATTAATATAGGCTTTTTCTCAATGCAAAGTTAAAAAGCTAGTTACCAGTAAATTCCTTTCTTTAGATTAACATCTGAAACTCTAAGCAGTAAGGTAAACAATATTATGAGTAAAAGCAGTCTAGGAGCCCTCTATAAATAGGAAAAAAACAAGACCCCCTCCATCTGTCCTCTACTCAATCCCTTTTCCAGCTGATAGCAATTTTTCCCCCTATATGCTGATATTGTATTCTTAGGAAAAAAGTACTGAGTACCCTTGACTGTCATATACATGGCCCTGCTATCTATTTTGTGACAGAAAGGATTGCTTAAGATAAGCTATATCAAAGCAAAATGACCATTTTTCTTTCAGAGGCTGCCCTTCAACATTTAATTGGCTTATTAATAATAGCCCTATTCAGCAAATCATCTCATTAAGATACCTAGGGGAACGCTTTCACAACTAGATTATCTTAAATCGTTCCCCAGGCATTTAAATTCTGTAAATTAGGCACTCTGCAAATGCATTATTGAGATTTTGATGTCTAGGGGAGTATTTGGTAACACCCACTTTAATTTTTTCCTATTCCCTAGGAATAGCAATTAGGGGATTAAAAAGCCTCCTTGTCTAATGTTGAATGGAAAATGAAATTGATTTAAATGGGGGAAATATTATAATTCCCTTTGGTTCCTTATGCCATCACTCCAACTATCTAAAATGATGAAGGGGTTTTTAATTTATCATGCTAAGAGTTTCAACAAGTAAGAGTTCAGTGAGTGGTATTTTACAAGAGAATATCTGCATGTCCTGTGCTTGTCAGGAAGTTTTACTGCAAATGCTCAATTCTCAGAAATAGTATTTTTGGAAGATTACCTGAAGAACATGAAGCCTCTCCATTCCTCTGAAGAAGAGATTGTATCCTGAGGTAATGCAGACCCCAGCTGTTGGTTTATTTCCTGGCTCTTTCATTCCCATCTCCACTAGATCCAAAGCAAACGCAACTCTGGATTTCCACAAAAATATTTACTCTCACCAAGAATTTCTTAATTGCATAGAACTTACTGAATTGTTGGGGTGAGGGGAAGGCTATAGGAGCAGTGCTCTACTGTTTTGTGCAGCTCTTGTTCTTCACTATCCCTTTGGCTTCCTGCCTTCTTCCTTGTATATGTGTGTATCCACAGTATACAACATATCAAATGTTTATGTGCTATGTGTATTTTATTCTGTGTATGTATTTATGTGTGTGTGTGTGTGTGTGTGTGTGTGTGTGTGTGTACACACACTGGGGGTGCCAAAAAATATATACAAGTGGACGCTTTGGTCAACGTTGCTCAAGCAGTAGTTCGCCATAATCAGAAGTGTCTGGACGCTGATGGTAACCACTCTGAGCACCTCTTGTAATTGCAGAAGTCAAATGTGACTTGTATTCATCTTTTGCTGTTGGTATATATTGAGTATTACAATTTTAATACCATTTTCCTTTCTTAAAATACGTATACATTTGTTGGCACCCTCTGTATACATACATACATATACATGATATCATATCATATATTATCTAAATCTACTTCTGGATGGAGATTTTTTTAAGTTTTATTTTTTGATCAATACCTATGAAGTGTTTTTATACTTACTTAAAACAATAAGCCTACTGTTATCTGTCTTTACACCTCTCAATGGCTGTGCATCTTTCTGGGTTTTCCATCATTGTACTTATTTTTGGTTCTAAATTTCTGTGAAGGAATCACACCTTTTTATTAACTAGGTTTGGATGAATGAAAAGAAGAATGGCCATGGAGTTTGTTTCCATAACGGTGATATCACTTCGCTTGAGGACACCTTCCTGGCCCTTGGACTCTATTGGGTCTTTCTGTTACATGCTCCCAAAGCACCCTCTGGTTTTTCAAAGAACTTATGTCTTTCTTCTGTGCTGGTTTATAAACTCCAAGATGAGGGTATTGCACATGGTTATTCACTATTGTGTTCATAGTTTTATAGCAGCCTCACTACCCTATAAAGAGCTGCATGAATGATTGATGAAGAACCTAATGAAGGACGGGAGTGTTAGGAAAATGGTGGCTGTCTGGTACAACTGCCGTAAACATTTCAAAAGTGCACCTACTAGGTTCCTTTCTTAACTTCACTAATAATTTACAACTTAGACATATTACAAACTCTTTGTGCAGTTTTCCAATAGCTTCTTCAGTATACCTACCTCATAGTACCTTACACACCTTACAACAGTCCAGTCTAACAAATTAATATATTTATAAGTTTCAAAATGCAGAGGAAATGCCTCTTGTTTGTATAACTTTAAGTACTTGTGCAAAACCCATGACTTCATTAGGAAGGTGATATCTTCAGTTTTAGATGAAATAAGAGGCCAACCAGTTTCCTTTGTAATAAAACTTCTATGTAACCAAAAATAATTAAATAAGAAAAGAGAATCAGAGTATGGTATCAAAACTATGTCTCGTCTTCTTCTGAAGGAAACCTTATGTTTGTAGTACCATCAGTTTAATGCAATTATAAGTTAACTTCCAGAATTTGATTTTAGAAAATCCTTAATTTTCATAAATTCAGAAAACATCGTTACTCTATCATCAAACAATCATAAAATATTGGCTTAAACATAAGGTAATACTAGGCTGAGCTCTGAGGTTTAAAAAGATCTCTCTATCTGTCTATCTATCTATCTATCTATCATCTATCTATCTATCTATCTATCTATCTATCTATCTATCTATCTATCTATCTATCTATCTATTTATCTACCTACCTACCTATCTCTATTACCAGGATACAATTCATTTATAATTATACCTCTGGGAAATTGAGATTTGAAATTTTAGTGAAAAATTATTACATACGTGACTCCAGAGAAAATATAATTTCATTTCCATATAGTTATTATGGAAATAGTTTATCCTTGAAAATAGCTGTTTTTGTTAAGTAATTACGATTCCCAAGACCCTGTGATACCTTTTCCTCATTCTTCCCTCATGAAAACTGACAGAGGCAGCTGCTCCCATCATTTCTGCAATAGAAATGAGGGAAATAAAGCAGAGACGTTAAGACTTACCTATGTTTAAATGGTTAACATATGGCACAGCCAAATGTTCACATTGTTTAGGATAGTTTAACTCGTAAAATTATATCTACTTATTTTTCTTTGTTAATTTTAGTCAGTATTTTTCAAGTAAAATGCAATTCCAATATATGGTTGAAGATACTTATTTTAGAAAAGATTCAGATAGGATTTAAGTGTAGAATGTTCAAGGATAGGGTATGATTTCTTATTTTCTTATGCTAATTACCTCCATAACTGGTAATAATTTTCCTGTATTTTGTTTCATTATGAGTCTAAAATATCATAGTGATAAAAAATGCTAGTGGTAATTTAAATCTATGAAACATATCCACATTTTATTTGCAGGACACATGAATTTTCCCCCCCTCAATCTCAATCAATAGTCACTGCAATTATTTGAATGGATACATTAGGCTTTTTCTGTATGTCCTATTTCATTTTTACTGTTCATATGATTATTAATAATCAACAAAGTGACCAAGTAGCAAACTTATATATGTGAATATTTTAAAAAAATCTTAATGGAGGTGAATTATCAATTACTGCATCATCAAAGATTAATTATGAAATCACTCTTTAGCAAATATAAAAAACATTTATATTTTTAATAGAAATAGCTTAGAAATGACTTCACTGATATAGCAACATTTATCCCTTTTCTTCATATTTTTAAAACCATCTATTCCATCTGAAGATAAATTATTTTTTTAATCACAAATTTAATATATGGATATTTACAAAAAACGTTTTTATTGCCTTTACAGAAAGATAAAGAAGACCAATGGCTAGAGAAAAAAGTGCAAGGAAATAAAGACCACATTATTTTGGAGCATCTACAGTGGACCATGGGGTATGAAGTTCAAATTACAGCTGCCAACAGATTGGGCTATTCAGAACCAACAGTCTATGAATTCAGCATGCCACCAAAGCCCAACATTATTAAAGGTAAGCAAAACTATATGCTTTCTTAGGCTGAAAATGAACGTGGTATCATTTTTATAACTTCTCTGAATGGTTTCCTCATTTTGAAAACATAATTTTATAAGAACAAGCGTAAATTCTAGATTCTAGTAATGAATAACCTGTGTTACTCGAGATTTCTTAATTGCTCCTGCCATGGTGAATTGGTTAATTTATAAATACATTTTGATAACTTTACTGGTTAAAGGAGTGGGAAGAGAATAAGCAGAAGGCGAGGATGGAAGGTAAAAGTGACCATTGAATAGCAACATGAGAACCTTCTGTTGAGACCAGAAACTTTGCAAAGAGACAAGTTCTCTTCCAAACACTTGGGGGTTGATCCTCCACTTCTGGGAAGATGTGGCCAAAAATAATGACAAGCCCTATCATTTCTGTCCAAGCAAGTTGATTTTTCAAACATAAAATCAATTACACAGTGAGGCAGAAACAGCCACAGAGGTAAACCCAGAAAGAACTGTAAATAGAGTTCCAAGGAGACTCAACGTTGCAGGACATTGTGCATCGGTGTTCCCAGCACAGGGTGGATTCTACCTTTATTAAGTAATAGTGTTGATGTCATTCCGTGCTACTGCTATTACAAAAGTCCACTGCAGGGATATGAAAATAGTGTTCAGATACATGCCATAGAGGTAAAGATGAAAGAAGTTATCTTGATGCATAGTCGTATTTAACTGTTAGTGAGTTGTCATCTTGGACATATTTTAACATTTATTGTTTTTTTAAATATCATATTTAATATTTTTAATTTAATTTAATATTTACTGGTAAACTTTATATATATGTATAATATATAATATATACATATATAATATATATACTCTTTATATAAATATATATGTGTGTGTGTGTGTGTGTGTGTGTGTGTGTGTGTGTGTGTGTAAAGAAATGAGAACAGCATATTCATAATCATGGCCTAATTAAGTCATATTATAATAGAGTATCAATATTGTTAACATTTTTGAGACTAGAAAAAATAAACTTTGTCAATTCAGTCATGTTATTTAACCCTCTTGTAATTTCAAATTGATATGAATCTCACTCTTACGATTTTGACATATTGTACATCAGTTTTGTAAAATTGACAGCAGATTTATACAATAATGTTTCTATTAAAACATAATTACTATTTGTTATGTGGCTTAAAAGTACTTGATATTATGGCTTTGAATTGCTAATATTAATAAGTACTTCCAATTATAATTTGAAATTAGGAAGGTGGGAGCATCTAAAAATAACATGGATATCTTATATTGTAATGGCCTTTTTAAAAATTCACAAAGTAGTTCTGCATTTATTATCTCATTTTATTCTTGAATCTGAGTTGAACAACAAAGAGTTATCCTCATTTTACAGATATGATTTTGAGAGTTTAAAGGATTTATCCAAGGTCAGGCTACTTTTAAGTCATGACAAACCTAATCCCCTTACAGGGTGGTACACCTAAATAAGAAGAATGGTTGAATGCACTATCAAGTTCATTACCCCTAAGAGTTTGAAAAATCAATAACTGCCTCTAAAATTATAATGTATTATGTTTGTAGTAATTATCCTTTATATAGACATCAAGAATATGATATAAATATGATTCTTAATCTAAGTCAGTATCGTCAAAGGAAGATTGCAACGGTGCACTACATCCTCCTAAATCTTTAACTCATATTTGGAGGAAATAATTATTTTTATCAGGATAAAAAAAAATAATGTTTTATGAAGGAGAAGGCAACATTCTAATAACATTTTATAGATAAAACACAAACTGTAAGAAAAGTTAATATCAGGCAGGTTACGTTATGTTATACTCCCAGAGTCCCTGCTGTTTTTATAGGCAATTGTTATTAATAAAAACCAACAAAAAGTAGTCACAAAAAGGTAAATAAGTAAATGAAAAATTATATATATAAATATATATAGTGACAAAAAGATAAATAAGTAAATGAAAAATTATATATATATGAGTATATATCTAGATCTATATCTATATATATCTATATCTGTATATGTCTTGATCACCGTGAATAATGCTGCAATGAACATAGGGGTACATATATGTTTACAGATAAATGTTTTCAGATATTTGGGGTAGGTACTCAAAAGAGTGTTGCTGAGTCATATGATAATTATAGTCTTAATTTGTTGAGGAACCTCCATACTGTTTTTCATAGTGGCTGTACCAAAGTAGTGTCTTATATGGAAGAAATGTCTGAGAGGAAGAAGAAATCAGTCCGTTTTAGGAACTGGGAAGAGCATGGCTAGAAAAGAACCTGGAGGTGTGTGAACAAAGATAAGGATAGAGAGGGACCTGCAACCCAGACGATCGAAGATATTTTGAAAACCATGTAAATATTTTTATAACAAATCCTAAAACCAGTAAGAAAGTATTTGCAGCAGAGAAGTGATATGAATAGATAGGCATTATAGACAGATTACTCTTGCTCATATGGGTAAAAGCAGGATATGGGTGAATAAGAATGCTTGAAAAAATGATAGGAGTAGAAAAAGGAAATGATGAATATGTTCCAGACACACTGTAGATGCAGATTAACCCACTTGTGTAACAGATTGGATTCAGTAGACATTGATGATTTTTGAGTGTCTTGTTTGGAGAACTAGAATGTCATTGGCATCATTTCTCAGGATGAAGAATGTGGGATTTAGAGAATGAGGGTTAACATAAGATCAGTGGGGTATTTATTAAGTTTGAAATGTCAAATAGTAGTTAGATATGTGTGCATGGAGATGAAAAATCCATGGTCTGGAAACATATATTAGGATGTTGTCAACTTTACCAGGTGAATGATATTTGAAGCTGGGGGTAAGGACAAAAGCACACAAAAAGTTAAAGCCTAAGCTGTGTGAAAAGGAATTGACGACTACAATACTCACTGATGCTTCCCCCGGTAATTTGAAGGGTGATTGGCACAGCCCAGATGTTCTAGGAGTGCTTCTTGAGTTCCCGAGGTACAGAGGGTTCTTCAGAACTGTGTCCTAAGAAACTGTAATATCATACAGGAAGAGAAAACATCACCACCACCACCCCTCCAATGAGACTAAGGTATAGAGTTCTTGGAAAAACATAACACTTTAGTATTGGGGAAGTTAAGAGAGAGTCACATTTCAAGACAGAGAAGTAGAAATTGCATTTGACACTTCAAATGCTGCTGAGAGATCAATGAAACTTAATAAAAAATAAAAAAAAAATGTGAAGTGTCCTTATTACATCCAGCTTTACTGAAGTGGTTGGGAGAGAAATTAAGGAGGAATGAATGGGCTCAAGAATGTATGTGAAGTTAGGAGGTTTAGACTCTGTGTTTATTTAATGCTTTCAAGAAGCCTCGCTATGAAGGTGAGCAGAGGGAAAAAAAAAACAACTTTCAATGTTATAAGGACTTTTTTGATGAAAAAGGTTAGAACGTGTCTCACAGCTGAAGACATAGGTAAAACAGCGAAGGGGAAGGCGGACATACAGAAATAAAGACAAAGCTTTCTGAGAAGGTAGGAGACAGAATTCATCCCCCCTAAACTGTGCAGCTGATACAAAGCCAGAGCAGCTTACTGGAAATGGGGAAAAAAATATATATATATAAAGTATTTATTGTATCTATAAAAATGCCACAGCCTAATGTCAAATTTACCGTACTGAATCCACTGACTACTTAGGCCTCATGGGAAGCCACATCAAAGACGTGCCCTTATAGTCCAAGAATTGTTTGATTTAGCTCTAGAAGGTTTCTTGAGACCAAGCTTAAAGGCTGTGATGGATGATGGTGAATATGGGAGCCTATAAAGCCACAATACTCTATGGAATTAAAAATATGTATTGGCAAAATAAGAAAAAATGATCTTTATATGCTTTCATCATAATTACTCTTATACAGTTTCTTAGTCCATTTTTAAATATGTATGACCAATTGAAACTTATATCTAAAATAAGTTATAATAAATGAGCAGATATTGTCTTTTTATTGAATTTGAGAAGGTACAGATTTTAAAAGTTAATTTAGTGTGTTTTTTTCTGTTTCTTTTTTGTTTTGTTTTGTTTCTATACCATGCATTATAGACTGTTCAAGTAAAGTTTATAGACTTTTGAATTAAAAAAAAATACTTATGAGCATTCAGGTATATTTAACATTTTGTAAGCAATAGGATAAATCTAGAGTACATTTATTTGTTGGACTGAAGAACTATTTTTTTAAAACATGTTCATTTTCCTTTCATATATTCTATTGATAATGTGAGTTTTCTATATATGTATCTCAGTGGATACTATATTACTTAATTAGTATATGATTCTGATTTAAAAAGTTTTGTGATTAATATTCTCTCATTTTAACTAAAGATATATTTATTATGAAAGATGTGTTTCTTGATATTCTTAGAAATAGAGAGTGCAAATTCATGATCATGTTCCCTTTAGGAAAGTTCAATAGCTTAATTCAATCTCATTTAATTTTAGAAACAATGAGACTATAAGATAGTTATGACAAATTAATTCTTATTAAAATGACTAAAAACTATCTGTAGAACTAGAAGCTGTTAAAATGGCATTTATTGATTTGTTTTCTATTTTAATGACTAAAAATACTACTAACTTGGTGGATTGCATATACTCTAATGTTTCAAAAAGTCCTTGTAAATAAATTTAGTTTGAAAAACATTTTTCACCATTTCTTTTGACTTACAACACATTTAATATTGTTTGTTTTAACCAAAGAAAAACTTTAGTATCTTTTAGTAATTGCTTACTTTATCTTCTCTTGTTACTATGAATTGAAGATATATCCAATTTAACATTGACTATCAATATAATTTAGTGACAAATAATTCCATTCATGCATTCTTAAGATCCGATGGTAAAATAATTATACTGTGTGAAATCAAGCACGTAATACATCCATGAGAGTTCTTCTAATTTAACAAGCAGACAAAAAACGATGTAACTCACCACCAATAAGTAAATTGCTAAATGTTTTCAGTTAATTTGTATTTTCAGGGGCTTTAATGAAATGTAGAATAAAATGATGTTGATGACATTCACTCTAGTTCCAAGCAGCACTTATACCCTTTCATCTCTAATAATTTTACATGAATAATTCAACATGAACAGAAAACACAACATTCAAGGGCATGGCTAACACTAAAATGTTTTCTTAAGGTTAAGTTTATTATCTTTTTTAGAATATAAATTAGAGAAATTCTAAAACAGCAGTGAAATTGAAATTCAGAAATTTGTGGAAAACTTCATTATAAATATATAGGAAATCTCAGCCAAATCTGAATATAAATCCCAAATGCAAAACAATATTTCTTTGCTTTAGCACATGATGAAAAAAGTGAGTCTATAAATTATTTTTGTTATCTTTGTTCTCAAAATTATTTTCAATAAGGATCAATGACATATGTCCAAATGGGCTTCTGTTAATTGGATTAATGCTCCTTTCTTCTAAGTTCCAAATTTTCATTGTGTGAATATGTAATTTTCACTTATATTTGTTGGTAGTGCATTCATGATTAAATATATACCTACTTTATTAAATATGTCTTCTAAGAAATTATAGTAGCAAAAAAAACTATCAGTAAACATGGCAAAATATGATAAGCTCATATTTAAAGTACAGTTTGAATTGGCCAGTAGCACAGTGGAATAGTTGGTGACTTTTCTCCTATAAATTGTATATTCATTATAGAATAGTTAAGATGTTCACATTTAAATAATCAATGGTAGGAACAATGCTCGAGTTACATGAGATAAACATCATTAATCTTGAGCCTCAGTTATGTTTTTAGTATGTTGCAACTGTTTAGAAATGTTTTAGACACATGTTTGTCATTCTTTGTCTTTTATCAAAATAATTGGTAATGGTTTGTGTAAATCTTGAATTAATTATTTTCTCTTTTTTTTTTCTTTCCTACTGTCACTTTTTTCTTTTCCTTTATTTTCATATTTTTAACTCTGCTCTTTTTTCCTTAATTATTTTATTCTTATTCTATTTTCAAAAACAATTTTCATCATGCAGATAAATGCTGTGAAGCGAATAAAGGCGAAAATGGAAGCCAGTCATGGCAGCTGAATGCTGCTGGGTTTTCTTTCATTATAGCCATAAGTTTGTCTTGCATGTTTTAATGTTATTGTTGTATCATAACATATTTCTTTTTATGCCCCGCACATTTATAAGGCTAATCTGAAATTATAATAAAATATTTTCTAAGGTCCAACTAATCATGCATGTACCCATAAACAATTAGCCTATTTTCCCTTTTCCCATATTGTCAACCTAAAAGTAGATAATTTTTCAGAAAACCACTGAAAGGAATTGAATCAGTATCATTTCTGCTTAGGTACCAGTTCACTGCATAACCTGCTTCATTCTAAGGTTTCCTTTAATTTCTAAATTTGACCTTGTTATCATGTTACTTTAGTTGGAACTTTAGCATTTAGTAAATCTAATCTTTTTTCATTTGTTTATTCTGCAAATATAACTCAATATCCATGGCCATACTTTGTATAAATAGCAATTTTATTATGTACAATTGTGGATCTTTCATATTGTTACACTTTTAAAAGTAAGTTTCTACTTAAATAATTTTATAATATTTCATGGTATTTACCATTTATATAAAACATAGACCTGATAATTTCTATTACATTACATGTGTATCCTTATTGTGTTGCCTATTTTCCTTTTTTTGATCTTAAATTTCATAAGGAATAGAAGTGAAACAGTTTCTTCTTTTAAATTTGAACATTAATGAAAAAAATCCAGACTTTTTTTTCATTAAGTGAAAATATCACTGTGTCATTGTCCCACAGTAAATGATTAAATTTGAATATATTTTTAAAAGTTGCACCCTGTTCACTGAACTTGTATTGTGTTTTGAGCTGGCATCAAGTATTCATGTTCTAATAACATACATATTTATTGTATTTTCTTGGCCACCTAAGAGTTGTTATTTTGCAAGGATCAGAAAGAGAAGTAAATATTTTAGGAAAGCTTTTATAGGAATCTGGGTTTGAGAGAGTAGCGTGACATGATTTTCACTTTTTCATTTTTATTCATTATAAAATAAGAACAGGGTATTTTGTGTTTTTCACTGCCAACTACACCCTAGCAAGTGATTCTCATTACTATTCAGGACAATTAGGAAGCAATCAGATTTATATATAGTCACAAGAATGACCATAACTTATATGGTAAATCAAATTATTGGGTTTGGACTTTGAGGTTCATTCATCAAAAACTATTTTGTTGCATGAAACCATTCTCTGTTTCTCTTTAAAGAATACAAACAGATCCTATCATGTAAGGTTTGAACCTAGATAAACTTGTCTTTAATAGTCTGTTTTCTTTAATTTATCTTTTCTAAATTCTTTGCTGTTCACTGCTGCCCTTCTTTGTTCTGACGCAGCAACAGAGCTATAGGATATACAAGTGACCCATCCACAGATTAAACACACTTTTACCTCTCTCATGTTGAGACAAAGGAATTTCCTAATCCATGCATTATGGGAATCTAACCTATTTATCAACAATATGCTGTTTTTAAAACCACCATAGTCAATGGTCTTTTAGTAAATAATTAGTTATAAATCATATTATAGTCCACAATGTCTGAGTTTGAATAACATATGTAGATATGTTGAATACTAATCTGTAGAAAGTGCTTGGGGAAATAAAGGAGTTCTAATAACATTTCCAGGAACAATCTTTTTCATTCATTATAACTCGACTGGATCTTTCCTATAAGTTATAAATATTCCACAAGAAAATCGTGTAGAAATGATCTTGACTTAGTATATGATTACAAAATACTTTTGTGAAGAACATGGAATATGTCTTTATAAGATAACAGAGTTGATTTTTTTTTTTTTTTGACATTTTCTATTCTATAACTCAAAGTCACCAACAGTGATATGAAGAACACTCGAAGCTAGGTATGCATGACAGCTAGACTGACATTTTGACAGTTCAGAAAAGAAACTCAAGTTAAAACTTTATCTCAGTAGAATTATTTCCATTGTAATGCATTGTTCATTTAACATCTCAGTATGGATCAAGTGTTAATCCTGAAATTAATAAGCCATCATTTGGCCAAATTTTATTCTTAGATGGATACTGATTTTACAGCTCTAGGTTATGCAAATATTCTTTAAAAATATTCTCAGACATATTAAAATAATAGGTTCTGTGCTTTGCCTTACTTCTATAAAAAATTGAAAACCACAAAACTGTAAACAAGGCAACTATCGCGTTTCAAGAAATGAGACCTTAGAACTTGTAAAGTATCTTCTCTGAGTATAAAAATAAATCTTAATAATATGTGTTATTGAGTTATCTTTTTCATACCTGAACTTTATTTTTGTCATATGCATCCATAGAATCTGACAGTTTTTGTCAAATTAATACATGTTTACAGGTCTACATAAATGTGATTGTTGGTAAGCACGTCATAAAATACAACTTACTTTGTCTCTCTGTAGTATCATCTAATGATTTTTTTTCATCCAATTGATTTTTAAATAAAATTTTGCATTGGAAATGTATAAATATGAACTTGTATGTAAAGTGAGTTATGTGTTAATCACTATATCTAATCAGAAATATGTGTATTTGTCTATTATGTGTATATCATATCTTTAATTGTTGAACCATTTCAAAAGTTTGTTTTATTATTATACCTGTTACAAAGCTAGGTTGATGTCTTATGAGTGATTACCATTATCTGTATGTGGAGTATCAAGATAAGTTTTTTATATAAACCTGAATATTTCCTCTTAATGTTTCCAACTCTTTCCATGTGTGTCTTTTCTCCATTTATTATTCAATCTCACTGGTCTCTCTACCTTTATCCAAACTCAATAATTATTTTACAAATAATTATGAGGCCCACCAGTACCATGTTTCAGATATGCTAACAGAATATACCTAGGAGGTAGCAGTAAATTCTTTCCAATGCAAATTTTCTTACATGGGAAAATTTTAAGGAAATTGCTAGTTTTGATCCTCTCCTAATACTGTTGTTCACTGACAATAAGTATATTGTATGAACTGTACATTCATATTCTTTCCAAAAACATTATGCAATTGCACATACAAGGGGTACCAAAAAAAGTTATAGAAGCGGACACGTTGGTCAATGTTGCTCAAACCATAGTTGGTCATAATCAGAAGTGTCTGGACGCTGATGGTAACCACTATGTGCACCTCTTGTAATTGTAGCAGTCAAACATGACTTGTATTCATCTTTTGTTATTAGTATATATTGAGTTTACAATTTTAATAGTTTTCTCCTTTCTTAAAATGTTTATATATATATATTTTTGGCACCCTCTGTATATACATTCATACTGGTAGACATGGACAAGTTTCAAATTTTTAATTGCTTGTTTTATTTTTCTTAAAATGCATTTGCTTTTTTATTTAACCTAAAGTATCTTGTGTTTAATGTTTTTAAATGTGTAAATATATATAAATATAGATTCTAGACATTGGATTCACATTATATATATATATACATATATATATAACTTCAGTTATATATATATATGTGTGTGTGTATAAAACATGTAATTGCTCAAATAATTTCATTGCAAATTTCACTTTTTAAATATTCAATTCTTTTAAAAAATAATTAAAATTACAAGTATTCAAGTAGTTCAGGGGCTATACAATTTGGGTCCATTTGGAAACCATCATAATTTAATTCAAATATTTTCTATATAAGATTGCCCATTTATTGTATTTAATTTAAGTTAAAACTAAAATAAGCAAAATTCACAATATTTTTAAGTTTGGATTGTTGGATTTATGATTATTCATTTTTATTCAACAATTTATAGTGGCGAGATAGAATTAAGCCATGTACTTTTGGATCCCCCCAATTCTATCAGATACATGAAGGCTTTTTTTTTTTTTTTTTTTTAGTATGGTATACGTACACTAAGAATGGAGAAATGGAATTAAAAATTAAAAATGATTTCAGTGTTTCAAGATGGATATTTATATCACTAATACAATATTTCAGTATGTTTTGGTCTAGATTTCAAGAATAATTAGCTGATATTATGTATAATATTTTCAGTTTATAGTAGTTAATAAAAATCTGTAGTCATATAAAGAAAATTTCAACCTCTGGTTTTGGATTTATCAGCAGATTTAAGAACTTAAAATAATCTAAATCAAATATTATAATTTATAATTTTTTTTAGTCCTTACCAATTGTCTGACTACACTTGAATAAAGATATAGGATCATTAAATTTATTCCTAAATGTATCATTTTGTGCATTTTATTATGGTTTAAATCTCTGGTTCTTTCATTCCCTTTCCATTTTTTTTTCTTTCTAACATTGCCAACCTGTCCCTCCCTTTCTCTGTTTTCTGGCCATGAATAAATAGAATGAATTTTTCTATTCCTTTTCAGTTAATCAAGGATAAATTTTAAAATCACTGTATTTGTGGTATAGATGTATGTCATAAAACCTTTACCAAGACTGATGTATTGAGTGGGTTGCTCAAATTTATATATTTCAAATAATTGGAGATACAAATATTCTACAAATAGCCCTTGAACTGATTTTAATATAAATTGAAACTTCCAAATTAGATGACTATGTGATTTAAAATAAAGAATATTATTTAATAACTGTTAATACTTGATTATTAATAGTGATTAGAATCAGAAGGTATTATCAGAGTAAGTTTTAGGTCTTAATTAAAGAAAAACATTTTTCTAACATCTTATTAACATGTTCTCCTCTAAATTACCATCTAAATTGGAGTAATATTCTAGGGTTCACATTTTTAACTTTTAAATATAAAGATGTAGTATTCTCTGTTTTCAGTTTATTATAATTAAGAAGTTGATAAAACATCAAGATTATAAAAGTATTTAAGTAACATCTCAATTTTTGTGTTAGGCAAATCATTTGGTATCTTTAAATCTAATTGAATTGCTCTGATATAAAACAGAGATGTGAGTTTAATATCAATGCTTTATTTTCCAAATATTGTAGCTTTCATTTTGTTAATCTAAGATTATGAACCAGAGAAAGAACTCTGGTAGTATTCTCCCCTCCCAAGTGGTTATTAACTGTTTTCAAACCCTAAAATATCTGTTCCTAAATGTTACCAAAAGAGTGTTCTGTTACATCAGTTTTAGCTACAATTATACAAAATTGAAATTAAAAAAAAAAAAAAAAAAAAAAGCCAAGGAGAGCACATAACATATATTCAAGAGTTCTGTTAGTATGTCTGAGATTACCAGAACTGTAACTGGTATCCTCATGTCTTCGTTGGTATTTTTATTTTACCTACTTTTTAAAGACCTGTTCATTCAAGTGGAACTAAATTTTATAGTAAATGTGAACTAATCTAATGTTGGTTGTATTAAGCTTAGGTATATTGCAAAATTTCTTAATTTGTGTATGTTCAAGTTAAATTCAGTAATTCCATTGTAAGTGATAAAAATATATAGTTACACATTGCAAGCATTGCATAATATTAAGAAGTAGCATCATTTAAAAGAAAATCTGCCATATTTCTAAAAAATTCTAGGCATGTACTATATAGTCACTATGAAATAGATCTTCCAGCTAATCTTTTTTTTTCTAAAAGCAAGCAATTAAAAATTATTGTTTTAAATAACATCCACAATTCATGAACTTCTTTCAAGAATATTTTTATCTCACATCTTACATTGATTTTATGTATAACATTTGTTTTAAAGTGAATATATCTGATTATTTTAATTGCATTTGTTTTCATCATAGTTTGCTTAAAAAAATGTATGTTATAAACTTATTGTGTTCAATATCATCTATTATTTAAAACCACCAACGTAATATTCAGCACTATGTGTAATCCTATGCATGAGTGTCATAGTATATTAAATGTCATTTTATTTTCTGTATTTCTGTGTCTCCATTGTTGTAATAAAGAAAACTGAGGAAAAGCTTTGTTATATGTGTTTTCTTTATTACTGGTATGAACTTTTTCTGTCCTTGTGTGTGTTTCATTTCTAACTTGGTCAAATCCTGTATTTCAGTGTAATAAATGTATAATTACTGAGTGATTGCTCTCTTGGATAAAATAACAGATCATCAGCAGACTCATATTGTAAAAATAATTTAGAAACAATAACAAATACTGTTACTTCCATGTTAACCTAGTTCTATGGTCTTCTTAGAAATTTTATTACTAGTGGGAGCCCAGAATAGTTATATGATAACAATAAAACGCTTGGATACAGCTAATAAGGTCCATAATGCAAGGGTTGTTGAGTAGTCTTCATTGCTAGGCAAGTGTTTATAAAAGCAGACATAAATGCTTAGAGTGATTTTTCTCCAATTACTTGTTTAATATAGTATTTTAACTCAGTTTCAGCACCATGAGAATAAAGTAGAAAATCATTAAGCTTCTTCGCTTATCCACAGCCAAGGTATGAAGCAAAAATTACTTTGGGAGTTTGCAAATAATAACAAAAATACAAAACAGAATACATTTTATTTTTTAACATGTACTGTGTCACACACTATGCAGAATGGGTTAAGTGAAATAGTCACTCTTCATAAAATCCCTCTGAATTATTTATCCTATAATTCGATTGACAATAGTGAGGCCTAAAGAAGTAGAATAATTTTTTATAGTAAAGAGCCACAATTAGAACCCCAATCCAGTGCTCTTAATAGAACATTATATTATTTCGTTTGTTTCTTTTAGCACTGGACCTGGATTGAAATAATTATTTAATATGTAAATTACTCAATTAGTTTTTATAAAGTAAAAAAAAAATACAATTTCTACCTTAGATGTGAATATATAACTCATAAAAGCACCGTCAAGTGTTGCATTAAAAATGAAATAGTGTAGAAATTTCAGAAGATAAAATGTTCAATGTTAAGATTTGTGTTATTTTAAGGCTCACTTAATCTTTCTTATTCTAGAACAGCCCATTTCCAAATATATATCTTAATGTATATACCACCCATTAAAACATCTTGAATGCATTTCAAAATGAAAATTTGAATATAATGTCTATATTTTGTTTTAATGTTTGAACTTCTTTCAATTGATACAATAGTTGTAGAAGTTTTGTACATCAGGGAGAGAGAGAAAGATAAGGTGTTTTTTTTTTCTTTGTTCTTGTTTTTTTTTTATTTTTATTTTTTCTTGATGCCCCATGACTATGAAATGATTCTGATGGGAAGTGTCTGGGATTTTTTAACATTTTTACAGTGACTGTCACTGTTACAGTACTTTTTCATTACTTTATTGTTTGAGCCACTGTGAAGAAGCTAAAGAGATTTAAGAAAATCTATTCTAATTAAACACCATTGCTTTATTGTATCAAGAAACTGAAGATCAGAGATGCCAAGTAATTAGTCATTGACATAGTAAAGCAACTTGAAATCTCAGTTTTCTTCTTTGTTTTTATAAGATTACAGAATCAAAGATGACATAGCTAAATCTCTATTCTATATGTATATAGCATTATGTCTTTGATCTAGTTCCTTTGATTTCTTCTTGATTGGCCAATAGAGAAAACTATGTAGCAAAATAAACGCCATGTATTAACCAACCACAATTCCATCCACTAATCAGGTACTTCTGTTAGTCGGTTATTATCTTTCTCAATTCAGTATGTATATACAGGTGCTTCGCCATGATCAGTGTAGTAAACTCTGAGTTTATAGTCTTAAAAAATATTAAATTAAATTTTATCACTTTTTGATTTCTACACATTTTCTGAAAATGCCTTATAAAATGACTTATTTACATGGTGGGTGAAATAGGTTTCTTTTTTCCTATTATATAAAATAATATTTTTACTTACTGTCTAAAAAAACTAAATATTTCAGCATCATTATCATTTTAAGAAATCAAACAGCTTCAACACGTCATTTGCATAATGGATCATGTTTGCTTCTTTACTGATTTCTCAGTTATTACAAAGAAAAATATAAAAATATTGAAGCATCTTATTAAAATATAGATTTATTTTCTGTTTAAATACGGTTAAAACTAAAGTAAAATTCATCTCTTCACACTAGCATTTCTGTTTTGAAGAATCCATTAAAAACAAACTTCAATTTGCCATTGTTTGCTAATGTATCTAATTTCACAAAGGCTGAAAACTAGGTATGTATGTTATATTGAGAGTTACAAAACTCCCTGATGCTCTTGAAAATTGACCAACAAATATTGATTATAAATGGCTCGACATGTTTGGAATGTTTAGTTTTAATAATATAGCTTGATTTTTTTTAATATAACCAAAATGAAGAAATTGAAGTCTCTAAGACTCAATACAGTGACTGTCTAAAGTTGGAAAATTTGCAAAATTTATTATGTTATAAATTCCTTGGAAAATAATGATTACATCCATATATTTGTTCACATTTTTCATTTATTGTCTTATACATTTAGAGACTTTGAAGGTATGTATATTTATGAATTTTATAATAAATAGATTAAACCGTTTGGAATTTCATCAAGCAATTTGCAAAACATAGATTGTAGTTTAATCTTATATGGGGATGATTGTTTTATAATATAGTCTTTTAAAAAATAGTATTTTCCGTTTATGCCAAGAAAACGTATTTTATATTTTCTATAGATGGGACAGCATTTTAATATTAACAGAAAAATGAAATTGGTCAGGTAATGGTTGAACCAAAGAACTGAAATTTAAATTATTTAATTATTTAACAGTGGTCAATATCTATTTTGATCATATTCATTATATATTTTAGAAGTTCCTTTTCTTACTAGCCAATAAAAACCTTCATTATCTTATGGAAAATAACTAAGTTACCCCTACCAAAGCAAACTGAAAACATACATAGAGTTTAACTACATAATGAGACCGTATAGAGTTAGTGATGTAAGAATAAACTTCAAAGTAGCAGTTTGAATAGATAACTATGACGTATGAAATATTTTATATCTCTTTATCCCAGTTCAGAGAGGTTTTGTGGCAAATGGTCTCTGTTCTAACATACTTATCAATTTAAAATATCAGAGTAGAGAAGAGCATAGATATTCTGTTGTGCAAAGATTTTAGGTATTTCACAATGTTTCTTCATTTTTAGTAACAAGATTTGTCACAACATTTAAAAATACGTATTTCTAAAGTTTTCAGTTATTTGAAACGTTTATCAGGATTGTTATCTATTCATTTTTCAGCTATTTTTCTTTTCAAAATTAACACAGCTTAGTTTCTTCAATTCCCTTTCTTATATTAAAATATATTACTTTAAATCATACTCAGAGTTTGTCATGTTTCTATCAACATTCCCATAGAAGAATAATAACTATATTTCAGATTGTTTACTTTTTACAGGGAATTGGTTTTAAAAAAATAGATATTGAAACCTTTGGAGGAATTGAGTAGATATTTAAAAAAAATGGTGAAATTGATGGATCACTTGAAATGTCATTGCATTTAAAAGTGTATAGAATAATTATATATAATTATAAATACCTATATATCATATCAATTTATAGTATTATTTGACACCATGTATATTTTTAAAATATATTAATGGGCATTAATGACCTAATGTTAATTCAATCACTAATCACATATAAAAGTTAGAGTCTGACTAATTACTTCCTTCTTCAACCCAAACATCAAGCAAGGGTTACATGTCTGTATGCATCTTGGAAATGGACATGAGACAGAAGACAGGGAAGACTGGATAGACAACCCATATGCCTCTGCAAGCTCCCTACTAGCCATTGCAACACCTTCCCCTTTCCTGTTTATCTCTAATAGCTCCCTATCATCTTTTGTGTAAAGATCATTCCTCTTAGGTTTTGTGAGTGGTGATGTTAGTCTATATTTATTTTTGGTTGATTTATGTTTGTTTATTCATTTTCAAGGTCTATCCTCTTTAACATCATTTATCAATTAACCCCATCCCTCCCAATCACCCAATATCTTATCTCTAATATATATATATGTCTGCTAATTTCAGAATATATATTTTAATATGTCTCCATCTTCACTCACACCATGTTCTGACTGTAATGGACTCCTCTTATCACATGGAAAGCTCTTTCTTCTTCTTCAACACCATCTCAGACGTTATCTTCTCCACCAAATCTTCTTTGACCACTAACAACTTACTTAGATGCTTCTCCCACCTATCTGCTCAGGTCACATTATTTTTTTACTAGGAAAGTAATCAATTACACTGCTTTCTGTTTTTAAATTACATGTCATACTCACCCCTCCCAATATATTATGAGCCCCCAGAGAAGAAAGCATTTTGCTTTTTTCTTATTTCATCTTCACAAATACTCAGTAGAGTTGTTTAACAACATTGTAATAAATTAAAGGATGATTACATATTTTTTACCAACTTGGGCAAAAATCATTTTTCATAATATCAAAGACTAGAGGATTTTTTGAAAAAAATATATAATCTATAATTCTGCCTTTATTAGCAAGCATAAATTGGAAAAGACAGTCAAAAAAGTATAGTTTTACAATTATAAATGATGTTTACATGATATACATGTTTACAATTCCCTTCCCATTACTAAACCAAATGTCTTCAATTAGCTACTTTTTCTTGCCCAAAATCATGTTTAGTATTAAAAAAAGAAGCCTGGTTTATCAATGTTGCCTCCCTCAATACTCAACACCTTCTCCTAAATAATACCTCTTCACCGGGAGAAGTGATTTGGAGTAAAATTTTGGATTGCCATTGAGTTTATATCGAAAAACAATTTATTATACATGTAAAGGAACTTTTTGACAGAACAATCAAAATGACTAGAGAACCGAGACACAGTCGTAAGGAATAAGTGATGTAAAATAAAATCTTCAGTCTCCCAAAAAGGAAGGTTATATGAAAACAAATTTTGTTGTAAGCAATAAAATTTCTATATCACTATCATTTAACTTGAAAACACAGAAAAACATACCCACCTTGTTAAAAAGTACTGAAAGTAGTCTGAGGAGTGACACTTAGATAAATAACATACACAAATGAAACATAACTAGCAATGCAAGGCTTTACTGGTATATTTGAGTAACGTTGAAATATTATTGGTAAATTTTGCTTGTGATACTGAAATTTTCTAACTCCTAAATTAATATGTAGATATGACAAATAGTATTATCAAGGAACAAAAACGATAGAAAATCATATAAAATGGACTTCTACATAAGCATTAATTTCCAACATGAACTTTTATAAATTCTTTCTAGATAAACAAAGAGCCTCAATGAACTCAACACATGTTCATTTAAAACACAGCAAATTACTTCTGTGTGATCCTAAAAATCCCTGACTCACAAAGCTTTTATAAACTGATGTAATTTTATATAATTAAATACTTTTCTCATTATATTAATAACTCAATTTTGATTTTAATGTATTTTTAAAGATATTTTATTTAAAATTGTAAGAGTCCTTTCCCAAGATGAAGTCGCTTATAAAAGACACTTTGCCATTTTTCTTCATTGATTACAATGCTCTTTTCACAACCATCACAGATATCACTAGCATTACATACTTTTTATTTAACTTGTCTGTTGAAAAATACATGAGGCTACATGTTGTACCCACACAGTTTTCATTCAGCTAGTTCAGTAAGCAGTCAAATATCTGAATATGAACTTGAATGAACTTAAAATGTTGCCAGTAAGTGTGCTTTGTCAGAAAGCTGAATGATGTAAATGCTTTCTTTATCTCATTAATTCTATGAGCTGTCCCAAAGAGAACCAAGATATGACAGAATAAAACATTAGAACGTAAACGCAATAGTCTATTTTAGGGAGGATCCTTTGATTCATTCTGTCATAACCTTTTGCAAGTTTCTGTCCTATATTTTATTTCAATGAAGGTGAAGATGTCTAAAATATTCTTCAAGTAACCATAACAATAAAAACAATAATTATAACAACAACAACAAAAAAAAAACGAATGGTAAACTAAGGAAAACAAATGAATTACGGAAGAAGAGAATACTGAAAAAAAAGAATATATTAGTTTCCCCAAAACTGAGCAAAAGTCAATGTCACCTATCAGAGACAAAAAGAATATTGTTAATAATTATCTTCCTTTCATTCATTTCAACATCAGTCAAGAAAGATTTTAATTTGACTTAGAGAAGTAAAGGAATGACCAAAACGGTAATTTACTAGATGAATAATAAATAAGAAAGGAATGAAATTAAACTAAAAACTTGTTGAGTTCTGGTCATAGTGAAATGCACATTTAAAACGAGAAGAATGAAAATGATACTAACCTTAGGACTTAATGAAGAGATTTTATCACAAAACAACAATTTAAAAAAACACTTTTAAAATGTAAACATGCATTTACATTTACAACTATTTTTATGTATCATAGTTCATGAATGTAGGCAATATTAAACATTTAACCGGTAAAGATACTTGCTAAAATCTAGGAGGTGTTGGGTCAAAAGGGAGATCTAATTTTTTAAAAGGGAGGAAGAAAATAAGTCCAAACAAAGTTGCTCTTGAGTTTGTTGTTTGATTCTTTTTTTTTTACCAGTTTTTGAATTAATGGAAAATAGTATTTTTCATCATCCTTGTTGATGTCATTTCAATGATTTTCTCTTTTCTAACAAATGCAGTTAAATGGGGTATTGACTAGATATTGGAAACCTCAGAAGTTCAAATATTTGTTTCAAATAGGGGAGATAAATATGAAATACAGTTAAATGAATCTATCAATTCAGGGATGAACACCAGGCACCATAAATACAGGAGACCCAAGGTCATGACAGAAAAGAGAAGTGTGGTATTTAGAGCCGTTGAAGTAGCGTGACATTGGGCTCAGATTGCTAATATCAATGGTTTCAGCATTGCTCTCTTTAATAATGAATTTTATAATGATTGAATCAAACTTTACCTTTTCTTTTTTCTGTGTTTTTTTTTTTTTCTACTTGTGATGATACCTACAGAGGTGATATAAGAGTCATGTTATTTCAAATATATAAAAATAGATATTTGGAATTATTTTTTCTAAATATCCAAAATATATAAATATGGTATGTATACGTGTATGCCTGACTCCCCATTTAGTTTAAGAAGTCCAAGACAAATTTTAACCTAATTTAGGTTGTTTAATAGGTCCAGTATTCACCATACAGGATATAAAGTCTTATAAATAATCAGACATTTCTCTACACAGCTCTACAGAGTTGGCGATGCTATTTTCTTTCTTGACTTTGGGTTAGTTATATCAAGAAATATAAAGGCTCCAGGTTTGTCTATACTAGGGAAATACTGTGATGACACTTTATTTTCATTATCCCCACTATTATAGCTCTAAGGCTTATTAAAATTCCTTTTTTTTTTTTTTAATTATTTTGTCAACTAGTTGCAACCCTAGTCTCATTTCTATATTTTTGCTCTTTTTACTACACTTTCCTATTCTTTGTTTTTTTGGCGGATCCTAGAAAAATATCACAAAAAATAAATGTACCAATTTAAGATAATTTCTAAGTCTATAGTAACAGGTTATTTTGGAAATCAGCTTGTCTAATGTAACAGAACAAGAAATTAAGTGAAATTTCAAGAGATGGTAGTTGGTTTTCAAATCAGTGTGTATTTTCTTTTTAAAGTATGGATTACCTTAGAGTGTGACTTATATAATGTGAGGAGATCACTATAATTCTGGTGAAGCTCTTAACTATATGCCTTTGTTAATATGAAAATCCTATCCTTTTGTTCCTTTGCTGTGTTTGTTGGAATCCAATGAATGGCATTACATTTTAGGAACTTGTGCCTCATAAGTAAAAATGGACTTAAAGAGATATATAATAAGCCAAAAGATTTATGTTACTTTTTATTAATTCTATTTTAGTACATATCAGGAAATCCCTCTAGTTCTGCACTAATTTAGTAGGCACTCAATGAAGTTTTTTGAAGCATAAATGCAGTAATGTGTTTAAAAAAAACATGTAACCTCAGAAATCTTTAGATAATCCAGATGTCTGATTTTATAGGAGCTGACCATTGTAGTTTAGGAGTCCAGCTGAAAAAGCACTGCCTGCTCCACCTCTTTTCACTTAGGGTATTTATTTAAATGAATGCTGGATAGATGTATACCTAGATTTTCCATAGATCAGTTGATATTTGAAAGTGTGTTACTGTGAGCAGAATGAAGGAAGAATAAGCAGAAGACAAGTGTACCTACCTCACTTGTAGGAGAATATAGCATCTAGGAATGTTACGACATATGCCAAAAAGGGTTTTGAATATCTTGTCTTTCACTCTTAAAGGGCTCACTTACTATATCTAGCAAAATCTCATATGAAAATAGCTACCACTGTACTGGGAGCAACAATAAAATCTCCACTTTAGGTAAATTAAAAATTAAATTTATTTTTTCTCCTCTCCAAGTCTGAATAATCTGTTTGGAGAAGATTATGCGTCCACATAGAAAAATAGTTAAATAAAATATTAAACTATGTAAGGATTAAAAAAACAGGTAGTTTATGAATAGAGTGCACTGGTTTTTGAAACACTATATTATCAAATATGATAAATTTTACAGAAAATTAGTGCTTAGGTAGTGAGTTAATATCCACACAGAAACATGAAAAGACATGCATATTTCAAACCGAAATGAAGTTGGTTTTGTTATTTTAATTGTTTGCTTTGATGTTTTGATTACAAATTAGAATGCAATTGCATTCTGGAAAAATATATTGATTTAGTTAGCCAATTTCTAAATTTCAGGGGGTAGGCGGTACAGCTGGGATGGTGGTTATAGAAACTCATTCTGACTGATTCTCATATTTCTTTCAATAATAAAATATTTCTTTCAATAATAAAATTATAATAGTATAACAAAATTAGAAGTTTTAACTTTTTGAGTCCTAAATTATTTATTCTTACTCAATTTTAATATAAAATCCCCCTTTTCCAAAGAGTGGTATGAAATGATCTCTGAAAATGAAGCTAAAAACAAGAACACATAACTAAATAATTTATATTATTGTACTTCATTTAAATAGTTTTTCCTCTACTAGCAGTACAGGAAGAAAATTGATGTTCTGTAACAAAATTACACATTGTAATTATTTCAGTATTTTCTTATTTTTGATTATCTGTAATGAGTATCCAATATAATATGTTGACACTAACGCAGTTATAAAATATGTAAAATCTGAAGCTAAGTAGTCTTCATGTGTACAGGTCTAATATTGAGTTATCATTGAGGTCCCTGTTCTCTCTGGGCTTCAGTTTCCTTACCTGGAAAGTAGACCTGATAATATAGTTTTCCTTTGTAATTGATTTATTATTACAATTTAAAAAACATATGTGTAAGTATTCTAGAAAGCTAAAAAGCTAAAAAAGAAAAGATGAATTTAAAGTCCTTTAAATGAGTGCCATGCTTCATTTCAATTTGTTCAATAATTACAACCATAGTTAATTTACAAAGAAAGAATTTTCTGTATTTTACTGAGAAAATAAATCGCTGCCAGTCTCCGTATCCTAATGATGTAATTTTACAGATGGTTATGGTTTCATTTATGAAAAATTGAAAGACAAATAAGAAAACTTTCACACCAGAGTAAATTGGTGGCAGAAAAAATAAATAAAAACATTTGAAAATTTAGCTTTCATAACTATTGTAGTCTAATCTCCTGAGATGTGAGAATACATATTTAAATACATTCTTAAGCTGATTTGAAAACATTACTCTCAAAAGAAAACTTAATTAAATATTTATAACATAAATCTATGTGTCCATCCTATCCTCTGCAACAACAAAAATATATTTGTTTTTTTCATAAAATAACTCCAAGCAACCTTCAAAAAATTAATCATAACTTTAAAAGGTATAATTTTGTTTCTCTTGAAAAAAACTAATAGCTACTTTAGCATCAATATTCCTTTACCATAGGGTGCTTTACAAATATAATGTTTCTAAGAGCTTTTTCTAAAGCTGGAAATGAAACAAATCAATATACTGGTTTAATGCTTAAAAGGTCACAAATAAAATATTTATCATTTAAAAGCTAACTAGCTAAATCTAAGTCATTAAAAATATAATTATGTCCTTAACAGAATAATCAATGCTTATTAAGAGATACTCTAAGTTGCTGATGAAAGAAATATAGTTACAGACAAATTAAATTTTAGATAGTGTATTTTTTTCACCAAAAACTTATTTTCCTAGAATTGTGTAAAAGTCAAATAATAATAATATTTTTCAATTTTTGTTATTTTTACTTACTGCTGGGCAATAAGTGCTAGAGACATTAAGTATATTATCATATTCACAACAATCTTTTCCAACAACCCATGACCTAGTTTTCAGTGGTGGTGGTTTTCACAACTGTCCCTATTTACATAAAGAGGCATCTCAGCCTTAGAGAAGTTAGCTGACTCACCTAAGGACATACAACAATGCGTGATGGAAGCAGGATTTTCTGATACCCGATCCAGTGCATTTAAGTACAAAGCAAGTCTTCATACTTAAAACAAGGTAAATGGGGATTTATATAATGGACCAGATCTATCATCATTGATCTGTGGGATTTATTGCTTACAACTGTGTGCATATAAGAGGAACCTAAATGAAGTAAGGGAGGTGTAACTAGTTTAAATCTCAAAGGTCATCAAGTCCATACATCCAGGAAGGCTAAAGCCCAATCAGTATTTATTTTTCAACTATTCTTTTCTGAACTTTGGTTGTTGAGTCATGCATAGTAATCCAAAATAATTACCAGTGAATTTTGTAAAAAACATTAGCTGTATATATAATCAAAAATGTTTTATAAGTGAGTTGTCTTCATTATATTGTTATTATAGATTCAGATTAGAATCATCTATATATGAAAATGGACAAGGGAAGAAAATGCATAAAATGATTTTTAAAAATTGATAAAATAAAAATTTGATATATTACTTTTATAGCTCAGGGCACTAGTTTTTTTAACTTTTATATATTAATAAATATATACTTGCAAATTGATAAATAATGTTTGGGATCTCATTCTCCATTTTTATATTGGAATTTAAAAAAAAGATGCAAAATTCTAATAGCTGAAAAATACTTTTGTTTCTCCAGTCATTCTTCAATGTGGGTTCATATGACAAAAGAATAGTTCTATGGAAACCAATAATTTCTCTGGATACTAGCTAGACAATTTTCCTAAATTATTACCATCTAAATAACATTTGGTAGGGGAAGTAGGTTCTGAAAATGGCATAAAAATTAATTTTTCTCCAACACTATTGTGTGTATATTACCTATTTCTCTTTATCAAAAATAAAATAATTATAATCAGAATTATACTTGGCATGAGAGTTCCCAGTTTGTTGATTCAGTGCTTGAGAAATTCTCATTTGCAATATCATGGAGACACTGTAGAAATACATCTAGCACAGGTGAGCCACAAGTCACCTGGGTAAAGTGACAAGCCACCATGTCACAAACAGAATAATTTTTATTAACCTATCTGCAAACTGTGAGAGTGTTAAAAATAAATAGCATATATTTCCTGGAAAAAATAAAATATAAACATGAGACTCAGTCATTATGCAGAAAAATAAATTAGCATTCAGGTCTGTATGACATATTCAAGAGCAGCATGTCAGTGGTAGATTCAAACTAAAAACAATTATACTGATTCCTTTGGATAAACATTTTCTTGAAGTCATTACTAAATATTACTAAAACATTTTATCTAAATTTAAAAAAGAGAAATACTTTGTTTTATACATATTTTCTACAGTCATTTTCTCAAAACGCAAATTTATGTTTCTGTATCTTTCACTTGTATTCCACATCAGTTACATAATGAGCATTTCATTATGATGCTGAATAATAAAAGGTGTTTTGTTTTTTTTACCATTGAAAAGGAAATTATAATTTTAATATTATGTAAGGCAATTTTAACAGAATCATGCTAAGAATCATTTTGAATAATTATATGACATCTTCTTACATAATACCCTCCTTTCCCTTTAAATAATGCAATGTCACCACTTTAATCAGGTTTCTTTCCATTGTGCTTATTTTTCTATCTATATTGTTTTAGCTGTGAAGTCTACCCTCATATTCAGCTACAGGCATATTACACTTGATTCATTTCCATTATACTAACCCCTCTTACCATTTCTACTCTGTCAGTCAGAATAGCTATCCTATTCCCAATCACCTTTTTCATAAATACTCTCTGTATGACTTTTGGGCTTTCCTGCAACTATATGCCAAGGAAAGGTGGCTCCCATCTTGCCCTACCTTGAGAAAGATCATAAGTACCATAACTCGGTTAAAGTTTGCCTCTCATCTAGTATGATTTGTTAAAATATTAACTGGAAAAACACAAGTACCTTTATTCTAAAATGAAAATGTTTTAAAAAATATTCTTAGATAGATATTTTAGAATGCATTCTCTGTCAAAGCAAAGTGCTTGGAGCCATCATTTGTAAGTTAAAGTCTAAAACTAAAATTTATTTAACACTTTTACAGGAGTTTTGACTGTATTTTCCATTGAACATAGTAATGATCTATTAATGGCTGTGACTTTCTTATAAAGTACAGCTAGGGATATGATAATATTCATTATCTTCCCCTTAGAGAATCAAGAAGTATATTGGAAAGAAGAGTTACTTTTTTTTTTCCTAAAGGAATTTTGTAAAAGTTATTTCAAATCATTACTATGTCAGTTGCTTACAAGATTGTTTGAAAACTAGAGCATAGCTCTCCACAATCATGAAATTGAAGTCTGCCAGGGACGATCCTTTTCTCCTTGTATTTTCAGTTGACTATTTCTCAGATAATATTTGTTGTTAAAAATAACTGTCTAACCTTTTCTAACGTGGGGTGTAATAAAATTATTTTCTCTCTTTTTTTAAGACACACTTTTTAATGGTCTTGGGCTTGGAGCCGTCATTGGCCTGGGAGTTGCCGCACTCTTGCTAATCCTTGTGGTAACAGATGTCAGCTGCTTCTTTATTCGACAATGTGGGTTATTAATGTGCATCACCAGGAGAATGTGTGGGAAGAAAAGTGGCTCTAGTGGCAAAAGTAAAGAACTGGAAGAAGGAAAAGCTGCATACCTGTGAGTATCAGATATCTGGGTCACATCACATTGAACAAGGGATGCACTTAGGCTTAAGTGCTGTATCTGGGGCTTTGCTTTCTAAGCAGGGTAAAGAGTGCAGTGTCAGACCATTGGACACTGCGCTGTCTGTTTTCTGATCCAAAATCTGTATGAACTTAAACATCTGATAGAGCCAAATGACTGAAAACAGACTAGTGTATTAAAAGTAAACCTTAAGATGGGATCCAAGGTAAAAATATTAGTTAATATTAAAATACTGACAGGTAGATATGTAGGTACATTAGATGGATAGATAGATAGATAGATAGATAGATAGATAGATAGATAGATAGATAGATAGATAGATAGATAATTATACCACTATATTTGGTTATGATTACCCCCACTATTTTTCAGTTTATATTGAATAAAAAAAGGCCTCAATAGTTATCTGAGTTGAAAATTAAGTTAAACTGATTTAAAAGCATAAATTGTGCCAATTGTGTCTACAATTGTAAGTGACTGCATATAAATTTCAAGGTTGTCTATATAAAAATGTATGTGCTATGCAATACATGATTACAGATTCTGAATTTATGCCTCCAAATCTTGATCAGAAGATTACTATATACACGTATTAGAATTTGTAGTTTTCTGTGGCATCTCACTTAATTAGACAAAATAAGAATTCTAAGAAAATACGCAAAGCTGAATTTTTTTGAAAATGTCCTTGTCATGTAAAAGAGTAATTAAAAAATATTAATACTTATTTTTTGTTTTGTCTTTAGATAAATTTGTATCTAATCTCAGACATACAATAGGCAAAAATATGAAAGCACAGGAGAATGTACACACACAGTGTGTGTGTATGTTTGTGTGTGTATATACACTTGTGTGTATATTACATTTGCAATAAAAAAATAAACATTGTTTTTTTCTTAATAAACATTCTTAAGAGTTGAGGACACATCCTTTATAGTTTTTGATTATAGTCTTTCTAATATTCTACTATTATATAGTTTTTCTTACATTTCAGTATGAAAATTTTCAAGCATCAAAAACAGAAAGAATTTTATAGCCAAGTACTTGTGTTCTATAATAAATATTTTATATTTATTTTATCACATATTTAACCATCCCTCAATCATTCACTTTTTTTTGCATTTCAAAAAAGAATCAGTACACTTAAACTGTAGACAATTCAACTTACAGATCACTACACAGTATTCAAATTTTGTTTATGCTTTCTTAGGTAAAACTTACATAGAGTGAAATACACAAAATGTTCCATGTGATGAGTTTTGCCAAATGTTTATGTCTGTGTAACTCACGCCTTATTAAAAGTCTGAACTATAGCATAACCCTAACCAGTTCACCCACACTTACTCCCCCGGCCCCAGGCAACTACAATTCTAATTTTTTTTCCACCACAGGCAATTTTTAGCTGTTAGAGAACTTGATACAAATGGATTCCTACAATGTATACTCTCTGTGTCTGACTTTGTTCACTCAGTATAATGTTTTGGGACTCATTTATGATGCTCTGTGTATCAGTAACCCGTTCCTCTTTATTTTTGAGTTATTTCCATGTTTTTCTCTGCATACATTTACACATACATGGTCTCATACATTATTTTCTAGGCTTAGAAATATAAAGAGTCCATTCTGCATGTCTGCGTTTTTGTTTTGTTTAATCTCCAAGTCTATTTCAATATCACTAGACAATTTGTCTATGACTATTTTCCACAGATACACTGTAGGGATATTTTGACTTCATGGGATGCTAAATTAGATAACATACATTTTTAATTCAAAAAATGAGATTCTGTTTGCAATCAAAATGCCACCTGCTTAATTGTTGGACACAGAACATAGCAAAGAACCAACAGAAATTAGGCTCTGCCTCACACTTGAATGGGATATTAATGTTTGATGTAGTAAATACAGTGGGATCAATTCACCACTCAGTATCTTCTGTGTTTTCACATTGTCTTATTCACTAAATAAACATATGACCAAACTTAGTTTTAGCTTATTTCTCTCATATTAAAAATATATATATATTTTATTGCATAATTACACATAATTACTGTGTGCGTGTGTGTGTGTGTGTGTGTGTGTGTATAAAAGTCAAAGCTGAATTTTATACATTTTCATTCTTGCTCAACCATTGAAAACATATTATTTATGGAATAAATACTAGGTAACAAGCTGTGCTCTGAAATCTAGCAATAAAGTGATGAACAAAACAAACAAGGACTTTGTCCACATGGAACTCATTCTCTAATGCAGGAAGCCAGAAAATAAGAATTAATTAAACATGAAACTATCTAGTAGTGATAAGCACTAGGAAAAACAATAAACAGAATGATGAATTGCTGCTCGAGACTGGGACATTGAAGACTTCTTAGGGGAAGTAAAATTGAAGCTGAAGTGTTGAGTTCAAAAGAGTCAGCAATATAACAATCTGGGAAAGAATAAGCCTATGCGGGTGTAACAATTAACACAAGGGCCAGGAAGGCAGGAATAAGCTTACGATGGATATTAAAGGACAAATGAACATGAGTGGTGTGAGGCACAGAGAGAGATTGGTACAAATATTGGGTCAGAGAATTATCTAGGGACCAAAATGTTAAATCTTCTTGGGTCGCAGTTTAGACACTTTTGTTTTGTTTTCTTAATACAAAGCTACTGAAAGTTTTTTCGGTTTTTTTGTTTGTTTGTTTGTTTGTTTGTTTTGTTTTGTTTTTAAGATTAATGACTTTAGCTACTTGTGAAGAATGGATTACTGGAGGGTTGGTAAGTGTAGAGGAAAGATTTTAGAATAAAGGAGACCAGGCAGGAGGATCTTGACATACTCCGAGTGAAAAATAATGGTCTTTTGATCCAAGGGACCTGTGGTACTACTTTGTATAGATTTTGGATATAGGTGAGGTAGAGTCAATTATTATCGATGATTGGACTTTGAGATGAAAGAAATATATCAGAAAGACCTGCATGATTTTTTTCTTAACTGGAGAGATATTGGTGACAATGGGCAAAACACTAAGCTGTATTCAAGTTCTGCTGTTTATTATTTTTTTTTTTTACTTTTTCATTTGTGCATTTATCTACCAACACCCTTTTGTTTATAAATCCTACTGACTTGAAGTAACCTTAAGACTTGGGAAGATGAAAACAAATTGTTCATTCCATGCTTTTTATCTATCATAACTTTTTATAGCACAGCTTCTCCTGCCTTAGAAAAAGTTTTCACGTCTTTTTCTAAAATTAATTGTCCAAATTTGGAAAAAAATGCAAAAATCTCAATGAGAAATAAGATAAAACTGATATATAAAACAACATATTCAATATTGTAGAATAGTTTCACTGCCCTGATATGACCCGTGCTTCAACATTACACTACTTCCTTACTCCCTCACCTGAAACCCTGGCAACCATTGATCTTTTTGCTCTCTCTATTGTTTTGCTATTTCGACAATGTCATATAGTTTGAATTACACAGTATGTACCTTTTTCAGACCGGCCTATTTTCCTTAACAATGTGTGTTTAGAGATTGTTCATGTCTTTTTGTAGCTTTGTAGGTCATTTCACTTTATTGCTTACTAAGATCCAATTGTATGGATGCATCACCGTTTGTTTATCCATTCATTCATTGAAAAAGACATCTTGGTTGATTCCAATTTGGGGCAATTGTGAATAGGGCTTCTATAAATATTCATGTGCATATTTTTGTATGGACATAAGTTTTCAACTTATTTTGTTATATACGTAAGAGCACAATTGTGGGATAGTATGGTAAGCACGTGTTCCTGAGTAATTGAAGTCTCCACATACTTTCCATATGTGTGTGTGTGGTTTTTTTGGGGGAGGTGTATTTGTTATCTGTATTATGAGTGCATCATTCCAATTTTTGTATCTCACTTACCCTTTATTACCACCAAATGACTTCCTTGTTTTTCTTTCTTTACTTTATTTCTTGAGGATGATACTTTGCAGTAACTTTCTACTTTTCACAATTATGATAAATTACACTTACTCTCATATTTTAGAAATCTTATAATAAAGATGACATAAACATGAAATTACAAATGAAAAATCTTTCATATATATTATAGTATTTTGTATTTAAACTATTTTCTTGAAAATATAAATATGTTAATAGTTAATAGCTACATTACAGTTAAAATAATTCATATAAATTTACAGAGACACTTAAAACAATTATTTTTTTATAAATTTTATCTTACAAATTTTGAAAAACACTTTCGATGAGAAAAATAATTATAGACCAAATGAAATTTCTTCTTTCTACTTTTCCAAGTGAAAAATATGGTGAGATGAATTTAAATTTAAAAAAAAAAAAAGAAGAAGAAGAAGAATTCTTAATGATATTCTTAATCTACGTTGGATTTATTTTGGAGGGAAGTGGTATCAGGGGGAAATTTAAAAATATGTCCCATAGTGCATCCATTTTTACAATATATAGGTAGGATTTTTTTCTTAATTTTTCTAGGAAAGATGGATCAAAAGAGCCAATAGTAGAGATGAGAACAGAAGATGAAAGAATTACTAATCATGAAGACGGAAGCCCAGTAAATGAGCCAAATGAAACCACACCACTAACAGAACCAGAGTATGTAGATTGAAATACTTAACTGTTTTTTTTTGCTTATGTGTTGGTAAAGTGATAAAACATTGTTATTATTTTTAGTAACTATTTACAAATGTGATCATTTGAGAAAATTTTGTCATTTGCTTTTCAATGAAACTACATGTGAATATCTAAAATCAGTTTTCTGTTGAGATATTTCACATGAAAACTGTGTGTCAATGACAGAGAAAATCAACTGTTCAAACATATATTTACAATTTTATGCAAAATGTCAAAAAGACTGATGTTACTCAGTCAGATTTTCCTACACTTTTCATACTCTTTAAAAAATTTATGCTTTGAAAATGTAATTGATTTTTACTGAAATGAAGATGTGTCAAGAAATTAGTCATCACTCTGCATATAAATATGACAGTCTGAAATAGAAATGGTGTAAAATATATACAAGACATTTTAAATGAAGAATATTTGTAAAGAACAGGAAGGAATATTGTTAAACTGTCATTTTAATGTGTATATATAAAATGGTACTTGGTCTCCATTCAAGATGTTCTATACATTTTTCTACATCCATCATAGCTCCATTAGAACCACAGTAGGTATTTTAGTTAAACCTTTAAAGATTATGAACATGTGCCTCAGTTCACATACATAAAAATAAACATGATTCAAACCAAAGGCATTATTAAGAAATAGTAATAGTAGCATTTTATATTTAGTATATTTTATAATATATGTAATATATACATGCAAAAATATATTTAATATATTTAATAAAAAATCATGACTATCACACTGTTCTTTAAATACTGCTCATCTTGTAAATCCTATTGTTTTTAAATGCAAAGACCCCTTTTTTCCTTTTTCCTTGCCAGCTAGCTTTCCCTTGCAAAAAAAAAAAAAAAAAAAGAAAAAAAAACCTTCATTTAGGCTTCTCATCCTAAACCAAATGCTGAGTGTTGTCATAGCTGAAGAAACTTTTTTTTTTTCTCCCCCAGAAATCCTCTCTTTCTGCTCTCAAGTGATAGAAATGATGAATATTTAGGGAAATACAGTGTTCTACTCTGTAGCTAGAATTTCAATATAAACCATCAGGATGTTTTCAGTGATTACATTTAGAGGTTATTACATTTTAATTTGAAGTTAACTATAGTAGAAACAGGTGGCATAAGGTGAGTTTTGTATCCTCCCCTTCAGAAATTATAAATCTCTTCAATGAAGCAAAATATTACCCTCAAAAAACAAATTCCTGTGTATTAATTAACACTTACAATTTTATATCAATGTGTATGAAAACAAGTTAAGAAAATGCCCTTACATACAAAAGAGCTATTTTTTAAAACAATCAAACAAACAGAAACAGAAACAAAAAGATGATTTAAGAGTGATGTCACAGAAATGGCGGCATGAGAGGTGCTTCTTGAAATCTCCCCTGTAAGTTACAACAAATTGAACAGCTATAATTCAACAAAGGATTCTCTGCTCATCATCCAGGGAACAACAAAGAGACCTATGCATTTTATTACTTGAAGGTGGGCAAATAGGGTGAGCAGGGAAAGATAGAGGGGGGAAGTGTGGAGATGCGGCCTGCTGGCCTTGGGGGCCCCAGGACGTGGACCAGAGATCACAACAGCACAGGAGAAGGACAAAGCCAGGCTCTCTCCCTGTGCCCTATACTCCTGCCTGAGGGATCAGCATATAAGACAGCTATGCCCAGCATTTGAGGGAGAGATCCTCTGAGAACTGCAGCTTAAGCCCTCATGGCTAGGCAAAAAAAAGAAAAGAGAAGAGAAGAGAAGAGAAGAGAAGAGAAGAGAAGAGAAGAGAAGAGAAGACATAGAGCCTGGACGCCTCCCCCCAATCCTCCCAGAGCTCTGCCCATCCCCGCACTCCCAGCTTAGAAGCAGATTGCAGAAAAAGTAGGAGCAGTGTCAGAAAACAAAACAGAATAGCTGCAGTCCCTGAGTACTGCAAGAAGGGTTTTACAAAAGCTAACCCACACTCCACATAAGTAAAGAGCTCGGGGGATAGGGCAGTAGTGGTGTGTGACACTCCTGGGCTGGTTGGAATCACAAAGGTAACAGCCCACCCAGCCCCCACATTTTCTGGGCTGATACCAATATGGCAACTAGAACCACTAAGACATACACATGTTTAGTATCAGGTTGTAATGGCAGCTCTGGGTTTTCAGAAGCTCAGAACTCTAGGGGCCTCCACATCTTCCCATGGAACAGGTGCCCTAAGACCCAGGTGACCTTCCAAAAGAGAAGAAGCCCACCATCCAGTGGGTGGCTGTGGTGTGCTCAACACGCATCTGTACTGGTGAGAGCAGAAACTGACTTTGTAGAAACCACAGACCATAGCACATAGCCCCACCAACCTAAAGCTGCATTGCCAGGGGTAATCTGGGTGCCTGGTAAAGTGGCACCACCTCCACAAGATGCAGTGGACAACCCAGAGAAAGCTGGTGGGCTTTAAGCCAAGACCTGCCCTGATTTTTTTTTGTTGGTGTATATATATGTGTGTGTGTGTGTGTGTGTGTGTGTATTTTTTCCTTCTTTATTTTTTCCCTTTCTCTTTTTTCTCTTCTCTTTTTTTCTTTTCCTTGCTTTTCTTTTTCATCTTTTGTGTTTCATGTTTTGTATTTTTGTTCGTATTGAGTGTTTGTTGTCTTTATGAGTGAGTGTATTTTTTTTTTTTTTTGTAGTTGCAGGTTTGCTTTGTTCTTAAATTGCCCTGCATTAGAACCCCACCCAAGAGGCACCAGAACCAATACATCCAGAGGCCAGCTTGAGACCAAACCAGAACATTACCTGGTTTTACCAACAAGTGGCACACCCAGAGGGAATTCTCAACAGACACAAGGGGCTAAGCCTCCACTTAGGTGTCAGCACTCGCACAGCAGCTCATGCAATGTGGGCATTGCCAATCTTCATAGCTATTCAACCCGGGAGTCAGTCCCACCTACTGATAAGCCAAAAGCAATCAAGGCTCAATTACAATAGGAGAAAACACAACACAAGGGACACCTCTGGAACACATGCACAGGAGATTAGGAGACTGAGCAATTCGACTACAAAGATCACATACTACATAAGGTCACCCAGCAAAGACTGAGATACATACGTGATCTATCTAATACACAGAAAGAAACACAGAGCAATAGCCAGAATGAGGAAAAAAGAAACATTTCCCATATAAAAGAACAGAAGAAAACTCCAGAATAGGAACTAAATGAAACGGAGGCAATCAACCTACCACATTCAGAGTTTAGAATACTAATTATAAGAATGCTTAAGGGGTCGGCCAGATGGCTCAGTTGGTTAGAGCGCGAACTCTCAACAATAAGGTTGCCACTTCAATTGCTGCATGGGATGGTGGGCTGCACCCTCTATAACTAAGATTGAAAACGGCAACTGGACTTGGAGTTGAGCTGTGCCCTCCACAACTAGACTGAAGGACAATGACTTGGAGCTGATGAGAAACACACTGTTCCCCAATGTTCCCCAATAAAAATTTAATAAATGAAAGAATGCTTAAGGAACTTAGTGAGAATGTCAACAAATATATAGCAAGCGTAAAGGAGGATATTGAAACCATGAAAAATAACCAGTCAGAAAAATAACTGAAGTGAAGAATAACTAGAAGGAATCACCAGCAGATTAGATGAAACAGAGGATCGAATCAGCAATTTAAAAGATAAAGTAGTAGAACACACTCAATTGGAACAACAAAAAGAAAAACGGATATAAAAAACAATGAAAATAGTTTAAGAGACCTGTGGGACAACATCAAGCACAACAACATTCACATCATAGGGTTACCAGAAGGGGAAGAGAGGGAAAAGGGATCGAGAACATATTTCAAGAAATAATGACAGAAAACTTCCCTAACCTTGGGGAAGGAAAATGACATATAAGCCCAGAGAGTTCCAAACAAGATCGACTCAAACAGATCCACACCAAGACATATCATAGTTAAAACAGCTATAAGAGAAAGACAGGGAGCTCCTTACAAGAGAGTTCCCAAAAGACTACTATCAGCTGACTTTTCTACAGAAAATTTGCCGGCGACAAGGGAGTGGCAGGAAGTATTCAAAGTGATGAAAAATGAAGGCCTCTAACCAAGATTGCTCTACCTCGCAAGGCCATCATATAAAATTGGAGAGATAAAGAGCTTCCCAGAAAATAATAAAATAAAGAAATTCATTAGCACCAACCTAGTGTTGCAGGAAATGTTTAAAGGGCTTCTTTAAGCAGAAGAAAGGTAAAAGCAAACTAACGAAGAGAAGAAATACAAATAATAAAATGGAAATAACTATATACCCATCAATAATTACTTTAAATGTAAATAGATTAAATGCTCCAATCAAAAGACATAAGATAGTTGAGTGGATAAGAAAACAAGACTGATGCATATGTTGTTTATAAGAGAACCACCTCAGATCAAAAGACACACATGGACTGAAAGTAAAGGGAGGATGATATTTCACACAAATGCAAATGAGAAAAAAGCTTGGGTAGCAATACTTATATAAGGCAAAAAGGACTTTAAAATTAAGACTATAATAAAAGGAAGACAAAGAAGAGCATTACATAATAATAAAGGGATTGATCCAACAAGAGGACATAAATCTAGTAAATATCTATGCATGCAACATAGTAGCACCTGAATTTATAAAACAGATTTTGCCTGACATAAAGACAGAGATCAACAGTAACACAATCATAGTAGGGGACTTCAAAACACCAATGAAACCAATGGACAGATCCTCCAGACAAAAAATCAATAAAGGAACAGTGGCCTTAAATGACACATTAGACCAGTTGGATTTAATCGATATTGTTAGAGCATTTCACCCCAAAGAAGCAGCATATACATTCTCTCAAGTGCACATAGAATATTTTCCAAGATAGACCACACACTGGGCTACAAAACAAGTCTCAATGTATTTAAGAAGATTGAAATCATATCAAGCATCTTCTCTGACCACAGTGCTATGAAACTAGAAATCAATTACTAGAAAACCAGAAAACACACATGTCACGTCCAGCGCAACACAGGCAGTGAGCAAACAAGAAGCGGTGGTGAAGGGTTAAGAAAGTAAGAAACCGAAATCAAGAAAGTTATGAAACACGGGCCAAGGGTCTCACAGCCTCAAAGGACTGAGAGCCCCGAATAGGGACACCTTGTGGCTTTCATTGATGCATACACAAGAAAGCAACATTGTTTTCTCCAAGGTCTGTGAATTTCACACATTATACTAAGAAACTGATTTGAACTAATTACCCATGTCTGCAAGCAGCTGAACCATCAATTTCAGGATGTACCTCCTCAAGAGACAAAACCTTTATGCTGAAACTTACTGAAATGGATAGATGGAGAACTGATGTTATTACACCATTGAATCTCTTCCCAAGCAGGTTGTGGTAAGGAATGCAGCCACAAAGGTAGAAGCTCTCCTTAACCGGGGAAAGGTGGGGGTCTATGCCCACCTCTATCAACCCCATGAGTTCTCCTGCTGGTCACCACTCGACTGTGCCTGGCTTGAGTTGCCCCCCTTGAGGAATCTTACTCGTCATTGGCTAACCAGTCATCCTCCGGGGCCAAACAGGGAGACATAAGCACAAAGTTAACACAAAAAGACGTTAGCACAAAGGTGAATCAAAGTCCCTGAAAGGATTAGTCTCACAGACTCTCCTTTTTTAGGGGTAGGTACAAGGGGACATACAGGTAGGCTGCTGTGTGACAACGCACACAAGCACATGGATCCTGAATAAAATGTTAATAAATAATGAATTAGGTCATAAATGAGATCAAGGAAGAAATCAAAAGATACTTTGAAACAAATGAAAATGAAACACAGTGACTCAAAATCTATTGGATGCAGCTAAAGCAGTCCTAAGAGGAGAATTCATAGCAATGCACACCTACCTAAAGAAACAAGAAAAATCTCAACAGCTTATATTTACACCTAAGGAAATTGGAAAAAGAACAGCAAAATAAGCCCAAAGGGAGTACAAGGAAGAATATAATAAAGATCAGAGTGGAAATAAACAAAATAGAGACCAAAACAACAAACGAAAGATCAATGAAACCAAGACCTATTTTTTTGAGAAAATAAACAAAATCGACAAACGTTTAGCCAGACTCATCAAAACAAAACAAAACAAACAAAAAAAACACACAACAGAGAGAGAGACCCAAATTAATAAAATTAGAAATGAAAGAGGAGAAGTGAAAACAGACATGGCTGAATCCAAAAAAAAAAAAAAAAAGAAAGAAAGAAAAGAAAAGAAAATAGTATGAGCAACTATCCACCAACAAATTAGACTATCTGGAAGAAATGGAAAAATTTCTAGAAGCATACATCTTTCAAGGCTGAATCCAGATGAAACACAAAATCTGAGCATACTGATTACTAACAACAAAATTGAATCAGCAATCAACAAGCTCCCAACAAACAAAAATCCTGGACCAGATGGCTTCACAGGTGAATTTTGCCAAACATTCAAAAAACCATTATCACCTATTCTCGTCAAAGTATTCCAAAAAATTGAGAAGGAGGGAAGACTCCCAAGCTCATTTTACAAGGCCACCATCACCCTGATCCCCAAAACAGCAAAATACATTACAAAAAAATAAAACTATAGGCTGTTGTCCCTAATGAACATTGATGCAAAAATTCTCAGCAAAATATTAGCAAACCAAATTCACCAATACATTGAAAAGATCATATACCATGATCAAGTGGGATTCATTCCTGGTATGCAAGTTTGATTCAATATCCAGAAATCAATTAACGTGATACACCCCTTAACAAAATGAAAAATAAAAATTATATGGTCATGTCAATAGATACAGTAAAAGCATTTGACAAAATCCAGCATCCATTTATGATAAAAACTCTTAACAAAGTGGGAATAGAGGGATCACATCTCAACATAATAAAAGCCATGATGATAAAAGCACAGCTAACATCATACTCAATGGGGAAAAGCTGAAAGTATTCCCCTTAAGATCAGGAAGAAGACAAGGTTGTCCACTTTCATAACTTTTATTCAACATAGTTCTGGAAGTTCTAGCCACAGCAATCAGACAAGAAAAAAGAAAGAAAAGGCATTCAAATTGGAAAGGATGAAGTAAAATTGTCATTATTTGCAGATGATATGATATGATACTATATACAGAAAATACCAAAGATTCCACCAAAAAAAAAAAAAAAAAAAAAAAGAAATTTGAACTGACACATGAATTTAGTAAAGTATCAGGATACAAAATTAATATTCAGAAATCTGTTGTATTTTTATACACCAATAACAAGCTATCAGAAAGAGAAATGAAGAAAACAATCCCATTTACAATTGCTTCAAAAACAATACAATACTTAGGAATACATTTAACCAAAGGAAGTAAAAGACCTGTACTCAGAAAGTTATAAGACATGGAGAGAGAAATTAAAGAAGATACAGATAAATGAAAACATATACCATGCTTATGGGTAGTAAGAATTAATATAGTTGTCAATACTACCTAAGGTAATATATAGATTTAATGCAATCCCTATCAAATTACCAATTACCAATTTGACAGAACTAGAACATATAATCCTAAAATTTATATGGAACTGTTCCATATAAATTCCAAAATTTATATGCTCAACTTTCCTAATCAGAGAAATGCAAAAAATTTATATGAAACTGTAAAAGATCCTGAATAGCCATGACAATCTTGAGAAGTAAGAACAAAGTGGAAGGTATCATGCTACCTGACATGAAATCATTCTACAAGGCTACAGTAATCAAAAACAGCATGGTATTGGCATAAAAGCAGACACATAGGTCAATGGTACAGAATAGAGATCCCAGAAATAAATTCATGCCTATATGGTGATTTACTCTATGACAATGGAAACAAGAATTTACACTGGGTTAAAGATAGTCTATTTAATATATAATGCTCGGAGAACTAGAAAGACACTGCAAAAAAAATGAAGCTGGACCACCTTCTTATGCCATATACAAGAATAAATTCAAAATGGATTAAAGATTTAAATGTGAGACCCAAAAACATAAAACTCTTAGAAAAAAATATAGGACGTAAATTTACAGACTTACCCTTAGTAATATTTTTACAATATATCCCCTCAGGCAATGGAAGCAAAAGAAAAAATAATCATGTGGGATTACATCAAACTAAAAAGTTTTTCACAGCAAAGGAAACTATCAATAATATAAAAAAAAGGGAGAAGATATTTGCCAATGATACATATGATAAGGGGTTAATATCCAAAATTTATTAAAAAAACTAATACAACTCAACACCAAAAAACAAACAAGCCATTTAAAAAATGGGCAGAGGACATAAAGAAACATTTCTGTGAAGAGGTCATACAGATGGTCAACAAACATATGAAAAAATGCTCAACGTTCCTAATCAGAGAAATACAAACCACAATGAGATACCACCTCACCCTGGTCAGAATGCCTATCATCAATAGTGCATGCACTATTAATAATACATATAAAAGAGCCTGCCTTCCACAGTACAAAGTAGATGCTACTTAATTCCCAGAAATCAATGTTACTAGTTTTTGCCTATGAATTACTTTTGATTGGTTAGTTTTCACATGATAGCTTTATCCTCAGAATAAAATGGATTACCCACTCATTGCAATATATATATATATATATATATATTACTAATAAATCCCAGAGGAACTAGGATGTTAGATTTCACTTTCCCATAAAATAGTGAATTTAAAGTCGCAGTGGTGAATAGGAATTCTATTTGTAGCATTTTTTTTTTTTTTATGTGGAAAACATATTCTGTCAAGGGAAGAAAACTTTCCCCAAAAGCCATGTACACATGATGTAATAGTAAACCACTGAATTTAAGAACACTAGAAAAAACATAGAAATATTGATTCACTGTCATCATAGTAAGATTTGTGAAACAGTCTTAAAATTAAGAAATAAAGGTCTTAATTGCTTCATAGGTTACAACTGGAAGCAGCTCTAAAAAGTTCTCACAAGTGATACAAAAGTAACAAGAAAATAATATATAAGAAGAAAAGAGAAAAATTTAAAAATACAGTAAATATAAAAAAGTAAGAAATTCCTGAAAAATATTTATTTGCATTAAGTTACAAAGCATATTGCTAATTCACCTAGCTTCTGAAGTTATTGTGACAGAATATGGTACTATTGATTGTTTCTATTTGAAAAACTTAAGGACTAGTAAATCATCTAGTTGACATATTAAAAATGTTTTGTCTTTTTTACATTCCAAAACAATTATATTTTTAATATCATCAACCGATTATCAGATTTAAGCCACCCTATAATGAATGATTCCGTGCTTCTAAATTTACATATATATTATTTCATTCATCATTCTGCATTATATCAAATTTTTACAGTAGACAACGTTAATTGTTTTATTAACTTTTAGATGATTTTTCTGTCAATATGATATTACTTTCACAAATTGGATTTTTTTAACCCTAATAACAAAACCCTTAACATTGTAACATATTTGCTTCTACAAAACACTAACTTAAATGTTAAGGGATTCCACTTAACATGACGTAGCAAATGAAGTTTCTTATTTTTATCTTTCCATCCAGAAAATTGCCTTTAAAAGAAGAGAATGGGAAAGAAGTCTTAAATCCGGAAACTATGGAAATTAAGGTTTCTAATGACATCCAATCAAAGGAAGATGACAGCAAAGCATAACACCAAGATTACAGAGGCTTGAAAAATGCTACAAAGAGCATTTGGATCGCAGTGACCCTACGACCAAAACTATTCCATTGACCTTAATTTCTTGGGAAACTTCTAGCTTGGAATAGCTTGTACACATATACATACGATCAAATACTCCTACCCATGGTCCATTTCCTTTTGTTGTTGTTGTTGTTGTTGCTGTTGTTTATTTTGTTGAGAATTTCAATATAGAGACCTGACTGGCACTGATACTTGGGTATCAATATGACTCTCTGATTGAAGTACTGCAACTTATTATATAGCTAAAGTGCTCTACTTCTAAAGAACTATATTTCCTACCACAACCTCTCCAACAAATAGGGGTTTAAGAAAACAACAAAGCAAAGCAAAATCTTTGCAAGATAAATGTATAAGAAAGCCCTGCATGTTTTTTTTTTGTTTGTTTTTTTTAAATCGTATCTTGGGCAAATAGATTAGTAAAGTTGACTTCAGTTTAAGATGAAAACACTTAATAAGTGTTACACTTTATCAGGAGAATTTCAGGGAACCCAAGCTTGAAAGAGCCAGCTATCTTTAGCAAATATTAAAAATGGAGAGAAACTTTGGCAAACTCTTTTTAAGTTATAATCACAGTCTATTTGAACATGGATTTTTGATAGACTGAAGTGCCAGATCAAAATTGTCACCCACTTGAATGATTATTAGTTGTGTGTAAATTAGATTAGAAAGATACCATAAATCTCTATCGCTTTATATATGCCATATTCACTCACAATGGATTACACACACACACACACACACACACACACACACACACACACACCAATGTATTGAAAGTGAAAGTAATATTGATTTCTGCCCTCAGCTTCAAATAAAGTAAATTGAAATGGGAACAATATCATTGTCGTCTTGATATATTTAAAAATATGTGATTATCTTTTACTTTTAAATAATTTTATCAAAAAACAGGTCTTGAGTGTCCAAATACTTCAAACCATATTTTCAGGTACATTTTTTCCCATTGTCTTCAATAATCTCTCTTTAAGAATTCATTTTTCAGGTGTTACCGGTTAAGCATTAAATGTAATTGGTGAATAGAAATTAAAATTCTTAGTTTAGTTACATTAAGGAGAAATCAATATTTAAACATGCCATAAAAGTCTCAGTGATAAACTACTGAATGGAATCACCACTATCTGTTTTTATTTTGGATGTTGTAGCTAGAAGTCATTTTAAGATTTTGATAAACAACTTTGGTGAAGAAATTCCTTAACTATTCAACACAAACTTTCTAATATTATTCATTAGGGCCTATACCCGAATAAAATACTTATTAACTTCCAAGCTATGCAAGCTCCCAGAGGTAAAAGACTGAAACATGATTTTCACTTATATGTAAGGTAAAATAAAATGTATTTATGATAATAAATATACATACCAATTGGGAGCAGGTTTTAGATTATTCCTTACCCTAGAGAGCCAAATGTTTCATCAGGCCCCATCACATGCATAACCTTTAGTGTTTCAGGTGGTATTAAGCTCAAATATTGAGGGATGCATTCCAATAAAACATTGGAGGGAAGTTTTAACAGTGCAGAGTGACCTGCTTTTAGGGTGTCTCTCTATAGAGATAATTTGATGAACATTAAATGTAATATCAATGCCACTTATGAACACTTTTATGTACAAAATGCTGAAACTAGCCGACAAGGAGATTTGACAAAATAGGGGTCATCAGCAAGACCAAACGTGTATCCATCTGCATGTTCAGGCACTAAATCTCCAATGTCATTGCCAGAATTTACAGGTTTATATGCAGGAGTCTCCCCTTGCTAGTTAGTCTTCCTGGCATATTCTGAAGAAAAATAAAAGAATTTCCGTGCCTACCTAAGAATTTTAGTAGGAATTATCCAAGTGGTCTTTTGGATGGATTTGTTGCTGTGTAAGCTATGTTTGATCTCATCTGTTGGCTTTACTTTACTGTTGTTTTTTTCCCCATTCTTTTTATATCAATGTACTAAAACTAGTCAAAATACTTGAATTTGTTTGTGCAAAGTAAATGGGCTTAGTAAAGAGTCTATGAAGCAATAGCCATGAATGCTAATTTTCCTTGGTTAGGGTTACCTGGATTTAAACTAATTATGGTGGAAGAATTAGTAAAATTCAGCAATTTCGCATGTTTACCATTGTTACATTCATGCTATACTTCAAGAGTAGAGAAATCATAATAAAGAACAAATATTTTTGTGTTTTCTCAGTTCGAAAGTTTTATTTCTCTCTTTTTTTAGGACTTTCCATGTAAAGCAGTATATATATATATATATATATATATATATATATATATATATATATATATATACTGAAAAAAATATATATATATAATATGCTGTTGAATTTCTTGCCACTAATGTGGAGCAATGATCTGAAGTTAATAGGTAATCTGGAACTAATTGTAGACAGACTGTTTCAAGTGAACTGTTTCAGTTGTCTGAGTGGTCCTTATCTCTTGTCCTTGACATGTATGCCACACTGGAACAACGCAATACTGTGATAAACTTTTCCGTTTTAACACTTTTATGGAATGCTCCAAATTACTCTATTTGTAAAAGTTTCCGTATAAGAGATGGATTTTAGTAAATTGAAAATATGAATAGAACTGAAATAATCTGTTTCTTATTTTGCATTCTTATTCTAGACTAAACGTACCCATATAACTGTATAGATGTTATTTTTACTGTCTGAAAGTACTCTTAAGTGTTAATACAAAATGTCAAAGCATTGACGGAATTTAAGTGCTGTTAAATAATCAGAACCTATGCTTAAAAAAAGAATCAAAGACATCACTAAAAATATTGGTATTTCATGATAGGGTATGTTCAATAAGGCAATGACAATCTACATGCAACAACATATAAGTGGAAACAGTAATATTACCATGTTAGCATATATTTTGCTTTTAGAACTGGCACAAATTAATGTGTAAACATATTTTACAATGATTTGCAAAGAACTTTAATTCAGAACTGTGATTTCTAAAGATTTACTTATTATTTTTTTGAGTCAACATATTACCATTCTATACTAATGTCTAACATTAATGTAATGCTTCACAAGTTTCCCTTTATTTTTAATATTACCACATGCATAAGAATTTTTCAAAGACTATTTCATCCAGGAAAGTTTACATGAAATCTTAGTCTTTGATTTAAGCATTTATATAAATAGAAGGATTTTATTAATGAGATTATTTATTTGAGTGCCAATAATTAATTATAATTTTATAATCATACCTTTATTTTATGCTTCTTATTTTAAATAATTAAGATGTATTTGTGCCTTTAGATTAGCATGACAGTCTGCTTTTTAAAAGAAAAAAACACACAACTGCAATCTTTATTGATAGATTTTGCTCCTATCGGTGACACTTGAATGATAGTGTCATAATTTTATTCAGTGAATAAGCTCAGTTCAAACTACTTTACCTTGTATACAAAATCTAAATATAACAAATGATACTGTGTAATTTATTTCCACTTATGACCAAACAATTATTTAGATGCACACAGAAAATATAATTAATTTCTTCTGTATTATTTCTGAACAATAAACACATCCTAGATATTGTTGAAAGTGAGTTTTTCCAGTTCTAAGAGAAAGCAGCAGATGACATTTTAAAATATGGTAAATTATTATGGTGTCCCTTGGCTCTACTACTGTTAAATGTTTGATTTGGGACGATAAATCATTCTTTATTGTTGATAAGAAAATCACTGATGGAAATAACTAAACTGAAGTGGTAAAAAGAATAATCTCTTAATTTGTTAATTTAAGAAATGTAAGTATTACGTATTACAATTGCTTATTAAAATTTCAATGTTCTTTTTCATGGAGAATCATGTAAATGCTCAATTTCAACCCCTTACTTAGGTCTTTTTCATAATCAGATCCAGAGTGCTTATTCAACAGACTTATGAGTAGGTGAAGATATTTTTTACATGGATTGTTTGCATTATTTACCTTTACAGAAAAATGACTTGCATCTTATTAATCCTTTGAAGCATTATTACATTTTTTATCTCACATAGAAATTGCATATGGAAATATTAGCATGTGCTAAAATTAAACTGTAGAAAGTCACAGAAATGAAATACTTCAATCCGGAAACAAAAATCTTTCAAGAAAGTAGTCTACTTACGGGCTTACCAATGTCATCAGATGAAGCAATTATATGTGTAAATGAAAAAGTTATAAAAGGGCCTACATATGGTAGTTGCTGAATAAATATAATTTCCTTCCAGATCCCTCCTCTTCTTTTTTAAAAATTGCATTTAGCTGCAGCTATTTTACAACATTATACAAGAATGCTAATAGATTAATTATTTCTCCTCACAGACTTTTATATTATATATAATACTTAATATTTATTTGATAACACATTTAATATTCTCAGAAAAATCATTCATTAAGTCACTATAGGATTTTATGACTGACTTAAATACATTACTTGGTACCACCTCTATTTTTTTTATAATTTTCAGAAATAAGCTACATGATATTCATAAAAATTAATGTAAAATTGTCCATATACATTTAATATTGCCACTTATTTTTATTTTATGTTTTCCTGAAATAAAAACACCTATCTTTCAGCATCTGGTTTCAGCAAAGCAATGACTGTTGGAGCATTTCAAATCACAACCAGGCATAAAAGAATAGAGGGAAAAAGAACCGAGAGAGTCCAGAAAGGCAGACGGAACTCTTATATTTTGAATATGTAAGAAGGACTTAGTGTAAGAAGAGCTGGACCAGGGACTAGGAACATTGCTTAGGTGAAAGTTAAGGTCAATTATACTGATGCAAAGAAGAAAACTGAGTGAAATACAAAGGACAAAGTTAAGATATAGAATTTATAATTCAATTTTGCAAATAGGATTTTTTAAGAGAACAACATGCATTATATAAAATAAATGGTCCTGTTAAGAGCAAACATATCTGTTCCAGTTCTTGAAGGAATGTTCATGGTTTTGCATTTGCCTCTAAACTCTGTTAAGAATATGTGAAGTTCTTAGAAATAAACATTTAAAAAAAAAAAAAATGGACTTTTTTTGGGGGGTATGTGAATTCTATGCTGTGTTCAGTATGCATTAAAACATACTTTTATTTTCTTTAACTTATATATTCCAGTCAAATTCTATATTCTTAAGTTAGCTACCACAAAGTTTTCTTATTGTTTTAATATAGTATGTCCCTATGAAATGCTGTATATATATATATGTCTAAACTGTACAAATTATACTGCAAATGTTGAAGTTTTGTATTTATGAGAGACATTGAAAGTATGGCTTACAGTATATCAAAATTGTCACTCTTCACCATTTGTATATTAATAGTAAAGATAATTTTACTTTAATAAAGTGTTGCATTTTATGTTTATTTTGAATAACATCTCTGTGATGTGTGAGCTTATGACTTAACACTTTCAAGTTTTGGTGCTTTTTGTTTTAATTAAATTTATTGGGGGTGACAATGGTTAGAAAATTACACAGGTTTCAAGTGTACAATTCTATAATACATCCTCTATACATCACATTGTGTGCTCACCACCCAGAGTCGGTTCTCCTTCCATCACCATATACTTGACCCCTTTAACTCTTTTCTACCATCTCTCCACCCCCCATTTCCGTTCAGCTTTTCTTTTTTTTTTTTCAATTTTTCAACCATCTCTATATATTCAAATGAAAAGAATGCTTTGTGCCATCTGGCCTTACCCTGAGTCACATTGTTTTAGATTTTACACTGTGCCCAAGTCAAAGGCTTTAATGACTAAACAGTTGGTAAGAGCAATAATTCTCAGAGTGTGGTCCCAGTCCAGTGGCATCAGCACCGCCTTAGAACTTGTTAGAAATGTAAACTTCTGGACCCTACGAAAGACCTACTAAATAAAAAGAATCTTGGAAAGTGGCCCAGGAGTATTTTAATAAACCTTTCTGGTAATTCAGATGCACACAGAAATTTGAGATTCCGTGGGTTGGGGACACATTTGAAATAACAAAATAGTATTAACATCTAGTAAATGTTGACATTTTATTTGTCATTATTATATAGAATATCTTCTTGTAGAACTACATGAGTTACAAAAGAAGAGAAGCCAATCATCTCTCACATGCTTTTACAACATGATTTCACTTTTTAAAACAAGGGTCAAGTTTAACTTATTCTTTTTTTTTTTTTTTAAACTTAAATTATTTATCTAACATTTATTTTTTAGTACTTAACTTTTAATTTAGCTTCATATCAGAAAGTAATTTTTAACTTTAATAGTTGCTAAATATTCATCTATATTGTCAACATTTTTTGTTTGTTTTTTTCCTTTCTTTTATTAGTTTCAGGTGCACAAAACAAAGTAATACTTAGATGTTTATCATTTATGTCCCTCACACTGTGCCAATGCCCCTCCCCTATCCACTATCCCTCTGATATCACACACGCCATTACATTTCCACTGTCTCTATTCCTAAGGCTGTACTCCGCTTCTTATATGTATATATGTGTGTGTGTGTGTGTGTGTGTGTGTGTATATATACATAAACTTGTAGTTGACATTCATTATTGTTCAGCTTCAGCTTCAGGTGTACAGTGCAGTGATCAGGCATCCACATCATCCCTGAGGTGGTCTCCCTAAAGAGACAAGTGTCCATCGGATACCCTATAAAATCTTTACAACATTATTATTCTTAAAAGGAAGACAAAATAATAGTAAATACAAAATTTTCAACAGAAGCCTTAAAAATTCATACACATAAAGTACACACACATATAGAATAAAAATAATATTAAACAGGCTTTGAAGGATAAAATAAAGGCAGTTATATATTGTGTTCATTTTCTCAGTATCCTATATTTAATTTACAGAACAGTTATAATAAAATGCAAAATGTACCATGATAAAGAAGCTAAGACTAATTTAGTCTCTGACATTGATAGAAATATACGGGGTAACCCTGTTAATATTTTAGCAAATTTATTTCATTTGTGTCTAAACCAAGCCATTGCCTACTATAAATTATCTTTACTTGTAATATAGGTAATAAATGTATGTCTACTATGATTCATATCATATATAGAGTCAGCACTTCAAATTTCTTTTAAAATTCTTTTTTTTTCAGAATGAATTTTCAGTACACAAATTAGAATGTTCTCAAAATAGAAAAACATGTTCTATTGTATGTGAAGTGTCCTATATAAGTATTGATCCTTAGCATAACTTTGTTCCCTATAACAAAATTCATATATTTGGGTATTTTAACTTTCCTAGATAACTTAACTCATCTTCCATAGACAGAATTTTTTGGGGGATGGTGTCAGTGAGGTAACTGTACTACTGTCCAGAGTAATATAAAATTTAATCAATATTTAACTTACTCTGACATTTTCATAATCCATAAGTGTTGCTACGCGGAAGACTACCCGTCTGTCTCCTCGCACTTGCCCCTAAAGAAAGGAGAGTCTGTGAGATGGATCCTTTCAGGGACTTTGCTTCACCTTTGTGCTTGCACCTTATGTCTCCCTGTTTGGCCCCAAAATAAGGCTGGTCAGCCAATGACAGGTATGACTCCCATGGGGGGGGCAACCTAAGCCAGGTGGAGCCACATGAGGACCAACAGGAGAATCCATGGGGTTCATAGGGTTGAGCACAGCCCCCCACATACCCCCCCCCCACACTAAGGAGAGCGTCTGCCTCTGTGGCTGCATTCCTTCCCACAACTTGCAGGGGAAGAGATTCAATGATGTGTTCTCCATCTATTCGTATGCATATAGTGTCCCTTGGGGAAGTACATACATCCTGAGACTTAGGATCCAGCTGCCTGCAGGCAAGGGTGATTGGCTTGAATCAGTTTCCTATTATAATGTATGGGATTCACAGATCTTGAGATTGACAAGCCTTATCTCTTTTACTTCCACACCTAACTAATACAAGCTATGCCTAGGCCCGATTTGGGGCTCAGTCCTTGAGGCTGGGGTCCCTTGTCCCCACTTGCACTCTATTCTTGGCTACTGTCTTTATTAACCCTGCGCCACCCTCCTCACTCCCCACAACTCTCGTCACGTGGGACCCAACACATGAGGCTATAAAGTCAGATGCTTTTAATATTAAGATGTCTTAGTATTTGGAAAAAAAGATTAACTTGAGGTTTCAGTTTATATCAATGTCTCCTCTTCCACCTCCAATGTCCACATTCCCAACAGGATCACCTTTTCTTCCTTTCCTCTCTCACAAATGGTAGCCATGATTATGTCTATAGCGGCCATATTTCAACACTGATTCTGATAAGTTGTGTTAGACAGCTACTTCATATTCTTTAATGAGAGACTATAAATAAAGCCAATGGTTTCGTAATCCATTACATTATTTATCAATAAGCTCAATTTGAGTCCTCAAAAGTTGAAATGATAGCCTTGCATTTCATTATTTCCTCTACTTCTGTTTCAGTTATCTATTGCTGAATAAAAAAACCAAAATGCATTGGTTGAAAACATCAAAAATATATTATTCATATGACTGTGTATGTTAATGTGACTCAGATGGGCAATGATTTTTACTCCGTAGAGTGTAGGAGAGCTCACTTGTATGGTTAAGAGCTTCTAAGAAGGACCTTACAAACGGAAGCCCGGATGAGTGCATGCTTACCGAGATTCTGTTTGCATCACCCTTGTGAAATCCAACTGGTCTAATAAAGGTATATGAATAAACACATACTGAGCACCACCAATCAATAGTATAGTATAGCACCCCCTTCTTCTCTCTCCTAATATTGCATATTCTTTCCACTTGCGTAAAATTTTACTCCACTATAATCATATACCATGTCCCATAGAAAAGTACTCACACACACCCCCACACACACACACACACACAGGGGTTCACAAGACTCCGGTTTTATTCCGTTACATTATCAGGATCAAATTAAATCTCACAATTTATTCAATTAAATCAATATCAGGTGCCACTAAGTCTCCTCGAGTATCATACCTTGGGTGTAGTTCTTCAGTGCAGATGGCTAGGGTACTAAAAACGACAATTGAACTGTCCCTAGGAATCCTTGCAGACAATTGGGAGACAGGGCAGGGCAACAACAATACAGACTGCCATTCAGAAACAAGGACAGTGAAAATGGAGACATTGGCAGTTACTTGCCTGTAGAAATTTTGAAATTCAAACAATCAAAATGTACTAGTCTCAACTGGCCCCAGCATAGGGATGTTCCTTGATTAGGATCTCATTCTATTCCTTGGGAGTGATTACTAAACCCATCACTGTCAGTAGCTCTTAAGATAGCTTTCTGAGATAGTAGTACTTTTCTATGGGACATGGTATATGATTATAGTGGAGTAAAATTTTTGTCCTATTTCCTAGGCAGATAAATTTAGTACCTAGAAATCTATTTTTAGTTAAACCAATGCCATTAAGTTCAAGCTGATACAACTACTTTAAAGAAACAGTGTGAGGTTGTTATGTATCAAATTATAATTGCTACATTAGACAAAATCCATACTCTCAAATCTCTTCAACATAGACCCATCCCTCTATGTTGGGCTACAAAATAAAGTGTTACTGAATAAATCCCTTAAGAGTCTTCAATGGCCATTCATTCAATTAAAAATGCCCACAAGGCACCTCCTTAAATTTGTTTCCTAAACAAAGGACACCCTTGAGATTTAGATCTCTAGACTATGTTTTACTGGCAATACCCTAATCTATATATATATATTCTTATGCCATATACTACTTTGATAAACTTTTGACAGCTTGAAAGTATGGGAATAAAAGAACAAGTCATGTAAAAAAACAAACAAACAAAAAAAACCAGTCTTCTAAATTCTGCTTGAAATTGAGCATATATCTTATTAGCACATCTCTCTCTTGTAACACTTTATCTTACTTGAGAAAAAAAAAAGACAATTACTTCAAATATGTTGCCTGGAAATCTTCTGAGTCAGATTCACAAACTCATTAGTTACATTTTCTGTTTTTTTTTTTTTTGTTTTTTTCATTTATCAGAGGTAACAATTTCCCTAATTGTTTTGCCATCACAAAGCATGACTCCATGTGTCTCCAGTCTCTAAAAGCAATTTCCTCACTGCTGCAGTGGTCTTCATTAACATTCTCCTTACCTACATCCAAATCTTCATCTCTTACCCAGTCACAAAACTAATGGCAGAAGTTTTCAAATTTTGTTATAATAGTAACCCACTTGCAGTTATCAGTTTCTATTTCACTTATTCGCGTCATTGTATCATTTTCCTACTGTTGTTGTAAGTACAATGGAGTGACTTAAAAAAACAAACAAACCCACAAATATATTATTTATAATTCTAGAGGGCAGATGCTGATATAAGTGTCTTTTGGGACAGAGTCCCAGACAGCAGTTTCCAGGCTCTCAACCTCATGTGGAAAGGTGCTGGCTTCGGTAGTAGATGGCCATCAGCTATGACTAGTTTGCCATCAGCTGTAACCAGTTTGCCATTGGCCACTGATATAACTTTTGTGGCGGAGATAGCAAGTACGGATTGCAGTTAGCAAGTGAGGTTGGAGGGCAGAGAAGTGGACGGCAGGTTGCAGATCATGTGGCTCCTGCTCCCTGTGTCTCCAACCCAGCCACCAGCGAGAATATAGTAGCATGAAACCCCTATCCATGGCTTCGTTGGTGTTCCTTTTTGGCCCCACCATATCCTGAGTTCTTGTGTGGGGAGCGGGACCAGAGACCCCACAGGACAACCTGCATGACAAATGGCACAGCGAGCAGGGTACGGCACCAGCCAGGATGCCCAGAGGGGTGAGGGAGCAGTTTATACATGTGAATGCTCAGCTTTGGGAGGACCATGAGGAGCAGCACCTGGAATGGGAGGCGTGGTCCGCCTGGGAGACTCAAACCTCCGGATGGCACCCCACCCTCTTGGCCATAGAAGGCGTCACCTTCCTTTTGATAATCTACTGCTGCTGTAGGCTTTGAGGGTTGTAGGCATCTTGCACCGAGGCCACCACCCACTTGGACACCTGGCACACTGAGAAGGATTCCTGCCAGGTAGGAATGATGTCTGTCTCTGGGCAGGAGAACATGTGTCCCCCATACAGTGTGTGGTAGCCGGTAGTCACCGTTCTCAGAAGCTGGACCCCTGAGGAGGGATGTGACAACATGGATGGCTCTCTGACCAGCCTGGAGAGGGCCCTGCAGGTTCTAGCTGAGTTGTTGATGGAGAAGGTGAAGGGTACAGCCGGCTGCTTGGATGTTCCTCACCGCGTTGTCATAACATGGAGGACGAGCTTAATGAACCAGCTCAGGTGACAGACCAGCAGCCCTGGTGGCAGGTATTGGAAGCTCGGGATGCTGGTTGGAGGAGGTTCTCACCTTGTTGCATCATAACTCAGAGGAATCGTTTACTCGAATAGCCCAAGTGAGGGTCAAGGTGTCCTGGTGGGAGGTGCTGGAAGCTCGGGTCCGCCTGTTAGAGGAAGAGCCCCACAGTGGAGACTCGGAGGCAGAGGCAGAGGTGGACGACGTGAGTGGAGACAATGTAGCTCCCAATCCCGATGCCCAGCCCATCGTGAAGCAAAAGGTAAAGCATGAGCAACCATAGGGCCCTGGGGGCATTGCTGCCGGTAACCCAGCAGTGACTGAGTTCACAACCTACCCTCTTTACTCTCCCACAGAGTTTCAGGAGTGGGGAGGTGCTGCCCACAGCACCCTGGGATCCAGTCTCGGCTTGGTTACTACGTTTACGGGATGAGGGGGCAGACAATATTCTCTGCTTCCCAGGCAAAATGGAAAAGCTAGTTTCTGTGATGGTGCAGTCGTCCCTGCGACAAAGTTTACAGAACTGCCATAGGTTGGCCCACGACCAGAGCAACCACACTCTAATGCAGTGGCTCACTGCTGTGGTACGCACAGCATGGGGACAGGCTGGCGAGCTGCCAGACACTGTGAGTCAATGGCAGTCATATACTGAATTTACTCAAATCATCCATGAAATGGGTATGAGACATGCTATGTTCAACCCTAACATGCGGGGATCGGATGACGAGCGTTTTACAACCAGCATGAGAGGTCTGGTTTTGGATACTGCACCTGCCAGTGCTTTTGGATCCTGGGTTGCGATTCTTACGCCCTAAGTGGGGCAGCAGATCCATGAAGTTACCATCGCAGTGGCCCCCCTAGGGGACGATGAAAGCCGGCGGCAAAGGAAGTTAAGACAGGAGGTCCGAGAAGTCGAGACCTGGAAGCCCAAATCAAAAGTAAGTGGGTGAGGGTGCCGGCCTAAGAGAATAACATGCACGCAGATGTCGCATGATCTTGTGGCAGCAGGGGTTTATTGGGAATAAATAGACCAACAACCCAATGCACTCTTGTTGGAACTTTGGAAACAGTTGCATCTGGAACAGCAATTTCGGCAAAGCCTAAAGGAGAAGCCTGGGAAAGCGTGATCTGTGTCCCTCCAGGCTTCATTGGTCCTCTTGAGGCCAATTCTTTTCAGCTTGATTAGTGGTTGGGCCAAGGTACTCAGTCAGAGGGGACGGGGACCAGAGATCCCACGTGGAACTGTCTATATATTGGCCCCCTTATATTGTGCAGAGGGTTTTGGCCCTAGTTGACACCGGCGCAGACTGCAGTCTTGTTTATGGGAACTCTAGCTGTGCCCAGGAAGTCTAGTTGTGCCCAGAAAGACTGGTGGTACCCTGAAAACCCTGGCTATGCCCAGAAAGCCTGGCTGTGCCCAGGATATTGAATCCACCTCCAGGTTCCTGACACAGGGTCCTTCACGGAAGCCAAAGACACTTGTTGAGTAGATTGTGAGGCGAGACCCTGTAGGGGTGGAGTGTTGGGACAGAGTCTTAGGGAGCGGTTTCCAGGCTCTCGGCCTCACGTGGAAAGGTGCTGACTCGGGTAGTAGATGGCCATCAGCTATGACTAGTTGGCCATCAGCTATAACCAGTTAACCTTTGGCCACTGATATAACTGTCATGGCTGAGCTAGCAAGCACGGATTGCAGTTAGCAAGTGAGGCTGGAGGGCAGAGAAGTGGATGACAGGTTGTGGATGGTGTGGCTCCTGCTCCCTGTGTCTCCAACACAGCCACCAGTGAGAATATAATGGCATGAACCCCCTATCCATGGCTCCGTGGGTGTTTCTTTTGGGCCTAACCATTTCCTGGATTCTTATGTGGGGAGCGGGACCAGAGACCCCACAGGACACTCCACATGACAGTGTCATTGGACTAAAATCAATGGGACTTTGTTGGTTTGAAGGCTTTTAAAAAGTCTTGGTTCAGGTCGCTATAACAAGTTGCCATATGGGCGGCTCAAACAACAAAGATTTATTTCTCACAATTCTGGAGTTCTGGGATCAGGGACAGGCATGTCTGGATTCTGCCTTAAATTAAGGCCCTCTTTCTGGTTGTGTCTGAGGCAGTTAGTATGAAAGCAGGCAGTTAGAAATTCCTTGGTAAACTGAGCAAAAACAGAACAAAAACCAGAACTTAACCTGTACCAGGGCAACAATATCATCAATCACGCTCTGGGGCAACTGAGTTGTTTCAGTGGTTTCCCCCAGGCTGAGCAGTAGAGTGAGTCTGGGAAACATTGTATCCATAGGCACCCACATCCCAACATTCCCCTCCCAGGTAGAAATAAAGGTATATAAACACAAGCTTTTTGCCTTTGCTAGTGGGCATCGCAGTTTCAGGTACCCCGTCCCACTCGTGAGCTGTAACTTTTTGCTTGCTATAATGAACTATCTTCCTGTGCAACTCTGTGCCTCTCCTTTGTCCGTGTATCCATTCTTCGGCTCCAGGAGACTACTATCTCGGCATTCACTAAGGACAATGTGCATGGAAGAGAGAAATAGACAAAGAAACAAACACACAGTGAGAATCGTGTTACTTATTCTCTTATGATAAGGGCATTAATTCCATGAGGGCCCCACACTATGACCTAATTTAACTCTAAATACTTTCCAAAGACTATCACATTGGAGATTAGAGTTTCAAAAAATAAATATGAGGGGATACAAACCTTCAGGTCATCGTATAAAGGCTGCTCACATTCCATGACTTATGATCCCTTTTCATCAGGAAAGCCAGCAATTGCATCCCTTGGACTTTGTTCTAACAACACACCTCCTCTGACTCATACTCCCTGCCTCCCCATTTCTCTTTAAGAAGCTTTGTGACAAACGTTGGGTCCACCTGGAAAATGCAGAATAATCTCTCCTTTACATGGTTCTTAATCAAATCTGCAAAGTCTTTCTTCCCATGTAAGGAGATGTGTATATATATATATATATATATATATATATATATATATATATGTTCTGTGCTTTGTCATCTTGACTTATTATTAAGTTCATGTAGTGAGATTTATATATATATATATTTCTATTTTTCAGGTGTATAATTTAAATTTAATTCTAACTTTGAGTTCTATAATATCCATTTGGTTCTTTTTATAACTTGTTTGCTAGGATTTTCTTTTTTTCATAATTTGTTTCAAGAAACTTTGTAATTGATCATTGAAGCATTTTTATGATAGCTGCTTTAAGATCCTTGTGAGATAATTCCAACGTCGGATTCATTTAAGTATTAGCCCTAGTTGATTGTCTTTTCTCATTGAAGCCATTAGCTTTTTGGTTCTTAGCATGGTAGATGATTTTTAAATAGAATCCTGGGTATTTTGTCTAGTATATTAGTATTGGGTCTTTACCATTCATTTTTAATAATTTTATACTAAGTTCATACACAGGTGTTCTGAATCAGAAACAGATTTCTTATTAAATATATCACACTGCACAACAGGGCATCGGTCTCTTTAAAGAGACTATATATTACCCCTAGGGCAACAAGATGAAAACCAACCAGAATTTTTCCTGTGTGAGTGTCTGGATATGTCATAGGTGAGAGAGAAGGGAAAAAAAAAAAATAAAAAAAATAAAAAAAATATATATACATATATATACATATATGTATATATATATATATATATATATATATATATATATATATATATATATATATGTTTATTAAAAGGGGAAAAAGGTTGATGGTCTTGCCTTCCTGAAGGACCATTTTATTCCTACCGTTTTGTATGTAGATAAAATATTCTAAGGGTGCCAGAGAGTTCCATGTCTCAGATATTAAAACCAAGAGCTCTTATCAAGGTCAAGACCCTCATTCTTCCTTGAAATGTAAATATGGAGGAAAACAGCCCTAGGCTTCCGGATTCCTTGATGGCTTAATCTAGAAACCTAGTGGAAATATAACCAGTTGGAACCCTCAGAGAGACAGAAGAAATTTTGCTCTCATTGGGCTCAGAACAATTAAGTAGACAAAAGGCTACAGATCTAATTTTCATGATGTGTAAAGAGCCTTAGGACACTATGACTTTTTACAGGAATACTGAGAAATCCAAGGAAGTTAGGAGGTTGTGGGGCCTCTTTAATTATTTTTATTTTTTATTTATTTTAGCAGGCAGCAACCTTGTTTAGGTTTAGCCTTTTTACAGCTTTTGCAATTCTCTTTTGGTCCACTGGGTGTATCTGTTGCAGCTAGCAGTCTCCTATCCCCTGTGGGTGCTGCCTGATGGGGCTGAAGGGATTTCCCAAGATTGGGAGAAGGGGAAGGTTGTGGCGGGATCTCACTCCCTAACCCCCGCTCTCTCCTACCTGAGGCTGGCCAGCATCTCTGGACAGGGAAGGGGAGGCTCAGGGCCACATGGACAAAGCGGCTGCTAGGAGGGTTGTCTCCAATTTGGCGGGAAAGGAGAATGATTGCCCGGCTGGCAGCTTGTTGATCATGGGGATTCATATAGGCCCCCACCACTGATCTTGTTAGAGGTATTCTCTTTTGATTTGAAGTATGGATGAATCTACCTGTGCTGCAGTGCGTTGCTAGGCTGGAAGTCGCAAGACAATGGTTCTGGGTGACCTTTCCTGTGTGTGGGAGGAAGGGGGCGCAGCCATCCTACCTCTGTGTTGATTAGCAGGTCTTTGTGTCTCAAATCCATTCACCTTTGTACTACCTGTCAGTGGTCCTTTTTGATTGTCCCTTGGTTGTTGCCAGGATTTATAGTTGTATTCAGTGGAGAGAAACAACAAAGAATAGGGAAAATTGATCTACACTATTTGGTCTAGATTGAAAGTCCTTCACTGTACTTTAAAGGAAGCACAAATGGACATTGTGGGGACAGAGTCCCAGAGAGCAGTTTCCAGACTCTCAGCCTCACGCAGAAAGGTGCTGGCTCGGGTAGTAGATGGCCATCAGCTGTGACTAGTTGGCCATCAGCTGTAACAAGTTAGTCATTAGCCACTGATAAAATTGTCCTGGCTATGCTGGTTGATGGTTGGCAAAGAAGTGGAGGGCCGATTGCGGATCATGTGACTACTGCTTCCTGTGTCTCCAACCCAGCTGCCAGTGAGACCATAGTGGTATGACTCCCCTAGCTATGGTTCCGTTGGTGTTCCTTTTTTGCCTCACCATATTCTATGTTCTTGTGTGGGGAGCGGGACCAGAGACCCTGCATTACACATGGCACAACGAGCAGGGTATGGTGACAGCCAGAATTTTCAAAGGGGTAATGGAGCAGTTTATATGAATGAAAGCTCAGTTTTGTGAGCAGGGTACGGTGTCAGCCAAAGCTCTCCAAAGGGCGGTGGAACAGTTTGTGCATATGAACACTCAGTCTCAGGAAGCCCATGAGGAGTGGCACAGGAATAGGAAACACGATCTGCCTGGGAGAAATGTGACCCCTCGGTGAATTGGTGGTCCTCTCGAGCCTCCAGTTGGTACGCTGCCCTATTGGCCAAAGCAAGCGTCATCTTCCTTTTGGTGGCATGCTGCTGCCGTGGGCTCCTAGAGTTGTGGACATTTTATATGAAGGCCTCCACCCAATTGGACGCTTGGCACAGGGAGCAGGATTCTGGCCAGGTAGGAATGGTGTCTGACTCTGGGCAGGAGGACAGGTGTCTCCCATACAATGTGTGGTACCCTGTAGCCACTATACTCTGGAGAGTGGGACCCCAGAGGATGGATGGGAGGACATAGATGGCTCTCCAGCCAGCATGTAGAGTGACCTGCAGGTTCTAGCTGAGCGGTTGCTGGAGGAGGCAAAGGGTACAGCCGGCCACGTGGGCTGGATGTTCCTCACTGCCTAGCATCATAACATGAGGATGCACTTAATGAAATAGCCCAGGTGCCAGACCACCAGCCCTGGTGGGAGACGCTGGTAGCTTGGGACATTTGGTTGGAGGAGGTTCTCACCGCGGTGCACCATAACTCTGAGGAAGCGCTTGCTGGAATACCCCTTGTGCGGGACCAGGTGTCCCGATGGGAGGCATTGGAAGCTTGGGTCCACCTGTTAGAGGAGGAGCCCCATAGTGGAGACTCTGAGGCAGAGGTGGACGATGCAAGTGCAGACAATGTAGCTCCCAACCCCCATGCCCGGCCCATCATGAAGCAAAGGGTAAAACGTGAACAACCTTTGGGCCCTGAGGCATTGCTGCCGGCAACCCAGCTATGGCTGAGTTCACAACCTACACCCTTTATGCTCCCACTGAGTTGCAGGAGCTGGGGAAGTGGTGCCAACAGCGCCCTGGAGACCCAGTCTCGGTCTGGCTACTACGTTTATGGGATAAGGGGGAAGACAGCATTCTCTGCTCCCCAGGCGAAATGGAAAAGCTAATCTTCGTGACAGGGCATCTGTCCGTGGGACAAAGGTTACAGAATTGCCATAGATTGGCCCAAGACCAGGGCAACCACACTCTAATGCAGTGGCTCACTGCTGCGGTAAGCACAGTATGGGGACAGGCTGGCGAGCTGCCAGACACTGTGAGTCAATGGCAATCATATATGGAACTTACGCAAATCATCCATGAAATTGGTATGAGACATGCTATATTCAACCCTAATATGTGAGGGCTGGATGATGAGCGTTTTACAACCAGCATGAGAGATCTGGTTTTGGATACTGCACCTGCCAGTGCTTTTGGACCTTGGTTGCCATTCTTACGCCCTATGTAGGGCGGTGGATCCATGAAGTTACAATTGCCATGGCAACCATAAAGGATGTTGAAAGCTGGAGGCAAAGGAAGTTAAGACAGGAGATCCGAGAAGTCAAGACCTGGAAGCCCACATCAAAAGTAAGGGGGCGAGGGGCGGGACTCAGAGAGTAACACACACGCAGATGTGGCATGATCTCATGGCAGCAGGGGTTGATCGGGGAAAAAATAGACCGACAACCCAATGCACTCTTGGTGGAACTTTGGAAACAGCTGCGTCCAGAACAGCAATTTTGGCGAAGCCTAAAAGAGAAGTCCAGGAAAGCGCAACTTGTGTCCCTCTAGGACTAATGAGACCACTTGAGGCCGACTCCTTTCAACTGGATTAAGGGGTGGTGGCCAAGATACCCGATCAGAGGGGACGAGAGGGGACCGGAGGCCCCATGCGGAACTGTCCATACATTGGTCCCCTTCTAATGTGCAGAGGGTTTTGGCTCTAGTTGACACTGGTGCTGACTGCAGTCTTGTTTATGGGAACCCAGAACTGTTCCCAGGACCAGCAATCTGCATTGATGGCTATGGGGGGAAAACTGTGACTGTGAAAGTCATTTCCTTACCACTGGGTATAAGAAGGCTTCCTCCTCATACCTACAAGGTTTATGTCTCCCCCGTTTCAGAGTATATTCTAGGGGTGGACGTGCTACATGGCCTCAGCTTACAGACGTCGGTAGGAGAGTTCCGTCTCCGGATCCGGGTGGTGAAAGTGGTGACACATGGGCATGCTCACCACCCTCCTCAAGTGTTCCCACAGCCCTGGTGCGTGGTTACAGTGTGACAGTACCACCTGCCAGGAGGGCAGGAGGAGATTGGTCGTACAATATTGGAATTGGAGAAGGCACATATTGTGAGGCCAACACACAGTCCCTTTAACTCCCCAGTATGGCCTATCAAGAAGCCAGATGGGACTCGGTGAATGACTGTGGACTATAGGGAGTTAAATAAGGTGTTACAACCTTTGAGTGCTGCAGTACCTTCAGTTCACGATTTGATGGATCGTCTGACTGTCCGTCTGAGAACATATCACTATGCAGTGGACTTGGCAAACGCTTTTTTCTCCATTGACATTGCACCAGAGTATCAAGAGCAATTTGCTTTTTACTAGGGATGGACAACAGTAGACATTTTGAGTCCTTCCACTGGGATACTTGCACAGCCCCACTATCTGCCCAGGGCTCGTAGCCCAGGACTTGGCATAGTGTGATCAACTGTCCTCTGTGGTCTTGTTTCACTATGTTGATGATATTTTATTAGCATCTGATTCTTTTTCAGATTTAGAGCAAGCAGCTCACTCTCTTCTCCTCCACCTGAAGTCATGTGTCTGGGCGGTGAACGAGGAAAATGTCCAAGGCTCTGGCTTATCTGACAAATTTTTGTGTTGTGTGCTCGGGTAAGACAAAGGTCATACCTGAGGTGGATTATTGATAAAATACAAGCATTTCCACAATCGACCAAGGTCTCCCAACTACAGACGTATTTGGGTCTGCTGGGGTATTGGCGGGCATTTGTACCCCATTTAGCACAAATGGCAAGACACTTGCATAACATGATAAAATAGGGGGGCCTCATGGGATTGGACAGAGGCTATAGAGCAAGCCTTTGTTGCCACAAAATGGGCAGTGCAGCAGGCACAGTTTCTACAAGTAGTAGACTCTGATCACCTGTTTGAACTTAATGTTCATGTAACCCAAGAGGGGTACGGTTGGGGCCTCTAGCAATGGCAGGAGCGTCTCCCATCGCCAGTGGGATTTTGGTCTGAATTGTGGAAAGGAGTGGAAGTCTGCTACTGTCTAATAGAGAAACAGCTGGCTGCTGTGTATGCAGCCCTATTGGCCACAGAAGCCATCACAGGAACAGCTCGGGTGTTGGTTCCCGTCCAACAATCTATTCCGTCCAGGGGTGGGTCTGTACGTGGACTCAGGGACCCAAAATGGGGGTGGCACAAACCACCACCTTTGCCATGTGGGGTACCTACTTGGAGCAATGCAGCACCCTTAGTTCAAGCCCTTTGAGCACAGAGCTATAGCAAGTCTTGGAGCCTGTGGAGCTTGTAACCCAGGCTGAGCCAAGCGCTTTGCCTAGAGGGGAGGACTTGGAGCCCTCGCCCTACAGAGAAGGACAGCCCCCCAGTACCTGAAGATGCCTGGTTTACCGATGGTTCTAGCCGAGGGGCTGTAGCCATTGGATGGCTATTGGTGTGCAGCCCAAAACAGACACCATTTGGTTTGATACTGGGACGGGCCAGAGTAGCCAGTGGGCTGAGCTACGGGCTATGTGGATGGTAATCAGCCAGGAACCTGGGCCCCTAGTTATTTGTACTGACAGCTGGGTGGTGTTCCAGGGCCTAATGTTGTGGCTCCCTGAGTGGAAACACCAAAACTTGTTGGTAGGACACTGTCCACTGTGGGGTCAAGCCATGTGGCAGGATCTCTGGGACCTAGGGCAGAGAAAGTAGGTGACCCTAATGCATGTCACAGGTCACTACCCCTTAGTGTCCCTAGGTAATGATGAAGCAGAAGCCCTAGCACATGTCCGATGGTTAGAACGGGCACCTGCCACTGATGTGGTCCATTGGCTGCTTAGGAAATTGCAGCACGCTGGAAGCCGAACCATGTGGCAGGTGAACAGACGCTGGAGTCTGCCTTTGAAATGGCAGGAGATAGCATATACCTGCTATGACTATGCTGTCTGTGCCCAGGACAGCCCCCAATGGTGGAAGCTCTCCTGGGAGACACAGCAGATTACGCAAGGGTGGTGCCCCTCACTCGCTGGCAAGTGGATTACATTGGACCCCTGCCTAAGGCCCGCAATGTGATGTATGCGTTCACAACAGTGGACACTGCTATGGGGTTGATGTTTGCTTGGCCCTGTCCGGCTGCGGATCAGCGGCATACAGTGGTCGCCCTCACATGGCTGTGCACCCTCTATGGGCGCCCCCAAGTCATTGAAAGTGACAGGTGTACCCATTTTACCGGGCAAGAAGTGCAGTGCTGGACTACCAGGATGTATGTACAATGGTTGTTTCATACCCGGTACAATCCACAAGCAGCTGGCATAATTGAACGCTACAACCGCCATTTGAAGCAAGGCCTCCGGGTGTCAAAACACTCTCCCACGATGCACAACTGGGCGTTGTGTCTATGGGACGTTTTGAGAATCCTGAATGAGAAACCACGGAGGGAGGGGCCGCACCAGTAGAAGCTCTACTACGTCGAAGGGCCGCTCCCATTCAATTACAGGTTACTACAAGTGAGACTCTGTTAAAGCCAGGCTACGACAGAAATGGGAACATTTTGCTGACAGCACCCCCATGCTTGAAAGCAGGGGAACGGCAGCAATGGATTTGGCCCTGGTGGGTCTAAAGCCCCCACTGTCGGTGGTTGGGCCTGATAGCCCCATGGGGGGCTGGTTTGACCCATGATTTGCAAATGACACCAGGGGTGGTGGCCGAGTGGCCACCACTAGTGACTGTGATATACGGAGGTCCCGATGCTGGGATGATTTTGGGGGGATCCCATGTGCTCTCGCTATGGCCTATTATGGGGTCCTCTGTTCCATTACATGTTGAAACTATGCAAGGGACCCCAAGCACTGCCATAAATGTCTGGTACCACAAACCGGGAAACGTGCCAATGGCAGTGACCCTCCTTTCCCAGGACAAAAGGCTAGCATGTATCCTCCCAGATGGAAGGGATTTGCCATAGTTGGTTCCTAATACTACTATTTCTTTCCGCCAATAGGTGCATATAGGCTAATATGGCACAGGGCCCCTTGCGGAAGATGCTTGTCACGTAGATTGTGAGGCAAGACCCTGGGGGGCGGAGTGTGGGGACAGAGCCCCAGAGAGCAGTTTCCAAGCTCTCAGCCTCACATGGAAAGGTGCTATTTCGGGGAGTGGATGGCCATCAGCTGTGACTAGTTGGCCATCGGCTGTTACCAGTTAGCCATTAGGCACTGATATAACTGCCGTGGCTACGTTGGTTCGTGGTTTGGCAGAGAAGCAGACGGCAGATTGTGTATCGTGTGGTTCCTGCTTCCTGTGTCTCCGACCCAGCTGCCAGAGAGAATATAGTGGTATGACTCCCCTATCTATGGCTCTGTGGGTGTTCCTTTTTGGCCTCACCATATCCTGTGTTCTTGTGTGGAAAGCAGGAGCTGAGACCCTGCTTGACAGACACCTAAGAATATATACATTGGGTGTCCTTTTGGAAAAAAAGACCTGTAACACTAGGTTCAATGAGTGTCTAAAAAATCAGTGTTGGTACAAGTAGGGGAGGTAACTGTAAAATTCAAGATTATTTGGAAAGTATTTAGTTATTAAAAACAAAAACGGAAATTAGAATATATATTTTGGGTCTGTTTGGGAAAAAAGGTACTCTTCAGAACAACATGCTTGAGCCTACATCAAAATATTAGTTGCCAGAGGGTAAGGGGGGTGGGGGGTGGGGGGTGGGAGATGAGGGTAAGGGGGATCGAATATATGGTGATGGAAGGAGAACTGACTCTGGGTGATGAACACACAATGGGATTTATAGATGATGTAATACAGAATTGTACACCTGAAATCTATGTAATTTTACTAACAATTGTCACCTCAATAAATTTAATTTAAAAAAAAATTAGTGAAAAATAGATGCTTTTATAAGGTTTACTTAAATATATAAATATATATATATATATATATATATATATATATATATATATATATGGTGTGGGGACAGAGCCCCAGAAAGTAGTTTCCAGGCTCTCGGCCTCACGTGCAGGGGTGCTGGCTCGGGTAGTGGATGGTCGTCAGCTGAAGCTGATTGGCCGTGGCTTTGGCCGGTTTAGCTGATTGGCCGCTGGTATAACTGCTGCGGCTACGGAGGAGAGCCGAGGAGAGCGGAAGAGAGTAGAGGAACAGAGTCGAGGAGAGGGGAGGAGAGTCGTCGGTCGGTTGGCAGAAAGGCAGACAGCAGGTCGCGTGTCCGGTGGGCCCAGCCTCCAGTGAGACCGTAGTGGTATGACTCCCCTACCTATGGCTCCATGGGTGTTCCTTTTTGGCCTCACCATATCCTGCGTTCTTATGTGGGGAGCGGGAGCAGAGACCCCGCAGGTTGCCCCGCACAACATGTGGTTTTATGATTTTAAAGGCATTACCTTTAATTAACTTTGATTACTAAACTATCCACTACTCCTGGTGTCAGTCAAATCAGGATTATTTATTAATCATATTTTATTATCATTGTGGTCACTTGGTAATAACTCTCTGTAATGCTGGGTCTCAGCTCTTGCTCCCAGCAGGTGAACACAGGAGACTTGAGGCCTAAAAGGAACAACACCGGAGCCACAGATAGGAGGTTCATATCTGTGGGGACAGAGTCCCGGAGAGCAGTTTCCAGGCTCTCGGCCTCACCTGGAAAGGTGCTGGCTCAGGTAGTAAATGGCCATCAACTGTAATTGGATGGCCATCGGCTGTGACTAGTTGGCCATCAGCTGTAACCAGTTAGCCATTAGCCACTAATATAACTGCTACGGCTAATCTAGCAAAAGCTGATTGTGGCTAGCAAGGGGGTTGGCAGAGAAGCAGATGGCAGATTGCAGCTAGCAAGTAAAGTTGGTTGGTTGGCAGAGAAGTGGGCGGCACACTGTGGATCGTGTGGCTCCTGCTCCCTGTGTCTCCAACCCAGCCACCAGCGAGACTATAGTGGTATGACTCCCCTATATATGGCTCCATTATTGTTCCTTTTTGGCCTCACCATATCCTGCGTTCTTGTGCGGGGAGTGGGACCAGAGTCCCTGCATGATAATACCACTATATTCTCACTGGTGGCCAGGCGAGACACAGGAAGTAGGATCCACATGATCCACACCATCTGCAATCCACACTTGCTAACCATGCTTGCTAATGTAGCTACGGCAGTTACATGAAAAAGAAGAGTAGCTAATGGCTACCTGGTTCCAGCTGATGGCCAATTAATAACCTAGACCGCACCTTTTCACAAGGTTGAGAGCCTGGAAACTGCTCTCCTGGCCCTGTCCCTAGACTCTCCAAATGTAATTTATCTCTTTCCAATAGCTGTTTACTTACAGACAGGGGACCCTAGGAGGATCCATAAAAATAATGATCATTCTTCATTAAGTGGATCAGAAGGAAACTGGGCCATCTGTGATGATCTCAATGGTAAATAATAAGTGGATGTCAAGCAAATAACAGTGAGAAACCCCAGCAGGGTCTTTAATGTTCCGATAATAACAGAAGCTGTGAGTGACCTATGTAATGACCATAAATGATCAGGAACATGAATGAGTCATTAAGATTTTGCTATTTAAAATTTATTCTAAATAAAGGACATTCTAAAATGGGAATGAGGATGATGGAGAATGTACTTACATTATAAACCATAAAAATTTTGCTTCAACAACATATATTGTATCAAAATTTAAGTATTTAAAATTATGCTGTTTAAGTCCTTAACATTTTCAGATTTGCAATTCTAAAACAACTAAAAGAGGTTTTAAAAACTATCATATGGCAGTGTTCTGGCTCCAGTTACAGGATTTCAAATGGGTAGTGTTCATAGGTTATTAGACAGGTGACCAATAAAACCAAATACCTGATGTGCTCTCACATGTTATGTTTCTCTACACTGTGTCAAACCCAGTGACAGGCTTTTCTTCCATGGAGAAACTAAATGATCATACTCACATTTTCCGTAGTAGTTAGATTGCAGATGTGCTCAACAGCAAACCAAGTACATTATTTCTGTTGCCAGCGGTGAGCTCATTTGGAAGAGATTCAACTGCATGCCAAGGACAATAACTTTCTCAGATGGTCATCTGTCCATCTTAGTCTAATTTTGGGGTGGCTGCCATGTTCATTTCCATACACCCCAGGCTGATACATACAAAGCAGTCAATAACTCTCCAAATCCTCCTTTCTATCCACTGCCCTAATCTCTACATGTGCTGCTCGTAAAGAAATCCCAATTCGTGTTGCCTGCATCACAGACCCTCTCATGACCTTGCCTCTGGTGCTTCTTCTGGCCAAGTTGTTCTTCCTTTCTTTCCTAACTGTAAAGCTCCTTTCCATTCTTTTTAGTCTGGTTCCTATTTTAGCTTATGTGCCCTTCTTTTCCTGACTCAGTCACTCCCCTTCTACTTCCACAGTAGCCTATCCATGCCTTTATTTTATTTATTTGACCCATATTCCTCAATAAACTGAGCTGTGCAAGAAGAGAAGTGTTGTTCATTTTGAATGGTATAGATTTGTTTGGGGTCTGTTTGATTATTTAATTTTTCACACACACACACACACACACACACACACACACACACACATCTCTTTAAGGGCTCTCTGAATTAAAATTGCTTCCTAGATTATTCTAAGTGGCAAACAACTTTCTAAGACTCAAAGATAGGCTAACAGATGTCTATGAGACCTATAAAAGTATTCAAAATATTATGTATGCTTGCTTATGTGCACTAAGAAACCAAACATTTCCCCAAAGATCAAGCTATACCATAATGCTTTATTTAATTTGATAAGAAAATGATCATAAAAATTAACTGATTACTGATCCCAAATAAGATTACGAATTAGCATTCTCAATGAAAAAAGATTATATATATATATATATATATATATAGTTTAAATATATATACATATATATAGTTAAAATATATATAGTTTAAATCTCTCTATATATAGTTTAAATCTCTCTCTATAATATATATATAGTTTAACTACAGACTTTGACATTTTTAAAAAAATTTTATTGCAGAATATTGGAGAACAGTGTGTTTTTCCAGGATCCATCAGCTCCAAATCACCTCCAAGTGGAGTCGTTTTTTTCAATCTCGTTGTGGAGGGCACAGCTCAGCTCCAAGTCAAGCCATTGTTTTGTTTTGTTTTGTTTTTCAATCTAGTTATGCAGAACACAGCTCTCTCGCCCATGTGGGACTCGAACCGGCAACCTAAGTGTTATGAGCACTGTGTTCTAACCAACTGAGCCAACTGGCTGCCCAACCGCCCAACTTAGACATTTTGTAATAAAAGAAGCTATTCTATGCTCTTTGCATAATGCTCTGTTTCAAAATGAATGATTCAAAGAACAATGCAGGGAAATATCAGCATGTGAAAAACAGTTTTTCTCCAGTTAAATCATTAACCCATCTGTTTCTGCCCCAGACTGAAATCAAACAAACAAGCGAAAACAAAACGAAACAAAACAAAACCAAAAAACACAAATCCTCAGGATGTGAGTGTAAAGAATAATAAACTGCTGTTGGGGTTATCACTTTGTTTTGGGTGTAAACGTCTCATCATTAAGTTGTTTTGTACACCTGCACCTGAAACTAATAAAAAAAATTAAGAAGAACCTGCTGTCCTTGTATGTTTACAGAATAAACTCAAAGGAACTCTAAAGAAAAAGTTTCTATACATTCTTTTCTTTCCTGACATCACAAACATATCTTTAGTGAGCAGGAGTTACAAAAGATTAAATGCCCCTTGTTTTTCTCTGTTTTCTTTTATAGGGAGTAAATTGATGATGTAGCTATTTAAATTCATTTGTTCATTTGTTTGATTATATTGTCTACTAGACTGTAAACAAAGTGTCTTATTCCCTACTAAACACCCAACATAACTCAGTCTGGCACATAACCAGAGTTCAATAAGTTCTTGGTAAATGGTGTATCTTTTGCTACCAGTGAATGACAGACTGACTCACTGAATGAATGAATGAATCAATGATTCTTTTTCTCCTGCTCTGGCTCTTCCTGGCTACATTCTTCCCATATGTCTCTCGGTCTCCCCTCTAATTTCTTCTTACCTAACAACTATTGACTTATTCTCTATTCTCTGTCCTCTCTCTCTTTCCAGCATCCTTCTGCTTTTATCTCCCTCGAAATATTTTCTTCCTGTCAATGTGTAAATTTCCTAAATGTAAATGTTTTTCTTACTACAGTTTTTTAAAAAATGACCTGTTGCTTTCTGTTATTTATAGTGCAAATATACAATAAACATCTTGTTGTTACGCAATATTATTTGCCCCTCTTTTGAATTACTCAAAAGGTAAGAAAATTGTTATGTTTATATTTTATTCCTAAAAAGGGAAAACATACGCTTCCTTTTGTTTGTTTTACTTCACTCTAGATTTTGTTTTTATCCTGTTTGGAAATTCTTGACATAAAAACAATCTACATACTATAGAAATGTACATTAAGAAAAACATTACTGACTGAATAGCTGAATCTTATCAACCTAAGCAAAAACTAACAAACATAAACACTTAAAATGCTTGCATTACATAATTTTTTCTGTTTTAAATGTGCTCAAATCAGTTGATATATAATTGCTTCAATTATTGGTTATTAAAAAATGCTTTTTCGGTATACCAATTTTAACAATTATTAAGTTAATATTTTTATACAGTGTCATCTACATAGCCACAAAATAAAAAGAATAAAAGCTTCTTAGGTTTAAGTCTCTGATCCACAATAAAACCAAACAAATGCATTAATTACAAACAAAATCATACTTCCAATGAAATTTGAATTAGCAAAATTACCTTAATGTGATATACTCATATACTGTTCGATTAATGAAACTGTAATGTTGATGACAGATTTGGTTATAGTGCTGGTTTTGCATTTCACTTTTTTCCTTGACCTTTGCTATTCAGAACATAATGTTCTGGAGGAGACTTGGGAGATCTCTATTATTGCTATGATTCAATGAAAACGATGATTCAATGATTCCATGAAAACTAGTTTAAAGGACCAATCAGTTCTGTACTGCTCCCTCCAAATGTAACGATTACATATTATTTACTGCTTCTACAGAACAGTTACAAGTAAAAGAACCACAATCAGGTAATAAAAAATGTTTTCAGGCTGTTTTTTTGCTTGTTCAGTTTAGTTTGTGTTGTTTTAATTACATATGACTATAGCAGCCTGTACTTTAGGATAACAAATCTTCTACTTCTTCTTCTTTAAAAAAATTTAAACTATAGTGAAATCTTCAAAGTCTGAACTACATCTATAATATAATTTTACTTTCATTTGCTACAGACAAGCTCGTACACAACATTGAATACATACAAAAACCACATGGTTGTTTTTGTTCATGAAGTTTGACACTGACTTTTAAAAGATTACCACATAATTCAAAACCCATAACTAAAAATACGCTCGAGCTTTATAGATTCCTAAATGTTTTAGAAACATGGGAAAAGCAATTTGTGCATATTAGTAAGTTAAATGTTCAGCAGAACGCTATGAGACATGTAGTGACATCCTCATTTTAGAGATTTTGAAATAAAGATTCAGAAAATTAAATATATAGATAGCATCACACAGTAATACTCTGCAATGTGCAGATTCAAAGTCAGGTCTACCTGATCCCATAGCTTTTATTCTCTGTCACCATGATTTGCTCATCACTTTCTCCTGTTATCTATTCAGTAATACTTATTTTAGTACTTTAATAAATGCATCTCAGCATTATGGACAAGCCACTAAACACTTGCAAATTTTATATGAAATTCCTAAGATAAAATTGATCACAGCCCTTCCAATTCCTACTAATTATGTCTGCAGTAACATCTCAAAAATGTATTTGACTCAGCAGTGCTGTCTATTTCAGTTATTTACTTCTCTTTGAGACCCACAGCGCTCCAGTGTATAGCTCCATTAGGTAGAATCCCAAGAAAATCCCTGAGAAAAAGAAAATAGGTAATTGAAATCTCTGTGCTTAGAGATGTGCTATGATTAATAGGATTGTGAATTCCTGACAGAGACTAGGCAGAGAGGGGAAAGAAAGCTGGAAATTCAGAAGACAATATTTTAGTGTAACTTTTGATTGTTCATCTTGCCACGTTGAAGAATCATTGCGCCCTATGGCTAAGCATTGCAGTCATGTTTTCCTGTTTCAAAGAATGCAATATGATGATACTCTTTGAGTTATTCTCATTCATTTAAGTGAGTTTCTCAGTCAATCCATACTTTCATCTCTGTCTTTAGTATTGACTATACTTTTCTCTGTGTTTTGCACCATTGGATTGGGACTATGATGATTAAGCTGAAATGGTGCAAGTGCAATCAGAAAGCTGTAGTAAAGGACAACGAAAATTATGAGATATAACTTGATCTCAACAGCTGTCAATTGGATATCCGGTATTTAATGTAAAATAGTAAACATTCCTATTTCTGACCTTGTCACATAAAGGTGAATTACTGTTATACGTTTTCCATCATTAGTTTTTCTCTTAATCTATTTTTTTCTCACAGAAAAATAATTGCTTTGAATAAAATCCCACATTTTCTGAATCCTAGCATATTGATCCTCTTCAACATCCTCAAATACACGTTCAGGGACAGCATCTGGCCACAGTTTCTTCCATGCTGACTTCATTGTTCCGTGAGACACATTCTCCCATGCTTTGTCTATGAGATGTAAGCAATGTAGGATATTGAAATGATTTTTCCAGAACTCTGAGCATTAGCTCTGTGTCTGAAGTCACCTCAAAGCAATTTTGGAACAGTGTTTTGGTATGAGCTTCTTAAAATGTGATATGACCTGCTGGTCTATGGGCTGGATGAGAGGAGTCGTGTTGGGGGGCAAAAACTTTACATTGATAAAACTGAACTCTTCCATAAACTCATCCTCCAAGCCTGGGGGTGAGCTGGAACATTATCCATAACAAGTAGGCACTTCATTGGAAGATTTTTGTCTTGGAGGTATTTTTTTTACACTTGGCCCGAATACTTCACGAACCCACTCAATAAAAAAAATTGCCTGGTTACCCAAGCTTTGCTGTTTGCCCTCCACATCACATACAATTTGCTTTTTGTGACATTGTTTTTCTTAAATACCCTGGGGTTCTCAGAATGGTAGACTAGCAAAGGTTTCAACTTAAAATCCCCACTTGCATTCCCATAAAATAAAAGGGTTAGCCTGTCTTTCATGGGTTTGTGTCCTGGCAATGATTTCTCCTCCTATGTTATGTAGGTTCTCTTTGGCATTTTCTTCTAAAAGAGGCCTGTCTTATCACAGTTGCAAACTTGTTGGGGAAGGAAATCCTCTGCCTCCACATAATCTTTAAATTCCTAAACAAATTGGTTGGCTTCTTCTTTGCTGGCACTGGCAGCTTTACCATGTCTTACCACAGTGTGTATGCCACTTCTCCTCTTAAACTTTTCAAACCACCCTCTACTTGCCTTAAAAATATCACTCTCAGCACTTGTTCCAGGGGTGTTTTTGAGGGGGTCAGCATGCAAATATAAAGCTTTTTCACAGATTATGCTCTCAGAAATGCTGTCACCAGCCAACTCTTTTGCATTTATCCATATGAAAAGATATGAAAAGCAATTTTCCACTTCTTCAATTGTTGTGTTCTTTGTCTTGCAAGTGTTTTAACACCTCTTGCAACATTGGCTCCTTTAATGGCTTCATTTTCTAAGATGGTACAAATTACAGATTCGGCAATACCAAACTGCGTTGCCAGATCACATACACAAACACCACTTTCATGTTTGGAAACAATTTCCTTCTTCACCTCTATTGTTGCTCTGTTAATGATTCTCTTGGGTTTGCAGCTTTTATCCATTTCTCACAGCAAGGGGTGATTGGCAGAGGGCTCCTGAAATGACATGAACACAGGTTGATTGCACACAGTCACAAAACAAATTGGTTGCAAGAGGGCTACTTAGATTAGATGAACACAGATTGATGCACTGGGTTCCGCACAATCACAAAAAACAAATTGGTTGCAAGAGTGCTCCTGAGATGAGATGAGCATAGATTGATTGCACACAGACACCAAATAAGCCCAAATATCACCTCCGTGTTGCACGGGTGCTCAGGACTCAACAGCTGACAGCTAGGCCTCAGGATCTTGCACTCAGCGGAGGAAGCCGCGTGACATGTTCCACTTCCGAGGTGTGTTCCAAAACTGAAGCATTTACTTCCGGGTTTATGGCATTTGTAAACCTAAATGTTCGTCAAAAGAGACAATGAAAAACAGAGGTACTACTGTGTATATTTATATTTTCAAAAAGTCAAAGACATTTTTGGACAGAAAAACATGACTTGTTTTTCTTATTATTTTCCCAAACAACTTTATTTTTAGCAACCATAAATAGTCTTTTTTTCAAAGGGTTCATTGCTCAAATGAATTTCAGAAGCCATCTGCTTCAATGCCCAGTTGGTGTCTGCTAATATCCGGAATGCATAAAGTGGGAATCAGCCTCTCATCGTTTTTTATATTGTCTGTGATATCAGAAATGTTCTGTGCTGGCCAGTACAAAACCACCAGCCGTGTGTAACTATTGAACACTTGTAGTGTGACTGTAAGTTAATTTTAAAATTTTGTAACTTTAATTAATTTAAACTTAAATTGCAACAGGAAGCTAATTGCTAACCTATTATTAAGTACAGCATGTGAAATTAAATTTAATATACAAGGTCTGACGATTAAGTTCATGAACATGTTCCAACAATGCCGATAAACATTTTTTTTTTATATCAGAGGGATTATTCATTATGAATTTGTACCAACTGGACAAACAGTTAACCAAGTTTACTATTTGGAAGTGCTGAAAAGGCTGCATGAAAAAGTTAGATGTCCTGAACTTTTCATCAAAAATTCATGGCTCTTGCATCACAACAATGCACCAGCTCACACGGCACTGTTTGTGAAGGAGTTTTTAGGTAGTAAACAAATAACTTTATTGGAACACCCTCCCTACTCACCTGATCTGGCTCCCAATGACTTCTTTCTTTACCCAAAGATAAAGGAAATATTGAAAGGAAAACATTTTGATGACATTCAGAACATCAAGTGTAATACGACAGTTGTGATGACCATTCCAGAAAAAGAGTTTCAAAATCACTTTGAAGGGTGGTGTAATGACGAGTGGGGAAGGGCAGGAGGAGGAACACAGGCTAGAAGGAGGCTAATTAATTTATTTTGTAATGTCTAATCAATTTATTTAGCAATATGCACTAGTAAAAGACAAAGGCAATTAATAGAAAGTGCTAATGACAAAGTAAAGGTAGTTAAGACTAAGCTATATACATTGATACCAATGTCACGTCAAAGGAGTACACATAGTTATAAGTTTAAGAAATCCCAACATATGTTTACTATTGATCAAAAATCACTGGCTAAATACACAAATAACGTCAGTAAAGAGTATCCAAAAACAGTAATAAGCTCTATAGGATAGTAACTATTACAGTAGATGTTAAAAGCTCACCAAACTGGGGGAAGAGAGTGCTGAAAAAGTCATAAATCAAAACCTTGCCAGGTCTGTAGCTGAGAGAAACTCAGGTGTCTCCCACACTGCTGCTTGCTAGTTCCCAAGAACATTGTTGTTGTGTTTGTTGTTGTTAGCAGTCAAGGCATCTTCTGATGCTATAAGCTTCAAGCTGTATATAAGTTTTCAAGATGTTAACAATCTGAAGAATGTTGCTGTTGTTGTCACTGCTGTTGTTATTGTTGGAAGTTAGGACATCTTTTATACTGCAAGCTGCAAACAAGTTCCCAAAGATGCTAGAATGATGATAATTCACCGACAAAAAAAGTCTCTACGGTCCATCGAGGCAAGTTCTGACCTCTTCCTCTGAAATAATCCAATCCTGAAAAGCAGTCCTGAAACAGCATATCTTCTGAATAGCAATTTCTTGAAACAGCAATCAATAAGTATCAATCCACTTAAGGTCTGTCTTATGTATCTCTTTAGATGCACCCCAGAGCCAAGTTTTATGTTCCTGCCTCCCCTCTCAAGCTATAGCCAGTTTCGGGAGGGTCCCGCAGTTACTGATATGAATGCTGCCCATCGGCCGAAGGGCCAATTCATCCAGATAAGCAATATCTACTGTTCTTGCTTGAGACCGTCAGCCCAAGGTCTTCCAAAGCCTGGCAACGTGCCTGTCACGTCATCCTGATACAACTTAGCTGCTTCTTCACTTCATCTGCTGATGTGGGTGAAACAAACAGAACAAAGAGGGAATTCTCTCAACCCCTGATCAAGAATTTCTTTAACCCTAAGCTAACCATCACCTCACAACATGGACAGAACAACAAACATCATCTCATATCTCCCCTGCTCAGGAGAATGAGACCAAAGGGGGAATTTACTCAACCCCTGATCACAGCACAGAAATCACCTCACATGCAGGAACAGACAAGAGCTAAAAAACAAAAGCTCACATCAACCAATGAAAGCAAATTTTTCTTCAACATCTACCCTACAGGTGGGCTAGGCGCTGGCATCTGTACGTAGCTTCCCAAGGGGAGTACTTCAAATGTGACCATAGTGATATTCAGCAATGAGGTATGTATTACTTTTTCTAGGATGAGTTTGTGAACCTAATTGTCTGACCGCATATATTCTCTCTGTATGATCTTTCTCTTTGTTATTTAATAATACCAGGAAAAGTTACGGTTTTCATTTTAATATTTTAGTCAAGACAGACTAGGTTGCTCAATTAACCAGTACATCCTGAAGTTTCAGTGGCTTAACAAAGCAAGTGTTCAATCTTTCATATGTTACCAATGCTACTTGATGGATGTTCACGGGTGGTCTGAGATGCCTCAGGGATAGAGGTGATTTCCATCTTATAGCTCTGCTTATGTCATCTGATGTCCTCAATGGCTGCAGCACTGGTGAAAGAGAAAATGTGGAAAGCTCACAAGGGCTCCTAACAGGCACCCACTAGAAGTGACACATACTACTTTGCCCCACAGCCCATGAGTCAGAATAGTCACATGACCCCAGTGAACTTCCAGAAATGCTTGAGAGTCTTCCCAGAGCCCAAGAAGCAGAGAGAGCAGATACTATGAGCTGAAGTAATCATTATTGCTCTGTATTTCAGCTGTGTGATATTGGACACATCAGTTAGATTCTCTAAGTTCCAATTTCTTCCTCCTCTTAAAATAGGGGTATTAGAGCTGATCTCACAGAAGTACTGTAAGGATCAAATAGGATAATCTTATAGAAAATGCATAGTACAGAACCTGGCTTATAGCAGATGCTCAATAAAGATTAGTTCCACAGCATTTTTAAGTCATTGTTCACTTTTGATGGTTTTGAGTTTTCTCCTTTGGCTATCACTTTAGATACATGCACCATAATATTATCTACTTTAAATTTAACTTGGTGCTATGTTTACATTTTTTTCCTAATAGGATGGGAAGATAAGCCAGTGCAAAAACGAAAGAAAAAATGATATATGACAAGACTCTTAGAATATCTGTTTACCCAAAGCATTTATTACCTAGTCATGGTACATATACTTGATACCTCAATATAGAAATGCATATAAAAATTGAAAAATACAACCTTGCAAACACTCAGTAAAATAATTTTTTTTTATCCTCTTTCATTATAAATATTTCATAGACTCAATACTCTGCAAAATAAACCATCTGAGTTTTTGGGAATGGTATGAATTTTAGGGTGGTATTAAATGGGGCATTAACCTTGAGTAAATATTAAAATAAAAATAAGTTTACATAGCTAGAAGGCAAGTTCCAGCAGCTCCCAGGCATATTTAAATTACCCATTCTTATTTTAGAGAATATGTGACCTTTATATTTGCCTTATTTTGAAAATAGCTTCTTTTCATGATTTTGGTAAGAAAATATGTGTGCATTTATTTAATTGGGAATAATTGGATTCAAACTAGCATTCAGTATAAAGAAGGCTGTTTGGTTAGTGTCCTTCCATTTAAAAATTTTTTTAAATTAGTTTCAGGGCACAAAACAATGTAATAGTTAGACATTTATCATTTGTACCCCGCACAAAGTGATAACTCTCCTCCCCCCAAACTACTACCCCTCTGACATCACATACAGCTGTTACATTTCCACTGTCTCTATTCCTTATGCTGTACTCCCCTTCTTGTGACAATATATACATATATATAATTCTAGTTGACAGTCATTATTGTTCATCTTCATCTTCAGTTGTACAGTGCAGTGATCAGGTGGATGGACCTAGAGAACATTATGTTAAGTGAAATAAGTCAGACAGAAAAAGACAAATACCTTATGATCTCACCTATATGTGGAATCTAAAGAAAAGAATAAATGAAGGAACTAATCAGAAACAGTCTCAGAGATACAGAGGAAAAACAGGGATGCTAGATGGGAGCACGGGCGGGGATAAGGCGGAAGGTGAGGGGATTAGAGGCACAATGAGTAACCACAAGATTGCCACCAGGATATGAAAGTCAATTTGGGGAATGTGACCAATGATGTAGATGCTCTAGACTTCTGATGCTTGCTGTGATGATCTCAGAGTCATTCACCCACCTGAAATCAAGGGCTAAGATGAGCAATGGCTGAGGTACTCTCAGCTAAGTGAGGACCTAAGGCATATATATAAAATTATAATTGACATTCATTATTATTCCTTTTAATGGTGGTTCAAACGCAAGCTGGTTACATTCTTGCATATGAATATGCTAGAAAGACAAAAGTGGAGAAGCTCATCTCAGTTCTTAAAACCAAGACTTGTCAATGTCATGTCTCATGAACGCACCGTGGGGGCTGAGAAAAATTTTAGTCCCATCCAGTATCTTCTGATGAGTGTTAGAGTACAGTAGAAAATTGTGTAGTCACTTTGACATTTCTCCCTTTTCCACCTGCCCAATTCTCCAGTTCTCCTTCATACCCACTGTACACACACACACACACACACTCACACACACACACACCATATCGACTCCTTTCTCTGTGTATGTATATAGATATATATACACACTAGGTCAGACAATTAAGTTCGGGAATTCATCCTAGTAAAAACTACTACATACCTCATTGCTGAATATCACCTTCGAAGTACTCCCCTTGGGAAGCTGTGCACTGATGCCAGCAATTTTGGAACTCTTTTTCTGGAATGATCATCAGAGCTGTTGTCATATTACTCTTGATGTCCTGAATGTCATCAAAATGTTTTCTTTTCAAAATTTTCTTTATCTTAAGGTAAAGAAAAGAGTCTCAGGGGCCAGAACAGTTGAGTAGGGAGGGTGCTCCAATACAGTTATTTGTTTTCTGGCTAAAAACTCCCTCATAGACAGTGCCGCGTGAGCTGGTACATTGTCGTGATACAAGAGCCATGGATTACTGGCTAAAATTTCAGGTCGTCTAACTTTTTCATGCAGCCTTTTCAGCACTTCCAAATAGTAAACTTGGTTAACTGTTTGGCCAGTTGGTACAAATTCATAATGAATAATCCCTCTGATTCAAAAAAGATCAGCAACATCATTGCAACAAGTTTGTGAACTTAATTGTCAGAAGTCATATATGTGTATGTTTTGTGTGTGTGTGTGTGTGTGTGTGTGTGTGTGTGTGTATTTCTGTATATCTGTAAGGTATCCTACTTTTGAGATACATTTTTAAATTAAATTATATATAAAATACAATACAGTTTAAAAAAGAAATATATGCATATATATATTTCTTTGTAATGTGTTTCTCTGATGTGGTTCCTAGGATGGAGACAGTTGCAATCCTGGTTTGAACACAGATATATTCCAAAATGGCCTATGTTGTCATGACATGATTTCAGCCACCATTGTTTCATTCATAAATAGTTTGAGGCTGAGACAGTGGAAGAATATGCCAAGTCTAAAGCAGAAAGATCACCTTTTAATAGAAGTATTCCATCTTTAACAATTCCATTTTCAATAAGCGTCTATCTTCTTCTGTACTGCTCCCCTACATTTAAAAGCCTTACCAAAGCTAAACTTCAGAAAGAAATAAACTAAAAAATTTTAAGTGTGGCCCTAGTTATCTGAGACAGATTTTACAATGTCTTTGCCTACTAACTTGTATATCCCTTTGAGTCAAAGTACTCTTTTTGAAGCAGTATTTTCCCAACTCTTAATTAGGAGTTGGAATTACATAAAACTTAATAAATGTAATTTTAATATAAAGGACTTAAGTTTTATTGAGATAGAAAATTGAGACTCCTAGATGCCACTTTATTGTGTATGTAGGTTTGCATGTGTGTGTACACATGTTTCATTGATTAATCAGCCCTATTTAATTTCCTTGTTATGCTAAACCTCACATATAAAGCAGTGAACCCCAGAGATTATCATTAATGAGGATTAGCTTCTATTCCATTTTTTGTAAAATCCATTGTTATATCCCTAATTCTCTTGTTAATACTTCTAAAACTATTGGGATGCATTTTTGTATCTACCTCAAAAGTAAGTGTGAGTTATATAAAATTCAAGGAATCTCTCATTTGTTTCTTTTCCAGGCGGTAATGTTTTCAGGTTAAAATATTTTCTCTAAACCTGACTTCATGCTGGAAAAAGCAAGGGAAAAATAAAAAAAAATATATTGTAGAGTGCAGGCTGTCTTTGTAAGAATGACATTGATAGTATTCAATGAAACACTTGAGGAAAGTATGTCTTTTAAACCAATGTATTCTGACATAAGTTTCTATGCAAAATTACTCATCAGTATTTAATCAAGACAGTCCTGGGCCTTGCGTTTGCCTCCAGCATCTGTCAAGATACTGTATTTAAATGATGAATAAAGTGACAACGAAAACATAGGTTTTTCATTGTCTGCAGTGTTAAAGTTAGAAGACTATAAACCATTTCTCCCAGATTATGTAGATCTATATGAAGTTAATAGTTCCCTGTCAATTTCTAGTACAATTTTAACATTTATTTAATAGTGAAAAATACATAAAACATAGATTTAAAAATATCTAAGTACATATAATGCAAAGGATGTATAAAATGTATAATTATTTATAATAATATGCACAGCTTCAGCTCTATATGTTTTATAGTTATTATCAAAAACAGATTTATAAATTAGATATCAGACTGAGTACAAATATCTACTTACTTTATTTCTCAAAGTCGCATTAAATGTCAGAATTTCTAGTTCCAGGGAGATAACTTAAAAGGCTCTACACTAAATAATTTGAAAATATGTTTTAAAATATGTTTATATAATGGCATGTATTATTTATAAATGATGATATATTTATATATTATATATGTATATATTTTAAAATATATTTCTATGAATAGAATGTATTTACATATTTTTACTTTATTGGAAAAATAAGGAATGTGTGTAAAGTAAAAGTTATTTGCAGAAAACAAAAATCATGTTATACACTTTAAGCAGAAAGTATTTAATGCGGGACATTTGCCAAACCAAAAATGTTGAAAGGTGTAGAAAAGCAGGCTTGGCCTCCAGTGAGGACTTCAAAACTGCCATGGATTCCAGCAACACATTTGCTGCATGTTGGCCCCAGGCCCACACTTCCTTGCCAGGATCTGGAGACCACCACCAGAACTGTGGGCTTCATAGCAAGTTTGTCTGTATTACAGTTCTCACCAGCAAAATGAGTGGCTTGAGCACTCAGCCTGTCTCGCCTGATCAACTCATTTTTGAATTGATTTGTAGAACCCAATTTCCAAGAGAATTTATGAAATTTAAGTTTTTGTTGGTTTGGTTTTGTTTTTAACTATCCAGCCTCTGCAGTATAGGGAGGCACAGTAGTAGAATATAGGCTTCTATGCTTAATGCACCAATTTCACATGTCTGTCATAGGATGCTGAGCCATATTTTTGGAAAATTTGGGGAAAGTGGAAATTAAGAAGACCCAGACTGATAGATACACTGTGGCATGGAACACCAAAATAAAAAGTAATTCTTTTTTAGGTAGGAATAGAAAACATTAATTCAGAATAATTATTTAAAACAAACAAACAAACAAACAAAACAAAAAAAAAACAAAACAACAACAAAAAAACACACAGGAGAGTGCCATGAGAAAATAATAAAAATAATTAATTAAAATTGAATGTACAATTCTGATTTGTGTCACCAATTCCGTAACACATAAAATTAAGCTGGCTCTATTTTAAATATGTCTGTAATATTTTTCTGCGAGTAACACAGATACAGGTTAAAATTTTTCATTTGCTTTACTATGGATCGAATCCTATAGTTTGATTCTAAAATGATAAATATTTATATAATCCCGGTATTGTGAATGCCAGTGATCTGTTTTTAATGTTAGAAACAAGCTATAGATATTGAACAGAAGCTTAATAATAATTTTTGAACAGAATATACTTTTTGAGAATATAAAACATATAAATTGTAAGTATAAAAACAGAAAAAAAGATGTGAAAGAACAACCCAAGTCTAATTTAATCATCTTTTCTAGGCAGGTGTTAGTATACTCTGAGTAAAGATTATATATTAACCTTTACGAAATAATAGTCATCAAAGTATCTCCCAAATGAATAAAAACAATACCATAAGGGTGACGGTAAACTTCAAGATTTAACAATCTAGTTTATTTTTCTTCTTTATTTTTTTGTTTGTTCCCTTCCCTTCCTTCCCCTCCTCTGGGATTCAATTGCTCTGTTTTCCCAAGGTCACATGCATACCTCCTTAATCTGGTTAATCACCAGAACAGGGACTGAAAATAAATTGTTTCAGCCCTTAGACATCTGGACGTGGGTAACCAGGCTACAACTCCCTTTCAATTTTCCACCAGATGACACATAAAGCTCTCCTACAACCAGGTCCAAGATAACATTATCTCAAAGCAAACCAGACCCCCAGGAGACATTTTTTCCTGGACATCAGCACCCAGGAATTGCCTAACTCCCCTTTTTCTTTGCTCTGCTTCTTCATGTGTTCCTATAAAACCTACTAGCCCTTCTTAGAAGGCAAAGATGGCCTTTGACACAGGAGTCCACCATCTGCTTGGAATGCCAGCATTCTGAATAAACCTCCTGTATTTTTTGTTTGTTTGTTTGTTTGTTTGTTTTCCACCAATTCTTGTCTCTCAATCATTGGCTCATGAGCAGCAGGCAGCCAAACCAGAGTTTGGTGACAATAATATTAACATGAATTGCGATTAAAGATAGAATGGAGAAAGAAAGACTTAATTTTCACATATTTGGCATGTATTATTTATAGACTATGATAATGTCAAACTCTCTGGTTGCCAGAGAACTCTTAATTATTCCATATTTTTTAACCAAAAGTTTGAGATCTGGCTGTCACCTTTATACTGACTCCATCCATAAGGAGGAGCAGCACAGGTATTTCAACATTTCCTGGACCCTATACATGGATTTTTGCTGTTTATATCCACCCATTTATACTAGGTGACTATACCCTTTGCAAGTTTAGTGACTGTCTGTAGATGGGCGAGACACAAGTCTATATGTGGAGCTCACATATAGCTTCAGACTCAGATACAGAACTTTCTGCTGGACATCTCTACCTGGGTCCCCAGGGGCAGCTCAAACTAATCATATCCAATACCTGCTCCCAGTTATGATCACCAGTGACCTAATACGACACATGATCCTAGCTGATCCTTCTCCCACACAACCAATCCTTCATCCTTTTAACTTTTATTCCATGCAAATATTTAATCATTTTCCCTATACATCCCTCTATTCATTGTGCCATTCTAGGCCTTCATATTTTCTCGTCTAGAACCCTTAGCCCCTGCTGTTAGTCTTCTGTCTCAGAGCCATTTGTGACATGGCCACCAGAGAGACCTATCTAAAAATGAAATCTGACTATGTTTCTTTTCTGCTACAAGACTTTTAGTGGCTCCTAGAAAATATGAGCTAAGAGCCACAATATAATGACTAGGTGACCCTCCACATTATCTCTATCTGCAGGTATTTTTTGACTTCCTCTGTATTTTCTATTTCCACAATCCCAAATATCTTGCCACACTCCACATACATTCCAACACCAAATTATTCCTCTTCTCCATGCCTTGCTTGCCCTCTCATCACCCTGTCCTTAGACTCCTAACCTGCTCTAGAGAGGGCTCCATCCCTGCCCCTTATCCATGTTGTTAATGAATACCTTCTATATCTCCAAATCCACAAATAACCCTGTATAATTAATACTTATGGGAATTTGAAGATTTTCTGAGAATGATCTATTTGTAGGTCTGATTTTCAACTAGAATGCTAGATTGTTCAGGTCAGCATTTTTGTCTTAACTTGTTAGCACACAAAGTCAACACTTGCCCAATAAATTAATTAATAAATACATGAACCATTGGTGATTCTTTTATCATTGGGCATGACACACATCTTGTCAAAAGAGATGTTCTTAAACTACCAGTACTGCTAAGCACTTCAATAAGCATTAACGAAATCATAGCTAAATATATTCCAAAGAAATAATGTCCTAAATATTTAAAATGCTAACTGGTATATTTAATCCAGAAGAAGGTAACCATGAAAGTATTTTTTCTTTTCTTTTCTTTTTCTTTTTCTTTTTCATTTTTTGTGTTGCTCCAGTCCTAAGAAAGATGTTTCTTTGAACAGGTGCCTCCAGGTGTCAGCCTGCCGAGAGTCATTTAAAACTGGCTCAATGTGGTAGTTACCATGGAAGCAGAAATTATCCCTAGGAACCTCATATGTTTTAAGAGCCTCCAGAGGCACATCTGGTACAGCCGTTATCAGATACAACAACTGAGGCAAATTTTTATTATACAAGACAAGTGGAAGAAAGAACAGTCACCTTAATAGGTATTACCCATGTTAGTATAAAGCTTCCTTTGAAGTGATGTATGTTTTCATATAAATTTACCCATCACAGTTGAACTTGATTCTTAAAGAGTTCTTTCCCAAATCATAAATTATTTTGATTGAAATTATTACAGCTAGTAATAGATATTTAAGGTTGATAAACACTTTTTGTCAAATTTTTTTACCCATGCTTTTGCTTTATGCATGTTTTTCTTTTTAATATTTATAAAGGTCTTTAAATTATATTTTCTCAGGAAAGGTTTTAAAATCTCAGAAAAAAGATTGACCAAGTTTGTACACTCATCATGAAGGAAAATACTGTAGTCTCCTTGTCGTGCAGCCCCGCGCCCCGCACCAGAATGCAGGACATGGTAAGGCCAAAAATGAACATCAACGGAGCCATAGATAAGGAAGACATACCACTGGAGTCTCGCTGGCAGCTGGGTCCGAGACACAGAAAGCAGTAGCCACACGATCCCGATTTGCAATCCTCCATTCACTTGTCTGCCAACCAACCAACCCACCAACCAGCAAGCCACGGCAGTTATATTAGTAGCTAATGGCTAACTGGTTACAGCTGATGGCGACCTAGTCACAGATGATGACCATCTACTACCCAAGCTAGCACCTTTCCATGTGAGGCCGAGAGCCCACACTCATAATTCTCATTGTTAGGAATAATTTTTTTTTAAAGAATGATATTGAATTTATTTAACAGTTTGTGCCAGGAATGGTTATAAATGCTTTGTAAATACTAACTCATTTAATATATATCTATAAACATTAACTCATTTAATCTTCATTGCAACCTTCTGAAGTCAGAAGAATTATTTTCTGTCGCCTTTCACACTGTGGGGACAGCGCCAGGAGTGCAGTTTCCAGGCTCCCGGCCTCACGTGGAAAGGTGCTGGCTCAGGTAGTATATGGCCATCAACTGTGATTGGATGGCCATCAGCTGTGGCTAGTTGGCCGCCAGCTGTAACCAGTGAGCCATTGGCCACTAGTATAACTGCTGTGGCTACGCTAGCAGAAAATGGGGGCTAGCAAGAAGATGGTGGCTGGCCAGCACAGATTGCAGTTAGGATGGCGGGTTGCGGACAGTGTGGGTCCTGCTTCCTGTGTCTCCAACCCAGCTGCCAGCAAGACTACAGTGGTATGACTCCCCTACCTATGGCTCAGTCGGTGTTCCTTTTTGGTCTAGCCACATTCTGTGTTCTTATGTGGGGAGCGGTAGCAGAGACCCCGCAGGCCTCCCCGTGAGTCAAGTGGCACAGCGAGCAGGGTCTCCCGCATGATGCCCCGCACGACAAACACACACACACACACACACACACACACACACACACACACACTGTCATGAAAGACGTCCAGCGGGGTCTCTGGTCCCACTTCCCACACAAGAACGCAGGATATGGTGAGGCCAAAAAGGGACACCCACAGAGCCATAGATATGGGAGTCAAACCACTATAGTCTCACAGCAGCTGGGTTGCAGAAACAGGAAACAGGAGCCACGGGATCATCAACCCGCCGTCCTAACTGCAATCGGCGCTTGCCAGCCACCATCCTCTTGCTAGTCCCCCATTTTCCTGCTAGTGTAGCCACGGCAGTTATATTAGTTGCCAATGGGTCACTGGTTACAGCTGACAGCCAACTAGCCACAGCTGATGGCCATCCAATCACAGTTGATGGCCATTTATTACCTGAGTGAGCACCTTTCCACATGAGGGCGATTGCCTGGAAACTGCACTCCTGGTTCTGTTTCCCCCCACCCACAAACACACACACACACACAAAGGAAACTGACAAAGACTTCTTTAAGAAATTTGACCACATCACTCAGTTAAAAAGTAGCAAAGCCAAAGATTGACCTCCGTCTGTCTGGAAGCAGAGTTCTAGCTCCTAACAGCTTCAGCATCTTACCTTTTTTTTGTTTCTTTTAAAGAAAGGGTAGATGGAGATCCCAATATGCGAAGGTTTAGGAGACCTGTTTGGATCTCATTTCATGCAAAGATTTCAGGTCTGGAAAGAATGAAAACTACATGAATGCTATTATTGTTAATTCTTCCACCTGTGTGGGTTCTTTGCTCTCATCTAAAATTGGCAATTGATTAAGCTCCTTTTTCAAGCTTTTATGTTTGTGAGTTTTGCTGGAATAATGTTGCATAGTGAAAGCCTACAACATGAAGAAATAATTTGCTTAATAAGCAGATCCAGAGCAGAAGATGCCTTTGATATCCCATGTCTTTAAAAACAAAAATCTGACTCTGAAAAGGACAATTAAAGATTCAATGATTTAAGTAGAACTATATCCTTTTACCTGTATTGTAAATGTCAATACGGCATTACTAACCTAAATTAAATTCAGAATTTTATATATATGTATGTATATATATGTATATATATATGTATATATATAATTATTATTTTTTTAGTTACATACATTGAAATGTTCTAGGGGTAATTTCAAACTTATGATCCAACCAAGCATCCAGACGTTTGTTCTTCAATACAATTTTTCCGCTAAATGGAATCATAACTCCCTTGAAGAAATGAATTCATCACGTTTGGAGTTGAAAAGTACAAAGTAAACTCGGAATACATTGCTATGGCAGAAAGCAAGACAGCTTTCAAGTTTAATCGGTTCCTGTGGAGGATCCACAGACAAATTAAGAGGATCATGCTGTCCAAGTGGACGCAATTTTAGATCAAAATATATTGATTGATATTATCTAACTTACAGCGATTATCAAAAAAAATTGTGAGTCTATAAGCACACAAAGAAAAATGTTAACTAAATGTATTGACAAGGATGAAAAGAATAGAATGCATTTTGCTAAGTCTTTTAATTAATTATTTTTTTAAATCACTGCCTAATTTACTATACCAAGAAAGAACACACAAATTAGTAAATGTAAATAAAACAAAATATTGTCTAACTCTACTGTTTGGGAGTTACCCTCTAGAGTGCCATCATGGTCCATCAAAAATACATGTACATGGGATATAATCTTAAGATTAGCTTTAAGAATTTTACGCTTCTGTTATAGAAGAATGATAAACTTTTATCAGGTTTAAAGATATTTAAATTTATATATCTATATCATCTCTATCTATATCTATATTTTTAGGATCTAGACTTCCAGAATGGCAAAATGGGACTATGAGAATCTCAGTTGATATTCTTTTAGTGAAACAACCATTTAACAGGTGAAAATCATAAATAACATTTTAAATCTCTGGAAATAGGAAAACATTTGAGAAAATCTACTATATTATAGTAAAAACAGTGTCTGTGGCATTTGACAACAACGTGTGCCTCCCTTCCACAGCTTGGTGTAATGTAAATTCTATTCCACTCTTTATAACCAAAAAGGTAGGGCACCTTCTCCATATAGCTGTCAGTCTTAGGAATATAGTTTCGCCCTGAAAGGGACAAAATACCAGAAATTCTTACACCACATAGTTCTGTGTTATAGAAGCTGTCTTCCAGTAAATGCACTCAAGAGTGCTGGGACTCATTTCCCTAACAGTGCTTAAAATAATAGGGTAGGCCAAAAGACTGAACTCTGATCATCCCAACAGACCTCACACTTAGGATGACAATTTCCAAGACTGACTGTTTTCCCCTGAGGATAAAGAATAATACAAGGATATCTGCTCTCATCACTTTTATTCAACATTGTACTGAAAGTTCTACCTATGTAAATTAGGCAAGAAATGAAATAAAGGACATTCAAATTGGGAAGGAAGCATTACAGCTATTTCTACTTGTATATGACATGACATTATATATAGAAAATTCTAAAGAATGGACACATGCCAACACATACTCATACACACATACACATGTTAGAACTAATAAATGATTTCAATGAAGTTAAAAGAGACAAAATCAATATCAAGAAATCAATTTTATTCCTATAGAGTAGCAATAAAAAATACAAAAAAGTGATGTTCAGACAGCAATACCATTTATAATAGCCTGAAGAATAAATTACTTACAACAAAATTAGCAAAACAAACTCAAGATTTGTACATGAAGAACTACAATTTATTATTGAAAGAAATTATAGAATACCTAAATAAATAAAAACACATACTGTGTTTTAGTTCAGAAAACAATATTGTTAAGATGACAATATTCCCCAAATTAATGTACAGATTCAAAACACTGCAAATCGAAATCTCGGGTGTCTTTTTGTTTGATGACAAATTGACCCTAAAATGTACATGAATACAAAAATGTTTTGGGATAAATTACGTCTCCCTAAAAATTCATATTTTACAGTCTTAGCTTCCAGTAACTGAGAATGTGACTGTATTTAGAGATAGGGTCTTTAAAGAAGTAATTAACTTCAAATGAGGTCATAGTAGGTTTGTTCCTAGTCCAATAGGAATGGTGTCATTATAAAGCAAAATAAATTTGGAGAGAGGGAGATCATGTGAAGACACCGGGAGAAGATGACAATCTATAAGCCAAGGAGAGAGTTATAAGAAGAAACTAATCCTGCTAATCCCCTGATCTCTGACTTTTAGCATCCAGATTGTGAGAAAATAAATTTCTATTGTATAAGTCACCCAGTGCATGGTTCTTTGTTTTAACAGCCTTACTAGACTAATACAGTAAAGGACCTAGAACAGCCCAAACAGCCAGGAAAATGAAAAAAAAATGTTGAAAGATTCAAATTTCCAGATTTCATAACTTACTACAAAGCTACATTAAACAAGACAGTGTGGTCCTAGCATAAAATAGACCTGTGAATCGATCAACCAGAATTGAAAGTACAGAAATAGATTCTTAAATTTATGGTCAATTGAATTTTCAACAAGGGCACCAAAACCAATGCAGTAGGGAAAGAATAACCTTTTCAACCAGTGATGCTGGGACAACTGCATATACACATGGAAAACAATAACTTTGAAGTCCTTTTTCAAACCATTCAGCAAAATTAACTGAAAATATTTTGTAGGCCTAAATGCAAGAGCTAAAATTACAGAACTCTTAGAAAAAAATCTTAGGAGTTGATGTTCATGTCCTTGTTCTGAGAAATCTCACAATATACCATCTGAAAGTTAAGCAATAGCTTTTTAAATGTAACATCAAAAGCATGAGTGACAAAATAAAAACAAAAAATAAAAGGTAAATTGTACTTCATCACAGTTCTAAACTTTTGTGCTGCAAATGATACTACCAAGAAATTAAAAAGGCAACCCACAAAACAGAAGTAAATATTTGAAATTCATATATGTGATAAGGGGTTGGTATCTAGAATATAAATACACTTACAACTCAATAGTAAAAATATAAACAGTCCAATTAAAATGAACAAAAGATCTGAATAGATATTCTCCAAATAAGGCATACAAATAGCCAATAAATACATGAAAACTCACTCAATATTGTTAATCAATAAGGAAATAAAAATCAAAACCACTTCAAGATGGAATCCTAGCAAGCACAGATTGCAGTTAGGATGGCGGGTTGCGGACAGTGTGGGTCCTGCTTCCTGTGTCTCCAACCCAGCTGCCAGCAAGACTACAGTGGCATGACTCCCCTACCCATGGCTCAGTCGGTGTTCCTTTTTGGTCTAGCCACATTCTGTGTTCTTATGTGGGGAGTGGTAGCAGAGACCCCGCAGGCCTCCCCTCGAGTCAAGTGGCACAGCGAGCAGGGTCTCCCGCATGATGCCCCGCACGACAAACACACACACACACACACACACTGTCATGCAAGACATCCAGCGGGGTCTCTGGTCCCACTTCCCACACAAGAACGCAGGATATGGTGAGGCCAAAAAGGGACACCCACAGAGCCATAGATATGGGAGTCAAACCACTATAGTCTCACAGCAGCTGGGTTGCAGAAACAGGAAACAGGAGCCACGGGATCCTCAACCCGCCATCCTAACTGCAATCGGCGCTTGCCAGCCACCATCCTCTTGCTAGTTCCCCATTTTCCTGCTAGTGAAGCCACGGCAGTTATATTAGTTGCCAATGGGTCACTGGTTACAGCTGACAGCCAACTAGCCACAGCTGATGGCCATCCAATCACAGTTGATGGCCATTTATTACCTGAGTGAGCACCTTTCCACATGAGGGCGATTGCCTGGAAACTGCACTCCTGGTTCTGTTTCCCCCCACCCACCCACCCACACACACACACACACACACACACAAAGGAAACTGACAAAGACTTCTTTAAGAAATTTGACCACATCACTCAGTTAAAAAGTAGCAAAGCCAAAGATTGACCTCCGTCTGTCTGGAAGCAGAGTTCTAGCTCCTAACAGCTTCAGCATCTTACCTTTTTTTTGTTTCTTTTAAAGAAAGGGTAGATGGAGATCCCAATATGCAAAGGTTTAGGAGACCTGTTTGGATCTCATTTCATGCAAAGATTTCAGGTCTGGAAAGAATGAAAACTACATGAATGCTATTATTGTTAATTCTTCCACCTGTGTGGGTTCTTTGCTCTCATCTAAAATTGGCAACTGATTAAGCTCCTCTTTCAAGCTTTTATGTTTGTGAGTTTTGCTGGAATAATGTTGCATAGTGAAAGCCTACAACATGAAGAAATGATTTGCTTAATAAGCAGATCCAGAGCAGAAGATGCCTTTGATATCCCATGTATTTAAAAACAAAAATCTGACTCTGAAAAGGACAATTAAAGATTCAATGATTTAAGTAGAACTATATCCTTTTACCTGTATTGTAAATGTCAATACGGCATTACTAACCTAAATTAAATTCAGAATTTTATATATATGTATGTATATATATGTATATATATATATATATATATATATATATATATATATGTATATATATAATTATTATTTTTTTAGTTACATACATTGAAATGTTCTAGGGGTAATTCCAAACTTATGATCCAACCAAGCATCCAGACGTTTGTTCTTCAATACAATTTTTCCGCTAAATGGAATCATAACTCCCTTGAAGAAATGAATTCATCACGTTTGGAGTTGAAAAGTACAAAATAAACTCGGAATACATTGTTATGGCAGAAAGCAAGACAGCTTTCAAGTTTAATCGGTTCCTGTGGAGGATCCACAGACAAATTAAGAGGATCATGCTGTCCAAGTGGACGCAATTTTAGATCAAAATATATTGATTGATATTATCTAACTTACAGCGATTATTAAAAAAAATTGTGAGTCTATAAGCACACAATGAAAAATGTTAACTAAATGTATTGACAAGGATGAAAAGAATAGAATGCATTTTGCTAAGTCTTTTAATTAATTATTTTTTAAATCACTGCCTAATTTACTATACCAAGAAAGAATAGGCAAATTTACAGAGACAGAGTAGACTATAATTTCCTAGGGTTAGAGGTTTGCAAGATGTTGGGGAGAAGTTAGGGAACAACTGCTAACGAGTAAGAGGTTTCATGTTGAGGTGACAAATATATTCTAAAATTAGCTCGTTGTGGTTGTACAATTCTGTGAAAATACTTGAAAACATTGAATTATATCCTTTAAATGGGTGAATTGTATGTTATATAAAATATAGATCATTAAAACTCCTTTAATTACATTTTAGAATCCCTTTAAGTGAAAACATTTAGGGTTTAAAGGGAAAAAAAAGTAAATTATTAGTTTGTTTTTTTTTTTTTTTTTTTTTTTTTTTGAGAACTTCGTGGAAAACCCTGAATATGTGGAGGTGGCATAATGATCACTTCCTATTATTAGTCGGGGCTCTCTAGAGAAACAGAACCAACAGAATATACATAGGAAGAGATTTATTAGTATATAAAAAAATTGCTTTACACAATCACGGAGGCTGAGAAATGTCACAATATACCATCTGCAACTTGGAGACTCAGGAAAGACAGTGTTAAAAGACAGTGTAATTCAGTCCAAGTCTGATATTATAGCCTAAAGAATACGTGCTATAAATGTGTCGATTTATGTATTTACAAAGGGGAGAATGATGAGTAACATTTGCACTTTCCACAATCAGCAGATGTTTGCATCACAGATTCTAAGTTTACATTTCCACTAATACTCTGTTTTTTTTTGTTTTTTGTTTTCTCTTTCCATGTCAAACTTTTATTTATCTTTCTTAGCAAATTCGGTACACTGGAACGTCTTTTCACACATACATGAACCTCTCTTTTTTAACAAATATAACTTTTACCATATTTAACTACCTTGTTTACAAAATATGTCTTTAAATACATTTTAAATGTATATTTGATCTTGTTTATTCTGTCTCCCCTTGTTTCCAAAAGATACTTAAAAATATATTTTGAAATCCATATGTATGTGACTCTATTTTCTGGTGCTTTTCATATTGTCAAACTGTATACTTTAATCACTTTTTAAATATATGTATCTATTTAACCAATCCTTTTAAGTTGGTGTATTGGTGAATAAATGCACCTCCTTTCCCTGGGGATCCCAAAATTACTGGACAAAGTACAAGGTAATTAAAGTTATCTTGTCTTTTATCTCTATATAAAATGAAAACCTGTAACAGTGGTATGGTAAGAAACTGTGTGAATTAACCTGCTTCCCCTGGACTTTGGGCTATTTAATGTCCACCTTTCTTCTTCCTGCAGACAGGGATGATTTTGGGTACGGCATATATGCATGTATGTGTATTGCATATAAATATTATTGCACATATATATGTGTATATATACATGACACTCTGAGCATTTATTTGCCTTCCTTGATGAATTTTAAAATAATTTACTGTTAAAAAGCTAGGAAAATGAGGTTGCAGTGGAGCAGTCAGATATAGAGGGGCTGCGTTGTTAGATGCCGTCCCTTTCCCTGCCATATAGTGTGAACATCATAATCTATTTATTAGTTTATTCCTTTATTCACTCATGAATACATTCAAAAGCATTAATTGACTATTAGGGAATAATTACCACTGTGTCAATTTAAAGCTACAGAGACTTCTTGAAGTATCTCCCAGAAAAGGAGATAGATGGACAAGCATTTAAAGCTTGTTTTCTAAGGATGCAATGGCAATTGAGAATAATTCCAATAACTAAATAGTTTAACCTAAAGATGGTCCAATTAAGCTACTAAATTTGTGCTTTTTAATCTATTCCAAAATTCCTTCTGTGAATGCTGTATTTTTTGTCAGATACAGCTATGTGTAAAGATGTCTAATTTAAACACAAAAAAGTTTCTAGGTTAATGTATTAGCAAGCCTGAAAATCCTTGATAAGTGATCATGTTTAGCTTTCTTAATGAGCTAATTTTTATTTTTAAATTATGTTTGCAAAAGAAAGGTATATTGACCTGGACCTATTCATACTACTGCTCAGCTATTTTTTTACTTGATTATTCAGTGTATTTATTATTTAGAATCGAGAAAGAAATCTGCCTCACCAAGTAGAAAATAAACTTCTGGAAAATAAATCATGGGCTGCAAAATGATACATATTCAAAAAACATTTAATTAATAAATTATTGACTTATCTGATGGTGCATTCTGATGGTGGTTTTCTATTCTCTGAGCCTACTTTCTTTCCAGACAGCCTTACATTCAAATACTGATCTATGCTAACACTGATTCTTGTTTAATTTGTCCTCTTCCAAGTGAAATGTACATCACTTTCTTATGTTTCCTGTAATCAATTCCTGTAGTTTTTAATTACTTTCTTTGCCCCACAGTAAAAGTCTTATTTCTGAAAATGATCTCTTATGGTGGAATATGCTGTCAATGTATGCAAATTTATTGAGAGAATTCTAGATAAGTTTTTTGTCAACACAAATTTGTAAAACACAGTGACATTTGGATCCACTGAAAAACAAACTATGCACTAGAATCCTTGATTTTTTGCTTTATTTTGTTTTTAATTCAGTTTATGTATTTTTAAAACCCATTTTGATATAACATGTTGATATAATATTAAACTGAAACAATCATAAATCTCTTGGATATTTTATGTAATTGTAAATTTGTGATTATTGTATTACCCATTATAACTAATAAAATTATATCTATTTTATGAATACAAATTATTACAAACTATATTGCTTTTGTGATATTAAAATAAATTTTATGCATGTTTGCTTTAGTTAAACAATATTTTCCTATGTTAGTGAAATAATATCTCCTGCTCTCCACCATCACAATCCTCTTCTGTTTTGGTTCTTAAGTTATTTCTGTGTGAAAAATTTAACTCCTTCTGTTTACTCAATTACTAACCCAAATTTATATGATGTCACTGCTTTTTATTTATCTTATTCAAGTCTTTGATAACCTACCCAAGCTTTTCCTAGAAATTCAACTTGTTACATTGCCTTTCCTTAGTATTATCAAGGAATGTCCTTCTCTCCTGTAATTTTTTGGCAAACTTCAAGACACAGGTCAAAGTCATTTGCTTTTTATTGTCTGCTACACTAAATTGTTTGCAAAAATGGCAACTATTATTCCCTTCCTTATATTCATGCTCTTTGTAACACATCTCTGCAACTTTTTCCATCAAGAGAAAGAATCCATTTTCCTACCTCTTGAATTGGATCTGGAATTTGGACCTTCAACTTGCTTTGACAAGGATTTTGTGGACATGAAATACACCAATTCCATGTCTAAGTTCCCAGAATCCTTTCAATTTCTGCATTCTCTCTTTGTCCCCTGTGACTGTCATGTAAATGAGTCTGGGCTAACAGTCTTAAGGATTAGTGATCACATGGCCCAGAATTGAGTCAGGTCAATTTCTCAGCAGAGGCCCCAGATGTGTGCTAGTCCAGTCAAAATCAGCATACCCAGCCACAGACACATGAGCAAGGCCAACTGCCAGCTGTTTTGTGAACTTGAGAACTAAATATATGCTTGTTGTTTTAAGCCACTACATTTTGGAGTGATTAGCTTCACAGCAATAACTAGTCCACTTTTCCTAATTCCCTAATGTAGATTGATCCTCTCTGGTGTGCCAACACACCAGCTCTCCTTCAATTGCCACTGATCACATCATTCTTTGACTTGATATTGTCTTTCTTTTGCCCTGGACCAATACTCCACAGGGACCCCTTTGTGCTCATCAATGTAACCTTATAACTTGGTTAAATGCCTGACAGATATGTAGTAAATGCTATTAACCAGTAAATTCAATCAAGGTGCTCTGGCTATTTGTAACACGTTGGCAAAATTTAAGATTCCTCTCATTTCCTTAGCTCATCCAGATAATGCGGCTATGACTTGCTTTATGTTTTCTCGTAGCTGCAGAGGCTTGAAACACCCTTAGAGATTCAGTGACATTTACTATTCAAACATTTTTGTTCCAATTAATAGTGGTGCTTCTCAAGGGTAGTGCAGCACAAATGACTGGTCTCAGAGACATTCTCTCTCTGGGAAAACTGAAGTGGAAAATCAAAATATGCCATGGTTTTAATGAAAAAACAGTCTGCAGAACTCTCCATAGAAGTGGGAAACTGGGAATTATATTGTGAAATAGAGCATGTCAAACACAATATGGCCATTGCTCTCAGCTACTATCTCTGGAATAATGCAACAGCAAATTCAATGAATTGACCTATTTATCTCTATAACAAACCTGTAAGGATTCCATTATTGGACAATGCTATTCTTTCAAAAATCAAAATGTATGCCTTCTTTCTTTACGTTTCCTAGCTGTTAACCATAGAGCAATTATGATTTACACACATGGTATATTCTATTTCTTACCATGTGTAGGAGTTCAGCCTTTTTCCACACCCACACAGATATATTACCATGATAGGTTTATAAAGTGCTTTAAGTACATAAAATGCCATTTTTGTTTTACTGATGTAAACAATCCAGGGTGGTAGCTCCACTAAGAATTACCAATTTCGTTTAATATTAGAGGCTGCAAAATCACAAAGCATTAATGTACTGAATTTCTCAAAGTAGTTAAGAGTCATAATTGGAAACAAATTCTTACTTCAAAATCACTGTCCTGTTTTGAGCACTATATTGTCCCCTCCTTTCTCCTACCTTTCACCATTGAATACCAGGTTACTTATTTGACTTAGTTTTACTTTTGGGAACCAAAGGGAGTCATGCAAGTGTGTAAAGTTGATTTCCAATGAAAGCAACATTGTGCACAGTAAGGAAATTATTAGCAATGACTGTCTATATAACTTTAAGGTAAGGATGATGAGGTATACACACCTCTTGGTTTCTTAAGTGAGTAAGTTTGCAGCCTGAGGTGAATCTGGAATTATCAGTAACTATATGAGATTATATTCACTTATTATCAGATACATGTGCTAGAGAAAAAGTCTTCTTCAACTATACAGCATCATATAATTCATTCATCCATTTAATCAAAATTCATGGAGTGCCTGCTATCTTCCATGTGCCATGCTAGGTCCTTGTTCTATGGTAGTAAACAAAACCAAACATGGAGCCTGGTCTCATGGAGGTTACATTCCAGTGGGAGACACACATTTTTAATAAATAAACCTACAAGTATGAAATTTGAAGTTGTAAAAAATAGTATGGTGAAAAGAACCACTAGGTGCTTTGTAAGGAAATAAAGAGATATGTTGAGTTAGAAAGAATCAAAAAACGACTGTGACACTGAAATCGAAGACCAGATTCTGATTGATGGGTGAGGAGTTGGAGCCCTGAGGGACAGTTGGAGGAAAGTGAGTGAATCCAAGAGTGCAAAGAGATTAATTGGGGAAGAAAGTGAGAGAAGCTGGGCCCCATAGAGCCTTGAAGACCAAGGGAAGGGACTGTTTTAGTCAAAGAGCATTGTGAATCCCTTAGATTTTACATTGAAGAACGACATTATCTAATTTGTTCTTAAAAGATTGCCATGGCTGCTATGTGAAGATAATTCAGGAGAATGGGAATGGGGAAACAAGGTAGAAAACTTATTGTGGTAGCACATGCAAGAGATTTTGCTTCCTGCTACTAATATGGGACCAATGAAGAATACACAGTTTTTAACTACTTGGGGGGTAGAATGATACAATTTATGATTGCATATGGGAGAGTTCAGAAAACATACATGTGTCTGGCATGACTTTCTATGTTGAAAATAACGCCTGTCTATTATTTTGAATATTTACAGCTTTCCTAAGAAAAGTGGGATGGATGTATTTAGTGAGAATTCAACTCAGGATACATGCTACAATGTGGATGAACCTTGAAGACATTATGCTAAATGAGTTAAGTCAGTCTCAAAACGAAAACTATTGTATGATTCCAGTTATACGAGGCATCTAAGCATCCAAACTCATAGATGGGAAGTAAAATAGTGGTTGCCAGGAAATGGTGAATTAGCATTTAATGGGTATAGAGTTTCAGTTGGAGAAGATGAAAAAGTTCTGGAGATGGATGGTGGTGATAGTTGCATAACAATGTGCCTGTATTTAATGCCATTGAACTTTAAAAACAGTTAAAAAGTGAAATTTCATATTGTATGTATTTTATCTCAATAAAAATATAGACAATAAATATTTAACTCAGGAACAATGAATCTTATTACCTACCTGGATGAATTCATAAAACCTGGCATGGATACTTAGGAATATATTCTACATCAATTTAATGTACAACATATCGATGTGTCTGTAAACTAAAATATAATGCAAAGAATTCTGCATCATTACTGTGGCTTCATTTTGAATTGTATTCAGAAATGTTCTGAGAATGTTTTGCATCAGGATTTAGACATTTTCTTGTCCTTGTTAAGATCTGGTATTCCACTTTTCTTCATTTTAAATAACTTTCACCTGACTTTCATTTCCATATCAATAAGTTCATTCTAGCAATAAAATTTTATCATCAGTCGTTCCAAGTTTTTATTTTCACCTTTTTATGAATACTATCAGGAGGTAAGAAAGAGCTTTATCCTTATATACCAATGTGCCACTCAAATTTATTTCCTAAAGTTAATCAAAAAGTTTTGGAGGATTTATTCTCTCTTACGATTATCCAAATGTGTCAAATCAGTAACATATAGGTGTTCTAAAAATTTAGCATCATGAAAAACATGTTAAAGCTTTTGTGGTCTTTGAAGTGAGTGGACCCTGAGTTTCTTTAATATAAAGAAGATGCTCCCCTCTTATACATAGTAGGTGTAACGCACTGGACTGATATATTGGATATGTGTCATCTGCTTATGATCTGTTGATTAGCCTTCTTATAATTGGCTAAGCTGTCTTGTTATTCAACATAGAAGAGAAACAACTAAAAGTCCCTGCCTTCCTTACAACCAGGATGCGGGGATGTGACCCGTCTTTCCAATCAGCTGCAGCTGTGTGCAGCTTTGATTTAAATGAACAACATGAGAACAAAGATATGCATCAAGTCATCCTTTTGCGGGAGCAAGTGAAATCAAAGGTGCTTACTTTTGGGGGACAGCAGTTGTTAAAGGTCAAGTTATTGACTCAGAGGTAGCATCTGTGTGGGGTAAGGGTCGTTGCAGATCAGTCAAGTTCCTTGCAGAGTTTTCATTGGTTTCAGCAGCAAAATCAACAGTCCTTTACAGAAATATTTCTCTTTCTTTCCTTCTTTTTTCCCTTTCTTTTTTTGGCATTCCTTCACATCTTTTTCCTAGAAGCATGTACTCAGTCCTGGTTTTCTAGGCTTCATAATGGTTCCATAAGCCATCTTATATACTTTTAATTAATTATGTCTCTGCTTCAATCAGTGAGACTCGATTCTATTGTTTACAGCAAAGAACCTGACTGATAAACTTGGTAGAAGCATTCATTCAGTCAGTCTCAGCTAGTCATTTATCAATGACATTTATCATTCAGTCAGTCAGTCTCTCATTCAGCATCTACTATATCCCAAGATCTGGGTTGGTTGCAGAGTATGCAAAAACTAATAACATAAATCAAAAATCACACCTCAAGAATATTTAAATCTCATTAAGGGGCCTGAGAAATAAATGGGCAATCACAGTAGTAGTGTGGTGAGCATTATAAAGAAATACTCAAAGAGAGGTATGTGACAACATAAAAGGGACAATTTTGCTAGGCTTGAGAGATCAAAAAAGGCTTCTGAAAAAAAGCAGTATTTTCCAAAGTTTGATTCATAGGTCAGCTGCATTCAAGTAACCTGCTCATGCTTGAACATGTTAAATCATTTGCCCCACTCTCTAGCTACTGTAAGAAAAGTTTGGCTCTTTAGAGGAATCTGTGTGGAGCCAACGTTCCAGGAATATATTGTACAAGGGAAGGGAATGGTCCCGGGAAGCTGTCTGTTGAAAGTCCCAGGAGTAAGAGGTAACCGTTGAATGATTAGTGGCCTAAACCAAAGGGCTGAAAGGTACAGATGGCTTCCAGATTCTCTAAATTGATATATTTTGACACTGATACAAAGTGCTAAAGTTTTAAGTCACAGAGATCTGGCTTTGAATCCTCCACTAACTGCATTGGCTGTCCTGTTACAGTTTTGCACACTAGAGTTTCTCCACCTTGACAAAAAGGAGAGTGAAAACAAACACATTAAAAGATAGTGAGGATTAAATTTACTTGATTGTATAAAGACACTGACTTTCAGTGAGGTTCACTTCATTACCTTTATATGTCTTTATGACAAAAACAGTTGCCTTTTTTTGCTTGTGTTTTTCACAGTTATTGGACTTTAATTGTTAAATATCAGATGGCAGAGGAGTGTACTGCCACTTCTCTTTATGCAAAGTGCAGAAAAGCAGCTGTGCAGAAGGAAGCTTAATAAACGTCTTTTAGCAATACTCATGATAGTTATTTATAGCTTCTTAAGCCATGTTTAATATTATCAAGTTCACATACCACTCTACAAAAGAAACATAACCCTTTAAAAAATATATGGGAATACATTTCTTGATTATAAAATTTTTGCTCTGACCTAACTTGCGAAACAATAGCAAATGAGCGAAAGACATATTTGGCTAAATGTCGAAATTTCTTTTTAAAACATATTGGGGATATGTTAGCAGATGGACTTGTCTCTGTTTCCAGTGTTTAATATTTTTTTTGGTGAAGTTTAGTGTTGGCATAATATTGTCATTCAGATCTAAACTACTTTGTTCCTAAGAAAATAAAAACTGTATCCACCTCTCTGATTATGACCTTTTGTTACATATTTGAATAAAAGAGAGAGAACTAGAACAATTATGCTTGAAATTGCTCTTTATTAAGGTTTTCCATTCTGGTATTTCATGCTCTTTGTTTTCTTGATTCCCCATGAAATCAGATATTATTTTCTAATTATAGCAGCACGATAACAGCTGAGCTACAGCAGGCTTTTCCTGTTACTGAATTTGGTAAACAAGGTATTCAAAATTTCAGCAGATGTCACCGATTTGAGACCCTTTACTTTTTTCTAAGCAAGGAATGATCAAGCTATAGACAAGTCCATCACGAGGGGAATGATGTGCTAACCACACTGACAGCAACCCCAGGAGGGCGGTCGCCATTTCTCTCTGTGGTCTCATCTGCTCAACTACCGTGCTGGCCATGTGCTCCTTTAAATATTTCTTTTTATTCCTTTTTCATTTACCTTGTAGATCATTGCATAAAACTTGCAATACAATTTCATTGTTAATTAATACCAATTCCTTCTAGTTTTATATCATTGCTGTTAATGTGACACTACATTGCAAATGTAATTATTCACTGATGTTTGTTATGGTTCTTCTTGCTTTAAGACATGACTATATGTCCTCTTATCATCAGTGATTGTTTTTGGACTCCCTGATATTTTTATCCGCTGTGCATAGACAAAAATATGTATTTCCTGCCATGTTACAAGGCCTGATAAATAAGTTTGCGAATTTGTCCCCTCCACTCCCCATGGGCTTACATTGGCAGCACTGTACAAACAGCTCCATGAGGTTTCATAAACTTGGGATATCAGGGTCTCATAGCTGTGTTGGTTGTCAACATGTGGTGATGTCTTTCTGATGGTGTTCATTATTGTAGTTGTGTGTTTTTGTGTGCCATCAGGAGAATGTCTGAGCTTGAATTAGAGCAACAAAACAAATATTAAATTTCTTGTTAAACTTGGCAAGAGTGGAAGTGAAATCTGGGACATATAAGTCCAAGTTTACAGGGATAATGCCATGAAGAAAACAGCAGTGTACAAATGGACTAAACGTTTTTCTGAGGGGAGAGAATGCATCACTGATGAAGAGAGGTCAAGTGTCCAGTAATGAACAGAACTGACAAAAACATTGCAAAATTTCTTCGAATTGTGCATCAAAATCATCAGCTGAATGTGAGAAGCACAGCAGACCAAGTAAACATTGACAGAAAAGCAGTTAGGAATATCTTAACTGAAAATCTAAGCATAAGCAAGGTGTGTGCAAAAATGGCCCTGAAAGAGAAGCAGAAGAAGGAGCTCTTGCATCACGACAACGCACCAGCTCACACGGAACTGTCTGTGAGGGAGTTTTGAGCCAGTAAACAAATTTGAGCCAGTATTGGAACACCCTCCCCACTCACCCGATCTGGCTCCCAGTGACTTCTTTCTTTACTTGAAAATAAAGGAAATATTGAAAGGGAGACATTTTGATGATATTCAAGACATCAATAATAATACGACAGCTGTGATGGCCATTCCAGAAAAAGAGTTCCAAAACTGCTTTGAAGTGTGGACTAGGCACTGGCATTGGTTCATAGCTTCCCAAGGGGCGTACTTTGAAGGTGACTATGGTGATATTCAGGAATGAGGTATGTAGCACTTTTTCTAGGATGAGTTTGCGAACGTGATTGTCAGACCTCCTAAGTGACTGAGTCCTTCCTGAAGGATTAGTGCTGTACTGTAACCTAAACACATTCCAGGAGCTCTTTGCCCTTGTTTCCACATTTCAGTGGCAACAGCATTCTGTTTACAGAAATTCAGTGTACTCAGTAATGGTAGAGGGACTTCAGTTAAGGAAAATGAAGTTACGGAGGAGAGAGAAGAGTAAATTGTCATTCGCATATCTATCAGTCTATTACAATTTCTACCAGAAAATAGCCCATTTAATTTTATATACATTATTTGACAATGATTAATATGGAAATTCTTTTTTAAATGTATAAATATTTTACCTAATTACCTAAATACATTTTTAATCTTACATACGGTTACAAACTAAAAAGTCAAACACCTGATGCCTCTCTGAATTAATACTATAATTTTACATTAAAAAATTATTAGAGGTGCCAATTTAATTACCGAAAAATCACTGAATTTTCTTTGCCTTTTATTTTATAGAGATGTTTTAGCTATCAACATAAAAACATTCAGGTAAAAAAGAGTATTTTTTTTCCTTACATAGTTCTGAATACCTTTATATTTTTGCCCAAACTGGACTAGCTGATCTCAACTAAAATAAAACTCCTTTTGAATGACTGACAACTTTTTAGACACAGCTCTAATGTATTATGATGGTAGAATTGATTACTTAATTCTCATTTAATTTCTATTACAATTATAAGTATATTTGGAAAAAGGTAATTTTCATAAAGGTTAAGTAATTATGCATTCTTTTCTTGATTTAATCAGCATTTGTTTTATTTTGAAACATGAGTTATGCATTTATTGCAAATATGTAGCTTTAAGCAAAAATACTTTGTATATACAGAGTTTTCAGAACCCTCTAACTTTAGTGTACAGTTAACAACGGGAATATATTCTGAGAAATATGTTGTGAGGTGATTTCGTCATTGTGCAAACATCACAGAGTGCACTTACACACACCTACATACCTAGATGGTATAGCCTCCTGCATATACACCTAAGCTATAAGGTATAGCTTATTGCTCAGAGTCTACAAGCCTGTATAGCATGGTGCTATATTGAATACGGTAGGCAATTTGTGACACAATGATATTTTTGTATCTAAAGATATGGAAACAGAAAAGGTACAGTAAAAATACGGTATAAAAGATTTTAAAAAATGGTACACTTGCATAAGTCACTTACCATGAATGGAGCTGGCAGGACTGGAAGTTGCTCTGGGTGAGTCAGTGAGTGAGTGGTGAGGGAATATGAAGGCCTCAGACATTACTATACTCTCCTGCAGACTTTATAAACATGGTGCACATAGGCTGAATTAAATTTGAAAAACAACATGAGATTAAGTCACGTACAAGAGAAAGTAATGCTATCAAAAAACATAGTAAATATGAGATGTATGAGATTGCTGCTGGTTTAACAGGGTATACTGTTTTACAATAAACTTTTTTATAAGTAAAAAATATTCACTCTCAAATAATGATTTAAAAAACTATAGTACAGTAAATACATAAACCAGTAACATAGTCATTTATTATCATCATAATGTAGTGTGTCGTATACATAATTGTATGTGCTATACTTTTATATGATTGGCAGAGCTGTGGTTTTATTTACACCAGCATCACCACAAACACATCAGTCATGTGTTGTTACTATGATGTTAGGACAACTACAATGTCACTAGCTGATAGGAATTTTTCAGCCACATTATAGTCTTACAGGACCACTGTCATGTATGCAGTCCATCATTGATGAAACTTCTCTAGGTGGTGTGTGCCTGTAATTAAGTCACCAAAATGCTTGTGAAAAGGAGGACTCCCAGTCTCCACCCTTAGAATTTCCTCTACCTCAGGTTGGAAAATACACTGAGCATCTGCACTTTTAACAAATGCCCCAAGCTGATGGTTTTGGGAATTGCATTTAGAGAAATAGAGTTTTTAAAACCCATTGTACTGAAATGAAACTTCATTTTTCAAAAGCTAAAGAAGTAACTCTCCCATCACTTGAAACTGATGCCAAGTATTTCCAATAACTTTGTTACCTACAGTTTTTGAATAATTCCAGTTGAAAATGTTTATTACTTTGCACTTCCAAATACAAATATTGAATTTTATAGACCTGTGAAAATTGCTAATTGTACAGTAGCATTTATGTAAATAGAATATTTAAATACATTTAAAATAGAAGCAGTTTTTAAGTGGGACATTTAAAATAAAGGGATCTTTTTCAAAGGTTCAGTAACTATGTTCTTGTATCAAATGTATGTATAATATACAATGTTGACTCTCAGAACGCATTCTGACAGATGAAGGATCTTACTGAAAAATACATTTCCAGTATGTAAACCTGGGAATAATCCTCACAATGCTCATATTGAGAATATTTATTTAGATGGTGGAAATCTCATTATTTAGTTCCAAAAGTGGGGATTGTCTATAATGAAATAAGGTAGTTTATTCTTCAGTTTTTATTTAAGTTCTAATTTTTAGTGCTCAAATTCCCATAATAAGTAGCCACAAGCCATCATAATATTCTCTAGACTCAAGGAAATATAATGATAGACGGGAGGGAACAAAGTAGCAGAAATTTAGCATTAAAAATATATATCAGGTCCAGTCATTTGTTCCTGTCGTTTTTACCCTAGTCTCCTCCCTACTCCCGCTATCTCCAGCCTCCTAGGTTATTTGTAATCTTTGCTCTTTTGAACCTCTTCATCACCATGAAAAGCTCAGGGATGGCTAACCTGCTGATTCCAGGTATAAGCTGACCACCTCAAACTGACTTGGTGTAGCCACTGCAGGCATTAGTAAAAAATAAAACTAATAAGAAATAGATATGTTCACTGAAAACTTCAAGCTTTGGAAGCAATCTTCAAGGATGGATACGCACCCTCTCCTCGGCAAGCAGGAACTTACCCTTTGCCCTAATTCATACTCCTCTGTTTTTAGTACTGTTCTTTACTACCTTTTTTTTCTTCATATAATAAAACAGATCTGCAAAGCCTGAGCAGAAAGCAAGGTGGATTAGGGAGGGCAGTGTGAAAGGCAAGCCTGAGTAATTTCTCACCAAACTCAATTGTGTGACCACAGTCCCTGAGTGGCTTTTCAGCATGTTTTAAAGTAATCTCTAGCCCATGAAAGACACAAAAGTGCCATTATCTCCAGATAGGTAACTGGAGCTGGCAGAAAACACAGACTTTTGTGACAGGCTCACAGAAAAGACTCTTATTAAAGTCCAATTCAAATACATCTCATAATTTAACATGCTGTTAAATTATCAAATTATAGATGTAATTCACATCTTCACTGATGATTTATATGCCTAAACGAGTGTTTCACAACTAGTCACGAGGCCTATACTTCATAATCTCTAAAATTATATTTTAAAAATCCTATAGATTTAGTTCCCATCTTGTTATAAAATGCATTAACACTGCTATTATTATTACTATCAATAGAAAATTTAAAATTCTATGGAATTATTTTGGAATGGCTTTAAATGGGATAGCATATAATCTTAGAAATGTTCAGGTGTTATAAGTAGTAATTTTTAGTAAATAAGTGAACATGGAAAATTATGAGTGTCAACTGACTGTTTTTCATTTATTGAAGAATGTCATATTTGTTGACAAGATGAATTAATAAAGAAGGCATTTTTAACCACCTACTAATATTGGATAATTAAAAATGTTTTCTTTATTATTTAAACAAACTAGGTATGTTTAAATACCCATGTATTTTTGTTTTTAATTTTCAGTTTGGTTCTTCAATGTTTTTGTTGATACAATTGGATTATCAAATTTTTATGGATTACCAAAGTTTCCATGCAACCAATAGAAATTTTTCAGTCCATAGTTAGTGTTTATTATTAAGTTTATTTACATCAAACTAGTGTGAACACTTAAAACTGTGTTATATTTTCGCATTTACTTGGCTTCAATATAATGTTTTAAAATTATTTCTATGCACAATTCTTCTTTGAAAATCACACTTTATTGAACTGTGATTGACAAACAAAAATGTGTACATATTTTATGTATGCAACTTGATGAATTTAGGGATGATTATACACCCATGAAAACTTCATTACAATCAATGCTTTAAACATGTCCATCACCTACAAGAGTTGTCTCATTCCCTCTTTATTTTACTTTATTTTTTATAATAAAACAGTTCATGTAAGATCCACGCTTTTAACAAATTTATAAATATAAGATATAATTTTCATTGCTAGATACATTATGCTGTACTAGCAGATTTCTAGGACTTACTCATCTATGTTCAATGTTTTTAAAGTTATGTCTATTCAGAGTTTTAAGTATGTTAGGATCCAAATCAAATGTGATATTGTATACAATGCTCTTATATTAAAACATTGAAAACACTTCTTATATTAAAATATGAACATTGCATATTGACTTTCATAAGTCTAGTTATTCTTCCATATTACCATTTTCCCCAAAGTTATTGATAACTGAAAAGTCTTCCTGGTGTTTATTTTTGGTGAAAATTTGAACATATCTTGGGATTCCTTTAAAACATGAAGACCTTTAATGAGGGCCCAGATAGCTCAATCAGTAGAGCATGAGATTCTTAAAATATGAACACTTTAAATTGGTTAGCCATCCTGATATAGTTTTATGAATGTTATTTTTTTGGAGACAGGAATGTATTCTAGGAGTCTGTTAAAAATTAATCTAGTTCAGAAGAACATGAAGAAAAAAAGATATGTTTTACTATGCTGTTCTTACCCTTTTACAACTAATGCCTTTTGGGTCATGGGTTTAGGTTATAAGAACCATAAAATTGTTCACAATATTACATAAGCGTTGTACTAAGCTGATGGTTTCAAACCCCAGTTAAATAAATCCTATGGTTTTTTTTTGTTTTGTTTTTTCTTTTCCTTCTATACTACCCAAACTTCTATGAAGGTAGGCTAAATTCTTTTTTTCATGTATTTCAAATATCTTAGAACTTAGAGACTTTGTTCAGAAGTTCTTACAGAATATGTTAGGATAACTAAGTACAAACAAACAATTTCAACAAAAATCTATCTACCCAGAAGCAATGTGTTCGAACTTTGGAACTAATTCTTAAGTGATTCTTCCTGAGGTCCCATCAAATTGTTTTAAAATGGCACTAGAGAATGAATAAATGAAAACAATAAGATTTTACAAGAGTGAGAGCATTTATGAAATCATATAACTACTAAACATCTTACATATTTGAATAATGAAAAATGAAACTTATCGTAGCTACTACTCCTTGCTAAGTGACCTTTACCTCGGGTGCATCTGATAAAGAGATTCAGCTTCAATCAACTAAGTTGAATTAGAAATTCACGTGCTCACCCCAGAGCCATCCATTTTACGAACTGATCACATTTTTTTCTCTCCTTAAATTTCTTTGTGTGTTTTCATACAGAATAAAGCTTATGATGACTGTGAGAAATGAAGAAAAGTATAACAGAAGAATCTCGCAGTAACCCATACATATGTTAGTAAAACAGACTGGGTCCCGAAGTTGTGTGTGTAATTTCTACGCATGTGAGACATTTTTGTGCCTGTGCCTTTGCTCAGCTTTCTTTTTGTTTAGAATTTACAATCCTCTTCTGTTTCCAAATTCTTCTTATCTTCCACAGCTACTTCATAGTTCAACAACAATGTAATACTTACTCTAATTCTCTTATTCCTAATTAATACTTCATCACTTCCATATGTTCTCTCCTATAACACTTTATTATAATGCTATTACATGTATCAGTATCAATGTGGATTACAACTCATTATATACACTGATATAAATCCCATATATTCAGTAATAGTCCCTCCTCACCCAATAAAGTGTTAGTTTGTTGAGGTCAATACCATAATTTCAGCAGTTTTGTATCGCCTTGGAAATAGCAAAATGACTTCAACATAACAATTACATAAAATTACTGGCTTAATTAAATGGAATGTTCCACAATATCAATTTACAGCTCAGAGAAACTGTCCAGGATGCCGAAACTTTCATGATCTGAACTCAGCTTGGTTAGTTACAGCTATACTTTGATATTCATCCATACAGATACTATTTGAATTAATTTTAAAATAACAATTAAGAAAAAAACTATTATATTTAAGTATATTTTCTTATTCGTTTTATAAAACTATATATGTATATATAATTATTTATTATGACCACTATGTATAGGTTACAAGGACAGAGAAAAAAATGTATAAATACTACCTATGCAGAAACAGAGGAATAGCTTTCTTGCACCCTTCCTGGATGTTCAACACATTCAGAATCTTCCTGTGGCAATCATCTCTCCAGCTGGACATCTGCTGAAGTAGAAATGAGCTTAGTTCAATTAAAGCCTCTATTGACACAGTTGCTTCCAAAATATTGTGCGATCCTTATGGAATAATAAGCAGAGACTATCCTACTTATTTTACTAGCTGGGGTTTTATTCCTGATAGGCCTATCTACTGTTCACCTTACTTTTAACAAAGAAATCACCTCCAGTGGGCAACAACTCTTTGTTACAGTTCCAGAGATTAGAAACATGGATATTTATTGCAGTTAAAGAACTAAGAACTTTGAAGAGGCAATTTGCCAAAGCTGGCTGATAAATGACCTCGTTCTCCGTCAAGTTTATTATCAACATGGTGCTGCACTGGCACTCCGCAATGCATGATATGGTGCCTGTCTTCCTGCATGAGTGTCAGGGGCCCAACTCTCAAGAAAGAGTGTGCGTGAAAGAATGATTTTATTGGCTTATGGAAGACAATCTCTTTTATAATTTATCGATGTAGGAAACAACTATTTTAAACAGTTTCAAATAATTACAATTTAAAAATTCAGTGCAGAGACTTCCTTTTTCTATTCAAAGGGGGTGGTCTTCATGGGTTTGCAACCTGGGCAGTGGCATGGGACTCCAACTTTGAGGGGCCTTGTGCATGGCCTTATGGTCTGTTTTCACGGTCCAGAAATTCTTAGTAGTTGTTGAACAAAGGACCCTACATTTTCATTTTGTAATGCCTGACATTTCACGGTTGAGAATGAGTCAAGAGGTTTGGGTTCCTGAAGGTGGCAGATACAAACCAATGAAATAAAGTTCCAATATTTCCAGTTCCCTGATTAGCAGTTTAAATACTGTGATCTAGAAAATTAGTTGCAAACTTTTATTTTAGCAGTAGGACTCTACAGCTTTCTTTTTCTCTTTTAACGAAATGTTATGCAGAAGCCAAACCTCTGCAATCATTAAAAGTGGAGCAGATCTTTAATGATTTAATTTTTAAAAATGGAGCAGATCTTTAGTGGGGTTGAAAGGGAAGGAAGGTTCGTTTCCCTCTGGGCATAGAGATGGGGACAGAGGTTTGGGACCAGTGAGGCAACATTAAAGAGCCCACAAATGAGGCAAAACCCACTTTGAAAATCACAAGGATGGCCAAAGCTATTGGAACAATGGCAGGTAGGTGAAAGCTTGTTAATATTCAAAGCCAAGCATTTTATTTAAAGGACTAAAGTAACACCGGAATTCAATGGGGCTTAAAGACTACTGTTCTTGGGTGTTTTATGTTAAAATAATAAATAAATAAAACCCAACAGGTTTTCCAGAGGAGTGTAGAATTTCAAATCTCAGATAACCTTTATCTCTATATCTGAATTTAAATATAGCAGATTATAAAGTATCCTATTATGTGATGTGCAGATTCTAAAATATTGTTATTATAGTTTTGAATTTATTGAGGAAATGTGACACATTTTTTAATATTAGCTTTCAGGCTATTGCAATGACCTCATGTATTGTCATGTAAAATTCTCTGGATAGTAGTGGGTGTATAATACAAACCTGTTTCACTTTATTGGAGTTAGAAGTGCCTCAGACACAATGCCATTAATAGGAGTTCAACAAACTATTCCATCATGAACGGTCTTAGAATATTGGTAAACATTGCTCAGCATCCAAATTGAGCTTTAGACTCACTATGTCATTATATAAGTGCAAGGCATGGATTTTATGCGCTGAAACCATGTCAAGCACTATTAAATTGACAAGGGTTTAGAGAAGGAACAATACAGACCTCTGGGAAATTCTCATTATTGCTTTCAGTCAGGAGGCTAAAGGTGTACAGTTTCAACAGAGAGAGATGGGGCAATTTTTGGAAGCTGTCACTGATCAGTATTCTAAATGCACAATTTCTAGGAAAACACAACACACAGTGATCCTTTTCCAATATGCTTATCAGCTTGGTTATCAACGCCGCATTTCAACAATATCTGTGCTAGTTAAATTTATACTTCAATATAAGAGTTTGAATATACTTTTGTGTGAAAAAAACATCTTCAAAAGAAGTGAAAGTGGATTCAAGGACACACTTTGTAGATGTTGATTTACTAACTAGAGATATGACATTTTCATGATCCCTGCAGTCTGTTTCTCATGAGACCCATTGCCCTTTTAAAGTGGTGAAAGGTCCTGATGTCTTAGCCACACCTGGGCTTACCAGCTGGACATTTGGAGTGAGAGGAATGATATGGATTACCTCAGTTTCCCTAAAAACCAACTTCAGGAACTTTGAAGGCCTTGACATCAATGGGAGCCACACAGACCAACTAAATGACCCATTCTTCAGAAAAACTGGGCCTGATACAATCATTTAGAAAAATACCAGTTGACTCAATGAGGTAGTTAGGGTTCTCATCATGCTCTGAAAATTATTGGACCTTCTTTTATCCTTTGACAATAAAGAATCTATTCATTCTAGTGTCATGTCAACAATATATTCCAACATTTGGTACTTAATTTTGCTTTTTCTTTAACTAAATAAATTTTGGCAAGGAAAGGATATCTGGCCATCTGAACATGGTTGGGATGAGCCAGTAGCAGAAGACTGAATATCAGAAAAGTAAACAAGAAGGATAAGTATTTCTAGACACATTGAAGGCAGAATGAAGAACACCAGGAGGCAGAGTTAAGAACCAAAGTGCATATTGAAGGGAGGGGGGCAATATGGTTTAGAAGTAACACCCAGCTTAGCAGGGCCAACATGGGTTACAGTCCTGACCTTGCCATTTGCATACAACTGATGGACACATTAGTGCATATTGCTCAGCTTCCCTTTACTCACTTGGAACAGGAGAGTGTCAACATTTTCATTTATATGTCATGGAATTAAAGCTTTTGGTACTTTGTAATTATTTCTAAATTTTGCTTATGTTCAGTGGTATTTGTTAAGAAAACAGATTCCTTATATGCCAGCATTAATAAATGCCCATAAAATACATTATTACAAAAACCTATTCGAGCAAAATTTTACCATATCCTCATTTTTTTTCCCTCATTCTGGGATGAAACACCTTGATTTCATTTCTTTTCTTTTCTGTGACAGGCATTTTAATAAAGCGACTAATAGCATGGGGTCTGGTCCTATTCTTTCTGTGTTCAAATCTTGATTGTACCACTTTCTAGCTGTGTGACTTTGGGCAAGTTGACCACTGTTGCTATGTCTTGGTTTCCTCATATGAGAGTAATATTAGAGATTGAAATCTAGAATTCTTGTGAAGACTAAATAAAGTTAATCTTTAAATAATTTGTAATAGTGCTTGGCACATAGCAAGTGCTATATAAGTAATAGTTATAAATATACAATAAAAACATTTGTTTGTATTTTGAGATATTCATCTACATTTAATGCTGTCACTTCAATTGCATATATTTTTGTGCAGATTTTTCAGTATTAAAATATTTAGAAAAACTAGGTACATTAATTTGCTAAAATATTGGTCTTGTTATAATGACTTTAAATATTAGTATCGATTTGTGAATTAATGCAATTGTTATATTTCTTTTGACTCAGAAAGTGTTGCTTTCTGAATTCAGTGTATGTATACATCCACACATATTTTTATTTTTATAGTTTATATTACTAAAAAACATATTCTGTTTTATTTAAATATATATGTAAGCAAAATGTTTTATTTTTAAATGTACATTTGATATATTTATTTAATTTATTTACAAAAGCTAATCACAGAAATTTTTGGACTGAGAATCTCTAAAGTCAATTAACATCTTTCTTTTTGTGTGTAATGTCATTCTTCAGGTCATTGTTCATCTAGATCCCTTTAGCTCATCCTGTCTAGCTCTGTCCCTACTCTACATTTTGTGCCTATGACAAAAAAAACTTATTCAACATAAATTTATGTCATGAATTCTAAAATTTCAGCTCAACTAATTAAAATATTGTTATTCCTTTGAAAAACATTGTGCTCCCTTTATTTTTCTGAAGGTTTTCTCTGTGTTTTCAAATATATATATATATATATATATATATATATATATATATATATATATATAATATATATTTGTATATTAGACACAGACATATGAGTAAGGCTGTCATAGACCATCTAGCTTCGGCCATGTCATCAGCTGACAGCAACTGTATGAGCATATATGAAAGAGTTTAGCTGAGCCAGCCCAAGACAGCGTCACAAGCTAAACAAAATAATTGTTGTTTTAAATCACTCTGTTCTGGAGATGGCTTATTATGCACCAAAAGCTAACTGACATATGGCTAGTCTCTGTAGGTCATTGTGTTTTTAATTGCTAAAAGCTGGGTTTGCTGATGTAATGGGTAAGTTCAAAGCAAATTCTATTAAAAAGTAAATATTCTGAAAATTTTTGTCTTTAGTATTAAAATGTGTAAATATTTCAGCCCCAAATATTTTCAACGGTAATGCCTTTCTATTTTGTTTATTTTTTGCCACCATTTTGGATAAAATATTTACAGTCTAAACTTTGACATGCTACTTCTTATTTACATGTCTTTTGTTTTTTTGTTTTTTAATCAAATTAGATGATGCAAAAGTATACATCTTCTCAAATGTGTACCATGGCAGGATGAAATATAAATTTACTCAATTAAAATTGGACAAAATTTCATACGTGTTTAATAAAATTTGGAATTGGATATAAATATATAATTACATTAAAAGAATAAACATTTGATTAAGACAAAACATCATGCATCACATAATGATATTTAATGTAGTCTGTAGTGGGGAAAATAGGGATGGGTAGGCATAGCATATAGTATTTTTAGTGCAGTGAAACTATTCTATATGATACTACAATGTTGGGCACATGTCATTATACATTTGTTAAGATCAACAAAATGGGTAATACCAATGATGAACCCAAATGCAAACTATGGCCTTTGGGTGATAATGATGTGTCGATGTGGATTCATTTTTGAACAAATGTGCCACTGTAGTGGGAGGTGTTGATAGTAGGTATGGCTATGCTTTTGTGGGAACAGGAGGTATATAACAACTCTCTGTATTTTCTACTCAATTTTTCTGTGAATAAAACTTTTCCAAATAGTAAAGTTTATTAATTTAAAAAAAGTTACTTACTCTGACAACCTCAGTTTCATCAAATGTCAAATATGGAAAATAACTACATCTATTTTATAAAGTAATTATAAGCCTAAATCAGCAGATGTCATTTGCTTATAACAGTGCCTGTCATATAAGGAGTATCCACATGTTAGCTGTTATTAGTGGTAGCGTATCATTAAGATTTATGATTACTAATATGTTTTTGTACAATCTTAATGATTACCAAATACCCACAATTAAGCTATGAGGTAGATTAAACAGAGATTCTTAGCTCCTCTTTACATCAGGAAACAAAGGGTAAACATTCAAACAAAGTCTATTGAATCATACCGTCAGAACTGTAAATAAGCCTTCCTCTCCTACAAGAATCTTTTTTTCCCATTACACACTTTGTCTGAGGACACCTTTAGACTCTCAAAACTTGCATTCTGCACAGTATAGTGTTAATGGAAAACTTATGCATATCAGAACTATGCAAAGCAAGGAATGCCTGTATTGAAGAACTCAAAGAGCTTTTGTTTATGTAGCTTAGATCTCTGGATGTTTACTATATTAGATATTTAAAATGATAATTTTTTTAAAAACCAAAGACATATAAGCACACAATCCATTAGTCTTCAAACTGATAACATTGTAATGCCATGAGTCCATGAAACTGTACTGTACGTTCCAGAGAAAATAAGAGTGGAAAAGGCAAATCACATCCTAATACTTTTATGAAAATAGGTAGGTTTTACCTCTTAAATGCCTAGGGCCTGGGAACACCAAGGGGTCCCCAGGACACATTTTGAGAACATCTGCAGCATACCATATGCCATGAGACCACTTTATACATGATTGTCCCTCATCCTTCTGAGCTACCTCACAGTCTCCTTCCTCTTTAGCAGTACCTTTTCCATAATCTTCCAATCGCCTTTCATTAATTTCACACTGGAAAGTTTCTGAGTCTGTGTCCTCTCTAGGTCTATTGATATCTTTCCTGCAGGCCTCTCCTCTGTTGGATTTAAATGAGAGAGACCAAGTCATAGTATCTAAGAGCTTCCTGCTTGGAACAAACTCTCAGCTCAATTCATGCACAGCAGAGCTTGGAATGAGAAACAGCTCAGGTCTCAGCTGAAGGTAGAGCCAAAGAACTCTTCAAAAGCCAAAGAGGCGGCCCAGGACAAGCTGCAGGATGAGGTGGCTGCTTTGATGTGACCAAGTGAGAGGAGGCCACAGAGCGGGTTATAGAGGCGAGTAGGGCATTGCAGTGCATGAGCCAGCTTCATGAATAATCAGCAATGTGGAGAAACACTGGTTGGCTACTTAATGCAGTTTATAGACAATGTAATTTCCTCTGTTTTTAGAACATCATGAATGTTGATGAAATGCCCTTTATTTCACATTTAAGCTGTAAAATGTCACCACCATTTCCAGTTTATTAGATGATGTGTTTCTTTAAAACGTTGGTTTCACAAATACCATGCTCTGTTGTTACATAAGGTCAGAATTATTTTCTGCCTGTTTATATGCGGTTTGACAAACTAAATCAATTTTTGTACTTTAGAAGAATAGAGCCAGAGCTAATAGCTTAGAATTTCTGTACACAACTTTTCTTCATAACGAATTCTTATACTGAGTGATGTTGTATGTATTAAAACATCCCCATATCACAGGTTTTCACACCAAAGTTGGCATAAGATATGCTGATTAATTATTAACCATACTTCCTTATAATTCTGTATTATCTCCAAATGTTTAGGGAACTCCTGTTAGGCGCAGATCACTGGACTAGTTGCTGAGCATAAAAAAATAACTATAAAATGTTGCCTACTTTGAAGACTTATGATCTAGATGAGAAAGCACATATGTATTCATAAACATATGTGGGTGGATACAGTACAGTTACAATGATATGAGATAAATATCTGGTGCTAAAGACCAGACATATAAGAGGCTAAGCATGGGACTATTGTGGAAATTTTTTTTTTTTTTAGTCAGCTCAGTTTTCCTTTGGAAATGTAACCTTTTCTCCCTTCAGATCATGTGACTTAATAAAAGCACAATGAATCCCAAAGTCCAGTTGTGTGTACATGACTCCATCCTTATTAATTAGCATATTCTCCTGAGCCACACTATCACAAAGCAGGACCAATGGAAATTTGCTTCCTGATTTACTGGAACAATGTAGATGGAATTATATCTGTGAAGGTCATAGGCTGGTAGGATAAAAGCTCTTTTGTTCACTTCGCCAGTCAATTAGAAGAGTTATCTCTGAGAAGAAAGCAAGACTGAGGAAAGCAGGGCTGAAAGATGGAGGAAGTGGTATTCTTAATCCAACTATGCCTAGAGTCTCTCCCCTCCTGGACTTTTCCAGGATGCCAACTGATAAATCCCTTTTACTCTTAAACTAGTTTGAATTGGATTCATAATACTCGCCTACAAGAGTCTTGATTCACAGTGGAGGAATAGTCACTTGAGGAATGAAATGGGCCCAGAAGTCTTTGTGGAATGATTGCACACAGTCCTCAGTGCTGTTTAAAACTAAATTAATCACTACTCAATGGTGAAAAGCTGAAAGTTTTTCTCTAAGATCAGGAATAAGACAAGCACACCCACTCTCACTACTTCTATTAAACATAGGATTGAAACTGCTAGCCACAGCAATTAGTCAAGAAAAATAAATAATTAGCATCCAAATTGGAAAGGAAGAAATAAAACTGCCACTATTTGTAGATTACATGATATCATATATATATATATATATATATATATAAAAAAAACCTAAAGACACAATCAAAACTGTTAGAACTAATAAACAAATTCAGTAAAGTTACAGAATACAAAATAATTATACATTAATTGGTTGTATTTCTATAAACTAATGAGCTATCAGAAAGAGAGGTAAGAAAACGATGCCATTTACAATTTCATCAAAAATAGTAAAACAACTAAGAATCAATTTAACCAAGGAGGTGAAAGACTTGTACTCTGAAAACTATATGACATTGATGAAAGAAATTAACGATGGCACAGATGACTGAAAAGATATATTGTAATTATGACTTAAAAGAAATAATATTGTTAAAATGTTCCTACTACCGGAAACAATCTACAGATCTGATTGCCATCAAAATACCAACGATATTTTTCATAGAACTAGAACAAAGAATTCTAAAATTTGTATGGAACCTCAAAAGACATCAGATAGACAAAACAATCTTAAGAAGAAAAAAAAAAAACAAAACCTCAGGTATTAAGCTTCCTGATTTCAAATTATACTACAGAGTTAAAGTAATCAAAACAGTATGTTTTTGGCAAGAAAACAGATACACAGATCAATGGAACAGGATATGCATATATAATCAGTTAATCTATGATGAAGGAGCCAAGACTATACAATGGCAAACAGACAATAAATGGTTTTGGGAAAACTGGACAGCTACATGCAAAATAATGAAACTGGACAACAATTTAGTACTATATACGAAAATAAATTCAAAGTGGATTAAAGACCTCAATGTAAGACCTGAATCCATAAAACTCCTAGAAGAAAATATAGGCACCAAGCTCTTTGACACTGGTCTTAGCAGTATTTTTTTGGACCAGTTTTCTCACGCAATGTCAAGAAAACAATAAACAAGTGTAATTACATCAAACTAAAAAGCTTTTGCACAACAAAATAAACCATTAACAAAACAAAAATGGTACATACTTAATGGGAGAATATATTTGGAAATCAGACATTCGATGAAGTGTTAATATTGAAAAAATATAAAGGACTTACATAATATAAAACTGAATAAACAATTCAATTAAAAAATTGACAGAGGACTTAAATACGTATTTTCCGAAGAAGACATACAGATGGCAAGTGGTACATGAAAAGAAACCCAAATCACTAATCATCAGGGGAATATGAATAAAAACCACAATGAGCTAACACCTCATACAAGTCAGAATGACTATTACCTAAAAGATAAAAAATAAAGTGTTGGTGAGTATGTGGAGGAAAACGAACCTTCATATACTGTTGGTGGGAATGTAAGATGGTGCAGCCACCATGGGAAAGAGCATGAAGATTTCTCAAAAAATTAAAGATAAAATTAGTATACAATCCAGCATTTCCATTTCTGGGTAGTTATCCAAAACAAAACAAACAAATGATAATTTGAAGGGATATATGCACCCCTATGTTCATTGTAGCATTGTTTACAATAGCCATAATTGGAAGGCAACTAAGTGTTCATTGATAGTTTAATGGATAAAGAATATGCAATATAGGTAGATGATATATAGATATATAGATATAGATATATTTATATTACTCAGACAGAAAAAAGTAATCCAATCTTGCCATTTGTAACAACATGGATGGACCTATAGGGTATTATGCCAAGTGAAAGAAGTCAGAAAAAGGAAAATACCATGTGATTTCACTTATATGTAAAAAAATAAAACAAATGAACAATAAAATAGAAACAGGCTCAGAGATACAAAATGAAAAAAAAAGGTAGGTGTCAGAGGTGGGAGGGGTGAGGGAGCAAAATAGGTAAAGGGGATTTAGACTCACAAACTTTCAGGTATAAAATAACTAATGGGGCTATAATATACAACATAGATAATATAGCCAATAAAATTGTAATAGCTTTGTATGGTATAGATGGTAACTAGACTTATTGTGGGGATCATTTCATAATCTATAAAAATACCAAATCACTGTGATGTACACCTAGATGAATAGGATACTTTATGTCAATTATACATCAATATAAAACTTCAAAAAATAAATTTAAATTCAGACCAAAACTGTAATTAAAAAGACTCAATTAAGAAGGAAGGATGAAAAAGATATACAAGACAGAAAACACGAAAAGAAATGCATAGTGGGAAATTTAAATTCCAATTTGGTGTAATACAGACTTCATGTATGGAAATAGATATGAAGTATTACAAAAAAGGAAAAACACTCAGTTAAGTAATTGGTGAATGGCTTGAGGGGCACTCATAGCTAAGCAATGGAATTCAGAACTAAACTTAATGTAGAAGCCTAAAAAAAAGAAGCCAAGTAACAAATGAGAGAGAGAGAAAAAAACAACAAAAAAAACATATCTATATATCAAGAATATAGGGTTTTGTAGTACCACTGGCCTGCCTATTAAATTGTGTGATGCCATGAACCACTTATAGGCAATTGACCAAACTCAGTCCCATCATTAGCTATTGCTTTTGTTTGTACATTCAAGTGTATTAACAAACAAACTAATGTTATAAGGCTTATAATAAAAACTGGCCTTTTCTCAGCCAGTTTCTCTTTTACTACTCTCCACCCCAGACTTCCAGCACTAGAGGAAAAGTTTCAAATTTCTCAGCTTTTACTTCATATATTACCTTAATATTTCCAAATAATGTTTATACTGTTTTATCTTACATTTTTAATTTCAGACAGCATGTATTGTCTTCTTGTCAAGTTAGTTGAAGATAGATCCTTATCACCTACTTCCAAATCTCCTCAAAGAGAATCTTTAATTTTGATCATATTATCAGTCAGTATTTACTTGGACTATGTAAATATTTAGACTATGTCAATACTGTTCACCACTGAGTCATATAGTGCTATGATTGATTCATTTTTTAGTCAGATAGGCTTCAATTATGTGTTCCATCAAACCTGTCAAATAGTTTTCAGAAATATTATTTTCTAAATGCTCAAATATATCAAAAAGCCTGTCAATATATTTCTTTCTTTTTTAATTAAAAATTATTGCAGTGACAATCATTAGTAAAATTACATAGGTTTCAAGTGTAATAATCATCTATATATCACATTGTGTGCTCACCACCCAGAGTCAGTTCTCCTTCCATCACCATGTATTTGATCCCCTTTACCCTCATGTACCACCTCTTTCCTCCCTTACCCTCTGGTAACCACTAAACTATTGTCTGTGTCTATGAGTTTTTTGTTTATTTGTTTGTCTTATTCCTTTGTTGCTCTCAGTTTTATATACCACACATCAGTGAAATCATATTTTTTACTTTTTATCTCTGACATATTTCACTTAGCATAATAATCTCAACCTGTCAATTTCAATTTTCTGTCTTGAACCTTTGGGAGCCCTTCATCTTCACACTTCAGTCTCAACTTGGAGCTCCTTGTCTTCAGACCTGTTTTCAAGTTACCCGATCCTGCATTGTGGACCCTCTCTGGGCTTTCATGTGGTCAGTTTGCTCCTAGCTTGCCCCTTCTCTTTCTCTTCTGTCAGCTACTGCATCGCTACCTGCTGACTTCCAAAAACATGCTGAAATCTCATTAGCTTTGTACATAGTGACTTCAAATTTTTAAAAACTTTTTTCTATATTTTAGTTTTGAATAGGAGAGGAGATAACTGCAAGTGATCAAACTATCTTTATTTTCTGGAGTTTCCCCAATTTTCTTTAATCTCTTTTGTTCCTGCTATGTATCTCTTCATTTTATATTCCCTGTTCTCTTCGGAATATTAAAAGATTTTTTTTTTTCAAAGAAGCTTTGAAATTTTTAAAAAAGGTTTATTTTCCTTTTAAAGTTGTTTTTTGGTATTTAGGGTTACCTTCAAATGGACTCATTTTTTTTCCCGTTAAATTCACCATTTACATTACTCAGAGTCTGTGCATTTCCAAATTTTTTAATTAAGAAATATAAATAATTCAGAAATAATTTTCACGTCCTCAAGCTTATGCTAACAGATTTTAATAATGTCCCTGACTTGATCTATAGTCACATATAAAGGTACATCAATCACTTTGCAAACTGATGATGGAATGATGCCTATACTTTAAGAATATTCAAATCAATGGCCTGCAAATATAAATAGTTATCTTAACAAGTTAATTGGCATTTATCCTTGTAAATACTCACCCCAGAAGACTGTGGCATAGCTTTAGCTATTGGCTATTTGAAACATAAAAAATTCAGCAATAATAGATTCCAAAGCATTTTTACAGTGTCCTTCATTGTCCCACTCTATCTAATAAGTTTACTGTCAATCAGCTGGAGATGGCTGCCCTAATTCAACACACTGGGTATTGATTTCACCCATACACCTGCTATGGGCCAGGAATGCAAGTTTTAGATCATTCCTTGTATACATTTCCTCCCCCTTCAGTAATAACAGAAATAAAAACAAAACAAAACAACAACAACAAAAGCAAAAAATACAAAAAAGCAAACAAACAGACTGGTACCTAATTTAACTAGGAAACTGTTTGTAGCATATTTTTAGTTGCAAATTATCTTGTGTGTCTTTATTTAGTAATGTACCTTTGAGTAATTTACTCTTAACTTACATGTATTCTATTTTATTTTTTTTAATTTTAAAAGTTTTCAAGTGCTTTTTGGCAATGCATACATTCTACTTGGCCATGCCCACTGGAGCTCTATTAGCAAGGACTAATAGCATTGAGGGAGAGAGACAGTTGATCCTCATTATTCATAAGTATTGCATGGTATTTGCAAATCCACCTACTTCCTAAAATTTATATGAGAACCCAAATCAATACTCCCAACATTTTCAAGGTCATTCACAGACATATCCAAGCAGCAGCAAGAAAATAAATAAATAAATAAATAAATAAATAAATAAATAAATAAGTCAACAAAAGAACACCTTTGGTTCTTTCCCAGCTAAGGTGGAACAAGGCCGTACTCTGGCTTCTAGTTTCAGCTTTCATAAGAGTCCTTTTCTGTGGTTTATTTAGTGCCACATAAATGTTTTCTGCATTTATGTCGCTGTTGTTGTTGTTGACTTAACTGCTTAAAATGGTCTCCTAGCATACTGCTAAACTGAAGTCTAATTTTCCTAAACGCATAAACAGTGTGATATACCTACTGATAAAATACATGTGTGAGATGAGCTTCATCAAGACATGAAATATACAGCTGTTGGCCATGAGTTCAATGTTAATGAATTAGCAATATACGTTAAATAAAATGTCTTTAAACAGAAACACACATAAAACAATGTTATGTATAAAGTTGATAAAATGTAACCAGAATTTCTCAGAAACCTAGGTCTGCATTTTACCTGGGAGCAATCTTTCAATATTCACTAAATCAGTGTTCAGGGAAACTTTATAAAACATAACTACCATGAATAATGAATAGCTTACTTATGTATTAACCCCATGCATGCCTATTATAATTTGAAAATCTGGGGAAAAATGCTATTGTGTAGATTTAGTATTTCAAGTCAAGGATGGATAAATAAGTTGCCCTTGAATAATTTTTATTATTATACTAAGATTTAAGATAACTTAGTTAATTGTTCTATTTTCATTTATATTTGTTTTCTTTTGTTAACAAATTATTAAAGAAGACAATGTAAATGATACAAAGAAACTATTTTACAATTCATGAAGCTAATGGTCTCCTTTAGAGAACTGTAAAATAGGGTGGAACATAGGAAGCGTTTATACGATAAAGAATTAAAGACAAGGGAGTTCTAGTCAGATGGCAGAGTAGGTAAACACTGCACTCACGTTCTCTCACGACCACATCAAAATTACAATTAAACTACAAAACAACCATCATTGAGAATCACCTGAAATCTTGCAAAACCAAAGTCCTACAACTAAGGACATACAGAATAAGCCACCTCAAGTCTAGTAAGAGTGGCAGAGATAGGAAATGGGCTGGTCCCACACCCTCATGTGACCATTAAAAATAGGGAGGGATATCTCTGCGGCAGAGTTCACCCCCAAAAGAGCAAGGGGTCCCAAGTCTTACCAGACTCCCCAGCTCAGGGTCTCAGTGCCAGGGAGAGAAGTTCCAATAATTTCTGGTTGTGAAACCCAGCAGAGATTGGGGCTGAGTGAGACAGAAGGAGGCTGGAGTCCCAGGAACTCTTCTTAAAGGGACCACATCAGGTTTACTCACCAATGGAATCACTGGCTCTGATTTCCAGTGCTGCGGCAGCAGTTGGAGAGGGAACAGGGACATACAAGGGGAAACTGAGATGTCTGGCTGCAGGTTGAGCACAGGAGGGGTAGTTTTCTCCTGAACAGAGGAGCTAGTGGAAACCATTGTTTCTTTGTTGAGCCTTCCTCCTTCCTGGCCTACAGACATATGTGGCTGCTATATCTGAGTCTCCATCGAGCTTCCGGACACTACAGTGGTACCTTGTCTTTTTAACGTAATGTATTCTGGAAGAACGTTTGAGTTCTGAAACATTCGAAAACTGAGATGCAGTTTCCCCATAGAAAGTAATGCAAAATGGATTAATCCATTCCAGACCTTTAAAACCAACCTCTTAAACTGCAAATTTAGCATGAATTTTACTATCTAATGGTACCATAGATCCATCAAATTTATGGTGTTCGTAAACCAGAATGTTCATCAATGGAAACATTAGAAAACCGAGGTAACACTGTATTTATTTGCCACTCTCTGGTGATTGTGAGACCACCCCCCACCTCCATCTTTTGAGCAATCCCAAACTGCTTCCAGTGGCTTTTGTACAAACTGAGTGCCTTGGCTCACACTGCAGATTTTCCTAGGATCTCTCAAAGGTTCTCAGAATCCAGACAAGCAGCATCTGGTTTGAGCATGTCCTGTACCTCTGGCTTAGCAGCCCTAAGCCAGGCACTAGTGGCAGCCAGTCTTGACTCATGGCTTGGACTCTCAAGGCACTTCCAAGCATGGTACAGGTGACAGTCATCTGTGGATTACTTTGTGGCTCCTGCCAGGTGGTCCCAGGTGGGGTACAGGGTGCAGCTGAATTTGACATGCAGCAGGTCTCCTCCCAGGTGGCCTTGGGGATGGCATATACAGTGACCATCTTTGAAATGATCTGGAGTATCATCTGGCCATGTCCAAAGTGTAGATGACACACTCAAAGTGCAGACTGGGAAGGTATCAAAACCCACTAAAGTGAAACTTGCTCTGTAGGGTCAGCCATTGCACTACAGCTCCTCCAATGTAGTCATAGCCAGTCTTCAAACCAATCAGCCTGAATCAATCCCTCACATTGACATGCAAACATCAACTAAAGCTCAACTACAAGACATATAAGTCAGACACATGGAAGAACCCAGTTCTTGTGACCAGGGAGACTACACCACTGGGTCCCACAGGACACCTCTTACTTAAAGCCATTCTACTAAGACCAGGAGGCATAGCAGCCTTAATTAATACATAGAAAAAACAAACAAACAAAGAAAAAACAAAGAAACAAAACAACAACAAAACAAAACAAAACAAAACAAACAAACAAAAAACATGGGAAGACAGCCAACATGGGGAGACAAAAAAGTATGTCCCAAATAAAAGAACAGAACAAAGCTCCAGAAAAAGAACGAAACAAAATGGAGACAAGCAATCTACCAGATGCAGAGTTCCAAACAATGGTTATAAGGATGCTCAATGATCTCAGGGATCATTGACATCAGATCATTGACAAAGACATTGGAAACATAAAAAGGCACAAATCAGAAACAACAAAAATAAAGAATACACAGGGAATAAATAGTATATTAGATGCAGTAGAGGATTTAGAAGAATAGATAGCAGAAAACATCCAATCAGAACAATAAAAAGAAAAAAAATATAATCCAAAAAATGAGGAGAGTGTAAGGGCCTCTGGGACAATATCAAGCATACTGACATTCACATCACAGGGGCACCAGAAGTAAAAGAGAGAAAACAAGGTATTTAAAACTTTTTGAAGACATAATGACAGAAAACTTCCGTTACCTGGTGAAATAAATGGATATTGAAGCAGGGAGAGTCCCAAACAAGATGAGGCCAAAGGGGCCCACACCAAGACACATCATAATTAAAATGCCAAAGGTTAAAGACAAAGAGATAATTTTAAAAGCACCAAGAGAAAAGCAGTTAGTTACCTACAGGGGAGCTCCCATCAGACTGTCAGCTGACTTCTCAACAGAAACTGTATGGGCCAGAGGGGATTGTCAGGAAATATTCAAAGTGATGTAAAGTAAGGACTTACAACCAAGATTACCCATCAAAACTATCATTTAGAGTGGAAGGACAGATAAAGAGCTTTCCAGACAAGAAAAAGCCAAAGATGTCCATCACCATCAAACCAATATTACAAGAAATGTTAGAGAGACTTCATTAAGAAAGAAAAAAAAAAAAATATGAATAACAAAATAGCAATAGCTACATATCTATCAACAATTACTTTCAATGTAAATGAATTAAATGTTCCAATCAAAAGACATAGGAGAGCTGAATGGATAAGAAAACAAAATATATGCTGCCTACAAGAGAACCTCTTCAGATTGAAAGACACAAACAGAAGGAAAGTAAAGGGATGGAAAAAAATATTTCATGAAAATGGAAATGATAAGAAACAAAACAAAAACAAAAAAACAAACTGGGGTAGCAATACTTATACCAGAAAAAAATAGACTTTAAAGCAAAGACTATAACAAGAGACAAATCACTGGTTCAGTCCTCTCCTTAATCTAATCTACTATTGATTCCGTGTAATATATTCTTTATTTTCATTATCATATTCTTTGTTTCTGACTGGTTCTTTTTTATGTTTTCTATCTCCATTTTTCTGTTGCCTATGTCTTTGTTGAAGTTCTCCCTGAGATCATTGAGCAATCCCACTTCTGGATATTTATCTGAACAAACTCAAAAAGCTCCTTCGAGGGGACGTGTGCATCCATATATTCACTGCAACATCATTTACAATAGCCAAGATATGAAGGCAACATGGGTGTCTCTGAATGGATAAATGGATGAAGAAGAGGTGGTACATATATACAATTGAATATTACTCAGCCATAAAGAAAATTTAATCTAGCCATGTGTGATAACATAGACCTAGAGAGTACTATGCTGAGTGTCATAAATCAGACAGCAATAGACAGGCGTCATATGATTTCACTTATAAGTGAACAAACAAACAAACAAACAAACAAAAAACAGAAACAAACTCACAGATACAGAGAATATTTTGATGGTTGTCAGATAGGAGGCGGGTTGAGGGTGTGTGAAAAAGGTGAAGGGATCAAGAAGTACAAACTGACAGTTATAAAATAGTCATGGGGATGTAAAGTAAAGCATAGGGAATATAATCAATAATATAGTAATAATTATGTATAGTGCCAGGTGGGTACTAGTCAGGGGGATCACTTCACTTCATAAATTATATAAATGTCTAACCACTATACTGTGCATCTGAAATTAATGTAAAATAATATAGAAGTCAACTGTAATTTAAAAATTAAAAAAGGGGGGAAGATAAAGGGGACTAAGAGGTTCAAAGTTCCAGGTATACAATAAAAAAGTATTGGGGATGTAATATACAGCATAGGAAATATAGTCAATAATATTATGGCAGCATGATATGGTGTGAGATGGTTGCTGGGCACATCATGGCGATCAATTCTTTAGTGTAGAGAATACAATCAATAATATAGTAATAACTGCATAGTGCCAGCTGGGTACTGTTGAATAACTATGATGTACTCCTGTAACTAATATAATATTATATATTAGCTATATTTTAATAAAAATCTGTTTTAAGAAATAATGAAAGAGAAGGAAGAGACAAATACAAAAATCTGATTGACTAGGATCCACATAGTCAACCTTGTTTGGGGTGAGAAGGATCAAGGAGATTATTATAAAGCCCTTAGTTGGCTTGGTGTTTGGGGACTGGCTAACTGAATATGTAAGGTTTCTGGTCAAAAAAGTAAAGAATTTACAGGATCCAAGTTTTGTTTTGCTGATGTGACACCTCAGGCAAGAGCGACTCCATCTTGGGCCTAGAAAGTTAGTTCAACACTTTAATGGACCATAAAAGAGAGGAAATGGCTCAAGTTTCTTTGTTAAAGTAAAGCTGTGTTTTGATACTTCACAAACCTGAGTGCATTTCACTGTCATAATTTATCTGCAATATCCAAGTGATCATTTCAGGTAAAATAAAACAGTTTATAACGAAGTGTTTTAAATTATCTTGCCAAGTTCTGATTTTTCTCCCCACTAAATATTACACCTTCAGCAAAATAAACTACAGCCTATTATATAGATAATAGGTTAATGATTTATAAATCATGTGGACTTTTCTATATTTAACTTTAAATATTGATGTGCTTGGATACATTCAAATCAGAGTCTTTTTTAACATTATATGCAAATATTTGTTTAAATAACTCTTGCCAACTACATAGGCTTTTGAAAGTTAGCCTCTCTGGTCCATTATCAACAATTTAGATAAGACTGACCCTACCTTGCTTCACTATTTCTAGTTTGGTTGCAAACATTATTCTTAAAAAAAAAAAAAAAAAACAAGAAAAAAAAAACAAAAAAAACTTCCCAGTTGCTGAAGCAGGAAGATTACTTTTTTCTATATCAGTGGAGCTTCTTTTTCAGAGGTTGAAACACCTGCTGTGCATACATTAAGTAAAACACATACCAATCATTTAGAATGAAAGTTTGAATATAAATGTCAGATATTACTGAAACCTATTTCATAATGTGCGTATGTATCAGTTCCATTGTTTTACGTAGAGAAAGTGAAATTAGACACACTGCCCAAAGTTTGTTACTTCTTTTATTTCATTTTGATTATGAGATCCCGAACAATTTATCTATTCTAACCAGCTCTTTACAACTGGTATTACTACATGCTGCGGTCTTTCTCATCTTCCTTATCTCCTCTTTTTTTTTAAGCATTTGAGAGGGTACATATTCACATTATCTTCATTCTAAACTATCTGTTTCAGTCAGTTTGGATTATGGTCTCACTGCTCTGCAGAAAGTACTATCAGAATCGTTAATAAACATTGAAGATATAGTCTCCTTTTTAATTCTTACTAAAGTCCTCCTTCTTGCAAAGCTCTTTCTCCTTGTCTTTTATGACAAGATATTCTTCTGGTTTTCCTGTCACTTCTCCACCTTATCTTATCACATCTCATACATCTCTACCTGGGCTTCAAATGTTCATGTTTCTTAAAGCTTGGCCCTTTAATCTCTTAAATTGCACTGTTTTCAAAGCAATTTTCCCATATCAACAGTTAGCTTTTCTTCCTCTACTCCTATGACTGCCAACACCTTCTCCTTGACTATCCACACTCATTTGCAGAAATGCCCACTTTACACTCCATGCTTTTTTCCCCAAAAAACACCTTGAATTCAACCCATTCAAAAGTGAACACATGAACCCCATCTACAGTTTTTCATAGCCAAAAATGTGAATGTTATCATTGTTCTTCCAACAATCAAGTCCAGAGAAGATAGTCTCTTCCAGCTGTCCTCTTCCTTACTCTTCTTATCTAATTGATTATCAGGTCTTATTTATTTTACTCATTAAATATATTCAGAATACACTATTTTCTATATATTTCCCTCCTTTCCTGGTTCATGTTATTATCACTTCTTACCTAGATTATATCAGTAACCCATTAACTGATTTTCCAAAACCAACTTTTTCTTCCTTCCTCCAAATTAATTTGCATGCTCTCATATGTAGTTAATGTTATATAATGTGATGCCAAAGGCAATGGCAGTCAGTAAACATGAAAGTTGAATATTGTTGTCATGTCTATGTTAGAAGGATATATGACAGTAGTGAAGAGTTTGAGTTGAAGGAAGACTCTGTGTTTAGAGGTGCTGAGCTAATGGTAAGGGCCTGAGATTAGTAAATAGTAGTAGAAGTTTAAGAAAAAAGTTAGATAAGTAAATATTTTTCAGTATGGTGTTTGGTGGCTCATAGGATGAGTAGGAGGCAAGGAAGTCTGAGCAAGTAGAAAGAACAGCTGTCCTTGGTATAAACAAACAAACAAACAAATAAACAAACAAACAAATAAATCCTGATTAGATTTAATATATTGTTCTTTAGCAATGCCCAAGAAAATTATAGTACCCTTTTTGTCATCAATTAGCCTGTGTGTATATGTGTGTGTGTGTATGTGAGTGTGTAGGTATGTGGATGTGTATATATCTACATATATATATATACATAACCGTACACTTATACACACATGCACATGCATACATATACCCATATGCTTAATACATAAATTATGACTGGGAAACTTGTTTCCTTTGGTATTCCTCTAGTGTTTTCTAGGAATGCACTAACTCTAGGAAATGTAGTTCAGAGACAAAGCAGTTATTAATTTCTGAACCATTCAAATAGCATTACCTAGAAATCATCTTCTTTAACAGTCCATGAACTGTTAACCCTATCCAAAATTTATTAATTTCCTCATAACTTTTTCTGTATTCGATAGCTAAAGTTATAGACATTAAGTCAGAACTTGTGAGTTTAATTTATTCTCTAGGCACAAAAATTGCCCAAGTCATCATTAGTTAAGTTATTTGGCCCAAATTAGCATGCTAATCATCCACAATAGTAAAACAAAAATAATAATAACAAAATATCTTTGAATAACAAACATTATTGAAACAAAATGTAAAATGTAAGCAAACTGCAGTTCTATGACATAGTAAAAAATCAAACAAATTTTGATCTTCCTGTTACCTTTCCTTTCATGTTAACTGTCTTAGTCAATTTGGGCTGCTATAACAAAGTATCATAGACTGTCTGGCTGATAAACAAACTTATTTCTCACAGTTCTGGAGGCTGGAAGTTCAAGATTGGGGGCCAACGTGGTCAGATCCTGTTGAGAGCCCTCCTGGGGGTTGCGGACTCATTTACTGGAATCATCACATGGTGGAGAGTGAGAAAGCACTCTAAGGTCACTTTTACAAAGTTATTTTTTAATCCTATTCATGAGGGTACAACCTCATCACCTAATTACCTCCTCTAGACCCACCTTCTTATACGATCCCATTAGAAGTTAGGATTTCAACGTAAGAATTTACAGGGAACACAGTCAGTCTTTGACAATTACAGTTTGTAATATTCCAAACTTGTTAAATTCTATGTGAACTCCTTTTAAATTTTCATCAACAGGATGAGTGGTAAATTCAAGCAACTTAATTTACATATCTCATTATATCGGCATTTGTCTTCAGAAAACAATTTTGTGTAAAATAAGATCTTTGCAATGTAATATTTCATAGGAATTTTAAAAATTTCTCAATTCCAATAATTATTTCTAATATTCTTCTTGAGATAAATTTAAGTATAAAAGAGAATACATTTTTATTATTATTTAATCTGTAGATTCACTACTTTTTATTCTAAATCTTTTTTTCTATGTCCCTACTTACTAGAGATATATGTAATCTCTAGTGATCATGTAGGAACATATATTATTTTTATTTATAAAATAATCATTTTCAATATACCAAGGTATAAAATAATTGAGCATGATTTTCACCTATACCATAGTTTTTCTTTAATGTATGAAAAAGTTATTGCAGCATAGTCTATATAGGGTCTAATCTGGCTTTAGTTGTATAACCATCCTATTTTATATTACAGATAAGCAGAAGGAAATCAGTTCGATTAAGATGGGTAGATTTTTTTACAAAATCTGTCTTTGCCTCAGAAATTGAGAAATGGCATGACATAAAAATCTAGAGGATAAGAGCATAATCCATGGTGGCAGAGACCTTGATTTGAATTTCAACCCCTCCACTTGAAGCAAATGATCACAGAGGAGATTCCTTTCCTTATTTTAAATGTTAGTGTCTCCATCTCTAAACTAGAGATGAGTATAATGCTGCTACAGCCGTATTGAGAGTTTAAGTGCGATAGTCCACAGAAAATACCTGTTACTCAAGAATATTTTAAAAGTAGCATATAATAAAAATGTATGCATTTTTTTACCTTTTTAAAAAATCTTTGCTGAAAGAGACAGTGTAAATAAGGATATTGAGCCAAAGAAATTCTAATTCAAATAATGGAAAGGTGGGGATTTTCAGTGTTACCCTTTCTTAGCCTTCACATTTCCAAAAATATGTGCAAAACACCCCTAATAAATATTTAATCTAACTTTAATTAGCATAAACATTTATATAAGTGATATATATTAGTTGCACTTCTAAGCAGACAGCCATGATTTTTATCATAAATTTTAATAGTTACAAAGAGTTTAATCGACAGCATAAGGTGGATATTGACATTTTAAAATAAAGCAGTGGCATCACTCCTTTAAATATTTCCAATGCAATCAAAATATTATAATGATTTAATATCCACTATTATCCATTTTTAAAAAATACATCAACATTGCTTTGTTTGTCAGATACTTTACATTTTTCTGTCTTTCTCCTCAAACCAGTTCCATTCTTCTTTCCAAACATAACTTTCATCACAATGTGATATGTTTTATGATAGAATGATTTTTCTTGATTGAACTTTTTATGACCATTAGCCTCCCTAAATACTTAAAAATCTTTCAGGAGTAAGTTATTATTACAGTAATTATTAGTACCTAATTGATATAGATATGTAAACTTACTACATATTTTCATAAACACTTTAATACATTAAAGTGATTTTTATAGAATATATACTTCTTTATGAAATGTCTTGGACTTTTTAATGATATTGAATCTAATATCTATGAATGGATTATTTATTACTATAATGAGACAGAAGTTACTATAAACTCTATTATTCTGTGGTTCATTTTTATACATTTAGGTGTTGAAAGACTTTGTCCACCTAAGTAACTCAATAAGATTGAGTGTTATTCTAGCAACGTCATTGAATTATTTGAAATCCTTTCAGGATGTATGCAGAAGTCTTGTTCTAATTCTTCAAGGAAGATCCTTTTTCAGTGACTTATCAGCTGCAATTCCAGTAGGTAATCCTTCAGTGTTTTTTTAAAACAAGCAGCTAAAAACCCCTGGTCTTTTAAATTTATTTTTATCCTCTCATTAGAATTCTTTATTTTCTCAAAACCAATAACAATATTTTAATTGGTCCCTGTAGTAATGCTTTGAAGATTTGTAATATTTTGGAACAATCACCACTATAAGTTTAGTGTTGTGTGAGACATCTTTTATTTTAGAAGCTGGAGAAGGTTATTATATGATGATAGAAAATTAAGACTTGAAGCTTCATCACAGGCTCTTAAGAATATATAGTACACTTTTAGTTATCTGCCAACAGAATTAAGATAACTTCCTTGTTTTGTTTGTAAGAAAAATTTGCTTATATTGTTAATGTTGATTTTGTAAATTTCCAATGAAATCCAGCTGTAAGGGAGTTTCGTTTACTTGTTTGAAATTTATACAAATTCCAGTAATGTAACCTGGGTTTTACAAGTGTTTAAAAAAAGGCTCTTAGGAAAGATTTAATATACAATATGAATTTCTTTAATTTTAAAATTAATTCTCTTAAACTATTTGTATTCACATACCCTTGAATACCTACAGATACCTCAATGTCACCCAAAAGCCAGGTAGGTGACAGACCACTCATCTGAGGGAAAAAAAAAATACCTTGGTTAGGCAAACAACTTCACAATAGATCTTTTGGCAACTTCTTCCAGATTTCCATTCCTAGGCTTCTTTCTAAATAGAAACTCTGAAAACACAGAGAAGTCTTTAAAAGCACCTGATATATTACACTTTTTTTCAATCTTATCTAAAATTTGTTAGGGCTGTTCTTTATCAAGACTAGATAGTCTCTTGGGGTATAATCTCTTTTGTGTACAGAACATTTTCTTATTTTAAGTTCTTACATAATTTTAAACTTGATGAATTGATTTCATTAGCACTTTAAATCTGCACAGCACTTACATTGCCCATTTCTCTTACCACAAACTAAAGTAAAAAATATATCCTCTGTTGTTGTTTGAGATTTCATTTGGGAAGATTGGGTTCTGACTGATTGCCTGCTCTTCATTACCTCATCACAAGTTGCATTGATTAAAATTAAAGTAGCTACACTTCTTACATCTTCTCAGCATCTTATTTAAAGCTTATTTCCAACTTTTATTCATTTTAAAAATTGTGCATATACGTACTCAGAAATAGTTTCCAAAAATTCTTTCAGCCTATAATACATTCACAAGCTCTGATTTTCACCTTGCCCACCCTAATTCCTTTCATCTAGTGCTATTTTTAAACATCAGCTGTGTTCTTTACCATCAAGTGATAGTTGCATAGAGCTGATAAAAGCAAATATCCAAAGATCTCTAAAAGTAAGGTTGTTTCCCTGATCCATGACCTCTACTGCACTTGTAGGCAGATTAGGTCTCCATTCAAATGGGTATCAATCATAAGGGATATTCATTGCATTACAACCATCCAAGACCTCCTCACAAATTAAACTCAAACAGTTCCTTCTGATTTGGGAGACTAGGTTCTGATACTCTGCACACATACTGTGTTTTAAATATCTAAGTGGGTTATGATTTTTATTATTGTTATTGAAAAGAGAAAAAAAAAACTTCAAGCAGTCATATCATATTTATCTTAATATCATAATGCATTAATCATGAAAACATCCAGGTTGTAATACCACATCATAAAGAAAACACTCACATCAGTGGCAATCTGAACAATTTAATTTTCAACTTTCATATGTATTCTGGAATAACAATTAACAACAACTGGGATTTACCTAGCATTTATTAGACACCGGCTCTGAGTTAAAAACTTTACTTATATTATACCATTTACCCATCACAATTCCACGAGGCATATATTCTTTATTGACAGCTGACAAAGGTATAAACTGAGGCGTAGAAGATGCAGATAAATCTAGGATTGAAATCTTTGACTTACATGACTCTAAGATCTGTGCTTGGAACACTTCACTATCTTTCTATAATGGAGACATAGTTTATTTCTTTAGACTGCCTAGTATTGAAAATGAAGACAAATGGAAAGGAGAAGAAGTGAACCAGTAGAAGTAATTAAAATGAGTATGCTCCTGTTTTTTTCTTGCTGTGATTTATTTTGATGGAGATAACAGTTCCTTCCTGAGTTGCTAACTTGGTTTCAAATAGCAGGGCATAAGAAGTCTGAAGAGCTTTTCCTTCATTACAAATTCAATGTTGCAGTGACTCAATAAGATCTTGAGATTATCATGCTAAGCGCAAGAAGTCAGACAGAAAAAATCGAGAACCATATGATTTCACTCACATGTGGGATATAAAACTGAAAACAAAAAACGAACAGTACAAACAAACAAGGAAACAAAAACTCATAGACACTGAACATATATGGTGGTTACCAGAAGGTAAGAGGGTAAGGGGGATGGTAGAAGAGGGTAAAGCATGTCAACTACATAGTTGATAGAAGGAGAAAGGACTCTGGGTGGTGAACACAATGCAGTATATAGATGATGTATTATAGAAATGTATACTTGAAATCTATATAATTTTACTAACCAATGTCACCCAAAAAAATTTAATAAAAGTTTTAAAAAATGTTAAATTTCTGAAAGTTCAGATCAGCCCAGATGAGAGCGAAAGAACAAAAACACATTATCTTTGAAGACAAAACTAAACATAGAGAGTAAATGATGACTGTGCCTATCCTTGAAAACTCTTCCATCCAAATGATTTGTGGATTTGCAGCAGTAACAATTCTTTTATAATTTTTTTTTTTTTTTGAATGTCAGTCAAATTTACCAACTTGTTAAGGTTAGAATTCAGGGCGCCTTCTCTTATATTCAAGAAGTCATAATCTTACCTGGTTGGGGAAAAGACAATGGGTCAGTAGAATCATGATGGCTGTAAGTTCAGGACTTGATATGCTGTGAGAGAAGCTATGGACATGGGAAAGAGTAGGTTACAAGACTTTAACAGGTATTGTGTCTTATCATGAACAAGGCTAGCAGAGACATTGTGGAAAGCCATTAACACTAAAAACACAATCAGAAAGGCATTATGCCAGAACCCCTCCTTATCAAAAACATCTATCTCCACTTAAGTTCTTGAACCAGGGGAGCCAATCACGATAATCAACATTTGCTAAGTACCATGCAAGGCCAAAATAAAAGCAGAGCCTCTGCCTTCTTAAACTTATAAACTATTTACTCTAATTACGAACACATCCTTTTACACACAGCTATTTTATTGTCCTTCAAAATATTTAAAACACAATTCTTTGCATTACAATACTTAATATATGTAGTGAGATAAGCGTTTTTTGTGAAAAGATATTCAATGATTCTTTCCCCAAACATCTTGCTGCTTGTTAATTATCCCATTCCAGAGATGGTCTGGTAACAAAACATTAACTGCTATTTCATTATGAGCTTTGGTGCCAAAGATCAAGTCAGGTTTATATTTAATGTGAAGTTTATATTTAATGCGAGACCAGACCCATTGTAGGGACTGCTGGTGCCCAGGATCAGACTGTGCTTATGTGTAACTCAAAATGAGATACTCAGTAGGACTGCAACCAATATTTGAATGAAACATCGGCATAGCTGCTTTATTGGTAACTGGCAATTGTTATTCATCAACGGAGAGTTTATTAAGAAAGAAATACAAATTATACTGAAAACTTACCTTGTCGTCTAAGATGTACGTGAGTTATGTTTTAATTCCATCTTAAACAGTTTAATTCAAAATGCTTAAGAAAAGTTATATAAAATGCCAGTATTGATGATCCAGTGATCACTCCCATTTTTGACTTTAGAACCTATTCTCTTCCATTGACCTATAATTTATGTTTTATTAATTAATCTCTAATAGAGAATATGGAATATTGAAAATATCACTATACAAGTATTCTATCTGTATACTGATAAATAGCAAAATATATCCATGTAGGTTTTCTTCTACCTGATTCCTATGCTCAATAGTTTCACCATGCTACCACTGTACAAAATCTTAATTCATTCATTTATCTCCTCCGCCATTAAAAAAAAATAATAACCATGAATATGTCAAGATGTTATTGTAAAGGAAAAAAATGTTATTTTAATTCAGAATGTTGCATTAACACAGCATGCCATTATGTCCCCAGTAGTCCCCTTTTGGGTACCATATATCTTTTCTGAACTTTGAGTATCTTTTGCAGTTAAAGGGTATTTCATGCATAGATGAGATGGATGTCTCTGTGGAGAAGTTAAAAATTAGGGTGATTATTAATTTTGGCCCAAATTCTCCCACTCTGTTTCTGGGAGAAATCTGAACCAATACCACAGTCTCATAAGGTTGAAGTTCAACAAGAGCAAGAAATTGATCACATACAACATGTTCAATCACTAAATCTACATCGTGATCGAATAATGATGTAATTTCACATTTCAAAAATGGTATTACATACCACGTATAATTCTAAATTTATTCCAGAAAACTTGAGCTCAATAATTTAATCGCAGTATTGCCTAATAATTGGAACTAAAAAGATTTAACATGCTGTCCTTTAATTTTATTTATGCAGGGAAAATTATTTACCTTTGTTGTCTCCGATTATGCAGGCTGACTTTTAAGGGCAGACGATTTTTCAGGAGCTGCCTCTGGGAAAAGAGAATAAACTAAGAGATAAATTTGGCCTGAAAACTCTATTGTAGAACCATAAGGGCTAAGGCAAAAATCACAAGCTGATTTTAATAAATATTTGATGTTATTAAAAAAAAACAAGGATTTCATGCTATCAATACTCCTATTAAGACCTACAAACCTTGTGTTTTATACTCCATTGTCATTTTGATCTTGTAGGAATTTGAAGATTAAAGCATGTCTTACATAGCCATAAAACAAACAATCCTTCAGGGTTGTTCTTCTACCCTTGGAGTAAGAAACTGATTTTCCAAATAGTGGTGTGAAGAAATTAAACATGACCTGAAGCAGGGGGGAACAATACCATAAAGATAAACAAAATCCTTTTTGCTATACCAATTTTGCTATGAGTGATTCAAAGGAGAAAAGTTACAAAGCAGAACATGATTGTTATGAAACTGCAGAACATTCTAGCAAGAGAGAAATGTTTGAAGCTATAATTGTATTTGAAGAGACTTAACTTTATTTTTTTCGCAGAATGTTTTTATTTAAATTGAATGTTTTTATTTAAATCTTTACATAGTTTAGATTAGTGGTGTGTGATTTTTTTCTCTCAAAAATATCTAAATATAGGTAAATTATTAAACATTTATTAATTGTCTAAATAATTTTAGTGCCTGCTTAGGGATGATTTATTAAAGTGTGGAGTTTTCTGTAATTTTTTACATATTTATACAATTACCATTTTTGTCCAATTGATGTAGCTACTGATATAGCAAGTATAGCTGGATTGAAAAATAAATGAGATAAAACAAAGATGCTGCCACACTCAGGTAAACATTTTTTTGGACAATGAGATTATAAAAAGAAAATAAGATTATATTGAATTTGGGGAAAAAAATAATCTTTTCTCATACAGTTAGAAATAATTCTAAAATATTTGTTTTTTTACAGGGTATTTTTGCTTTCAGTGTCCAATACAACTGATATTCTATTCTTGCTGTTACAATCATATAAACTATTTCATATAAAGCTTCTTCATATAGTTCTTAAATAATTCCAATATCTTTCTAAGGAACTTAAGATAAATTTAAAGCCAGCAGTCTATTTGCTATTTCCTATGTATATGTTTCAGAGGAAAAGTTCTGGTTTGACTAAAGCCATAAAAATAAATTTACTTGATAGTAACAAAGATATGTTCTCTAATAAAGTGGGGATCAGACTCCCAAAGCATTGATACTTAGGTATAAATATTTTTATAGTGAATGTGTGGAATGGACAAGAATGGATAATGATGAAAGCAGTGAGTGTTATAGGAAGTCTGGCGCTGGAAATTAGTAAAAGGTATAAGGCAGGTAGCAAATGCTCTACATTCATACTTAGTTTCCCTTACTGGTTTATTTTAGGGTATGTGTGTCTGCACCCTTGTATTGATTGGTTGTATTCAAATTACCAAACCCTGCTTTGTCAGTATTGGATATGAGAAACGGAATGCTGTGCCTGCTGTTCTAATAATCTATCCAGGTTTTACCGATAGGAAAATGAGGCAAGCAAAATTTATGGATGCTGATAAAGGTGGTGGGATAAGTGATAACCACAGCTGGGACTCACAAGTCATAAACCATATACTCCCACAATTCATGGGACGGAAGGGGAAGATAAATAAATAACCAAAACAGACAAAAACGAGTGTTTATTATACTATTAATTATGATGGTTTTTCCATTGGGTTGTATGTTTAAATATTTCCAGAATATGTCATAATTTACAAATGAGTGTGTGAAGAATCTTATTTGAAAAACTATAAGATAAAGGATGAAAAATATTACTCAAGTTCTATGTCTCTTTTTAATTATATGACCCTGTTTCAAATGAACAAACAAAAAAGATATAAATTAGGAAATCAATGTGTGGAGATCGTGAATTTTATTTTATATGTATATGACTCTGAGATAATATATATAACAAATTGAAGTAGGTGGGAATACGGAATGGGTTGGAGGAAGAAATGACACAGATATGGAATTGGATGCAGTATAGCCAACGAGTCAGAGTTGAGAACGAAAAAGTTGGTGTTCTTTCCTGCACTGAGCACAGTGAGAAATGAACAAAAGACCAAGAATTGAACCGTAATTTAGGCCTCATCATTCATTTCCCTTACTCTATGCAAGTTACCAAAGCCCTCATTCTGTATTACTTTACACTCCATTAGTTTAAACTGGGCATATAGTGTAGATTTTTGACCTGTTACGTAAGGCATTGAATGGAAACAGAACTAGGACATTAAAGAAGTATACAGAGAGACAAACTGAAGAGCTTTGAAATTGTACTTTCACTTTTTATAAACAACAATGGCTTATCAAGCATCTAACATTCTGCTGAAGGAGCAGAAGCAGGCCTTGAATTTGATGATTCTTCAGCAATATATCATAATATTACACATAGAAGCATGATCAAAACATACAGTGACTATTTAAGTTAAAAAATACATATTACATTAAAAACACATTGCCATTAATCCCCCTCACTTCAAAGACACTTATCCTATCATTCTTGCCGCTTTCTGGAGCAGTTCTGGAAGTCCTCTTTCGTATCTTTAGTTGCACTGTCGTGGCTGCCTCGATGTCCTGAATCGATTTAAAATGTTTACCTTTTGTGGTCATTTTGCGTTGGAGAAGAGCCTGAAGTCGCTGGTGCCAGATCCTGTGAATAAGGTGGATGAGGACACACCATGATGTTTTTGTTTGACAGAAATTGCTGTACGACAAGCAATGTGTGACACAGAGACTTTCGTTGTGATAAAAAAAATACAATGAATGCTGCTGCTGAGTACCATCCAACGGAAAGGCAGGGGTCTTCAATATGGGAAGTGGCGCGGTGAACATTAGTAACAGTGTGGGACAAGTTTCAACTTTTTCGGTGCAATCAGTCAGGTGTCAGCCATGGTTGAGAGAAAGTGTGTTTTAATTTGTACCATAAACCATCCTCTATCATGACAACACTACGTGTCACATATCGCTTCTGGTACAGCAATTTCTGTCAAATAAAATCATTGAAGTGTGTCCTCATCCACCTTATTCACAGGATCTGGCACCAGCGACTTCTGGCTCTTCTCCAAAGTCAAAATGACCACGAAAGGTAAATATTTTGAATCAATTCAGGACATTGAGGCAGCCACGACAGTGCAACTAAAGATATGAAAGAGCACGTCCAGAACTGCTTCAGAAAGTGGCAAGAATAACGGGATAAATGTGAACAAAGTAGCATTTTGAGGGGGGTTGATGGCAATGTGTCATTTACCGTAATGATTTTTTTTTTTAAATTTAAACATTCACTAGTTTTTTATCACACTTCATATTAACTACAGAAAATAAAATAAGCACATTAAAAGGACCTCTCTAGTGAATCTATAATTCATTTCAGAAGATTAAGCATATACAATTTTAAAGATATACACATACACAAAAATAGGTAAATTATACTGAGGACTTAACAAGAATTATGAGTTCAGAGGACAGATATTCATGTATTGAAATAATTAAGGGAGGTTCTGCAGATAACAACAAAAAAGGTTGTTAAATGGGCCTTAACAAATTGGGTTTATAAAGAGACATTATTGTACAGGTGAGCAAAGGAAGCATTAGACATAGTTTCAGAGTTCAGGATAAGCTTGATTTCTTTTTTTTTTTTTTTTTTTTATGTGTGTGTTTTTTTGGTTGTTTGTTTGTTTGTTTTTTATTACCCTTCCCTCACCTCCAAGCAATCAGCTCCCAGCACAACCCTGAACCTCTAACCCACAGTGTATTGTGATTTTACCTTATATAATCTGTAACCTACATGCCATCAAGGAATCTGGGCTTTTGAACATTAGCTTCTCATTCTCCTGGATGGCACCCTTCACAATAAAATAGCCATTATTTGTCCGCCACAATTATTGGTGTTTAGTGTTTGGCTCTGCTAGTGCCGAGTGCACAAATTGTTTCTGTTTTATAACAGAAACAATCCTATGAAGTAGGTGACGTTAGTAATCCCATTTTACAGATGATGAAACAAAGTTTATGTAATCTTATTAATATCTTACCTAAACTGATTCCAGAATTTTAACCTATTTTTGTCTAGCCTTAAAGCCAGGGCTCAGATATGAAAGAGCACATTATGTGATACAGAGGGTAAGAGGACACATGTTTTGATAAGCTTGTTTTTGTATTAAGGTGTCAAATACTGGTCTCTTGAAATGCTCAGAGAGGAAGATAGAGCTTGGAGTCCACAAGCCACATTCTACATTCACACCTTCCCCTATCATTGCACATATCTGCCCTCCCCTCTCCTCCTTTTGGTCTCCCTTTTTGTTTCTTATTCAGTTGAAGTATTTCAGCTTACCTCAGATCCAGTTTCCAGAATCACTGCTTTGTTGTTTCCAAATTTGTAACCAATCTCTGCTTCGTGTTTTCAAAGTGTTTAGATGGCATCTCACTGCTGGCTTCATCTTTCATGAATTTCCACAGATACGAAATTTCCACAGGCTCATTCTCTTCCATTTTGGATTCAGATAGTAAGTCCTCATTCTCAAGTCAGAGGATGCATGGAATATTTCTGGAATTAAAAAGTGGTCTGGAAACATCAGTTTATTAACATCAAAACCATCGAGCAATACAAGGAAAGAATCTATTTTTAAATGACTTCCTTATATCAATTAAAACTTGTCTGAAAAGTGCTTACTGCCTCCACATAGTAAGATATGTTATTGACTTTACAATGTAAGCAAAGAAAGCATGATAGAAAATAGATTGTCATCAAGTTTCTTATTGAGAAACTGCAAGTTGGTCTATTCTTCAACAGGTCTCTGATTAGGACTCACTGGAAGCGAGACAGAAAAAAATACCGGTATTATACACTTATCTTTCAACATAGTTCTTTCCATCTGGTTTGGTATTAGAATTTTGGATAAGTACCAACAAGCTAAATTTGGAGAAAGTAGTAGAGGATATGGCTGAATGTATTTAGGTAAGATTAGGCTGAGCAGATAATATTTAAAAAAAAAAAAATCTTTGTATTCCATAATTTTCAAGATTGAGAAGTGTTATTTGAGGCTTGTGGACAGGTCTGGCCTTGTTTTAATTCAATACTTGCTCAGAGTCTTCTCCCTGGAAATAATCATGTGCCCTTTCTCAGGTGGCACGGAAAGAGCAAGGAGGAGCTGGGCATGTGTCTGTTATAGAAGCTTTCTAGACAGTTGTGATAGGACCCCACCTTTCACAGAGTATCACTGCAGAATATCAAATTATGGAATTCTGAGTCCAAATAAAAACATCAGCCAATTTTTTTCATTTATTTCTAAATCTTCAGATAACTAAGTTAGAATGCTGCATTGAAAAAAATGCATGTTTCCTCTTTTTAAGATTTAGTAAAATGATAGCAAAGAAATAATAAAATAGACCTACAGAATCACTGTATAGCACAGGGAATATGGCACAGGGAATACAGGAGAGATTTTAAACATCAATGGAATTAAGAAAGGATAGAAGAATGTTGACTGAAAATGAAGATGAATGAGAAAATGAAGCCAATACTTGAATATATTCAGATGGAGAGGTATGTTCAGAGGAGGGAGACAGTCCTTTCAACAAAATCCTGGAGGAAGTTTTGGATGAAGTGGAAGCAAATACCATTTGTTTAAGGCAGTAGTTTGAGTAAGGCCAAAATCATAGGAATTAATGAAAAATGTGTAAATAGAATATTTGTTTTCTTCTACTTTATTTCCCACTTTAACGTTCCAGAAGAAAAGCATAAATGTCCTTCAGCAAAATGGCTGTTTCACTATCCACTCATCTAACTTGCCACCAAAACAGCATTAATAAACATGCCTTCTATAATTTTATTTTAAAATGTAAGTTAGCAATCAAAGGACATGAATATTTTAGAACATAAAAGAAAAATTAGAAAGAATAAAGAGTGGAAAACTTGCCCTGTGTTATTAGAAGAAATTGAGGAACAAAACATAGAAAGGAACAAAACAGACTAATTCTATCTTTGGAAAGATTGAAGGAGATATTGCACCCATGAGACAAACAAAGGACATTTGAATTAACTCAAGTTAACAATAACAATAGGGTTGGAAGGGAAAGCAGAGAAAAACTTCTAGGTTCCAAAACAAATAAACAAACAAACTCACAAGAAATAGACAACAAAAGAGAAGAGTCATCAGGGATCAAATAAGGAGATTCAATAGCAGACTTAAGAGATTGCCCAAAACAGAGAATTAGAAAGTCGAGCAGAGAAAAATATCAAGTATTAGTAGAAGATTGTTTTCCCATCGCTGAATAAGGATATATGCCTCTTACTGAAATGACCTGTTGATTGTCCAAAACAGTTACTGGAACAACAACCAAAAGACCTAGGCAAAGCATAACATTGTGAAATTTCTACCTGAAGAATACATTACCCAAATAGTAAATGAAAGACATAAATAGGGACGGTAGTTTAATGCCAGATATTTTATCAGTGACATCAGACGCCAGAAGAGAGTGGAACAAAACCTCTCAAGATCTCTGAAAAAATTACACCAAAAAAAACTATTTATCTAAAGTTCCATATTCCTTGAAACTATCAATCTCTTGTGAGGACAGAAAAATTAATAGGTGAAAACTGAACATTTTATAAAGAAAACAGAAATAACGACTGGAGTGAAAGAGGAACAATCAAGGAAGTAGAGCAGAAAAGCCCCTGGTTGTTTCAATTTGAATTAAACTTCAGGAAGGAGTGTTTCTTGGTAAAAAGGAGTCATTGATGAAAATGACACATGGCTGAGCACTCCGAAAATCTTGAGAATAGATTAAAAGCATGTGTGGGGTAGTGAAAGCAGAGATATAACTTAAACTTGGTGTCATCAGTATTCTCCATGAGTGGCACAGGGGCTGTGACATTAGACCCAAAATGTAACAAGTAAAATCCTTGCTCACCCTCCATTCAACTATGAAGAATATTCATAGTCACAGAAAAAATGAGTGTTTTTTGTTGGTATGTGTTTAATAGAATCACTTTGGACACAGTCTAGTAAACATAACTATGGTTTTAGTACAGAATATATATCTTACTGAACTTGAAGGGATAGAAATGAAAGCACAGCCTGCTGAGTATGACAGCTGTAATTGGGGGAGTTTGTAAGGGAGACAGATGGAAACACAAATGTCTCCTTTTTAGAAAATAAGAATGCAACAGGTTCTGCTTGTGTTAAAGAGGACAAGATCAGGGCTGTAATCTTGAAGGGATATCAATAGGGTGATTGGCTATAGTGAAATAAACATAGAGAAGGGTTATGTATAGATGAGCAATTAAAGTGCAGGAAGTGAACAGAAGTGGCAAACGCCTAATATTTTTTGAGAAAGTTATTTTGAGGTCCCATCTTTAGAAAGTTCATGGTTAAGATGCAGAGCAATGATGTGCACAAAATATCAATCACTGTTTTACAGAAAAATGGCCAAGGTTCAAGGAGATTAAGTAACCTGCCAAGTTTATGCAGCTGTCAAGAGATATGACGTGGGTTTGAGTACATTTCTACCGGCTCCAAAGTCCATACTCAATTCAGTGTACCATAGTGCTTTCACAATAGATCACTTCTTTAGTAAAAAGTGCTGGTGGGGTGAAAATAAAGACCTTCTGATTTCAAAACTGGTTCACTTTCCACTTCACTGTTCACACTCTGAATAAGTGCTGTCGTGTTATGTGAGAATAGAAGAACAAAAGAATGATCAAGGATGTAAAACAGAGAAGTCTGTCCTCATTCTCAAGATTCTAGAGTGTGGCCTGAAAAATATCACTGCTGTTACAATTCTAGAAAATCACAAAAGCTTAAGCCAACCATTAACTGCTGTAAAACCCTCATCTATATAATGAACTCCCCAAGCGTTAGGACATCATAGGTATCGGATTTGTCCATAGGAAGAAATGAGACAATATTTCCTTTCAAAAATGTATGTGGTATTAATGCAGATATGTGAGATAAAAATTATACTTTTGTGTTTGCACAAAAAGCTATACAAATATATATTTTTATATTAACTTCTGTAACCTCATATATTTTCTCTTATTTGTGAAAATACATTGAAGTGAATTTTTTTAACAATTCCCAATCTTATTATGAAAATAATTTTAAAACACTGCCTATTATTTCTATTTTATAATATCAAGAAAATTTTGAAAAATAGAATTGTTCATTCTGTGATACCTGGTATTACATAAGCTGTGCCTAAACTCTATCTCAGGATTCTCCATTAACATCTAAATGTTGGAATTCCTATTTTATTTCAACAGTGAAAATTATTATATCCGTAGTTTTTAAAGTAAGTACCATTCAAAGGAGTCTATATGTTGGTTTGACTATGGTGTTGTACTTCAAGTATTTTAAAATCTTTATAAATCAGTTCCAGAATGCAGTTTTCCTTGCTAATAGTACTCTCTCAGTATCTTACCTGCAGGTAACAGATATGCAATTTTGCAGACCTTACTTTTACCATATCTATATTCAGTTAAGAGTTTATGGGGATAAAGTGCCAAGTACAGTCAGTTTTATCATACTAGATCATTATAAAATAATATCTATAGTAGTCATTTTAAGTGATCTACTTTGCCTTTGAAGATATAATACAATTCAGGAGGAAAAAAGGGGTTATTTTGGTCACCTAATGTTTAACCTACAATATTTCAATTTTATGTATACTTTTAAATATTAAGAGAAGTAGATTTCATAATAAAATAAATTACATGGAGATTTTTTGGTGTTACACAAGTTAGACTAAATTGGAGAAGACACTATTTATTATTATTGCACGCTATCTAATTTTGAGCCTCCATTTGAATAGAAAGTCTTGTTACAGCAAATTTACTGTAGGAAATTCAAAGTACCATTGGGGAAATGTGAAATAGAATCTCACGTTTAGTTTATGGCTCAGTGAACTATACACCAAAGTATGGAAATGATTCCTCAATAAATATATTTGGAATGAATGGAGTGATACTGTGGAGAGAGGGTGGTGGTTGGTGAATCAAGAGTTCTGTGTGGAACATTTGGGAGTGAAATGCCTATTAGATCACTATGTGGTAATAACTGTATATCTCAAACAAGAAGAAGCAAAGGAGGACGTGAAGGAATAGCATGCCCCTGCATTTCAATGTGGTGGTGGGAAGGAATGGAAATGATGTCAGTGGAGGGCGATTAAACACAAATACCTTGCAGGGGAAAAGCCGTTTTTGTGAGCAATTTAGGCAGAAGAGGGAGTTCCAGGGTGAATATTCTGGATCCTACATGTGTTCAGCTACTTCATCCAGAAACCATACTAAGCAAGAAAAACAAAAGGCAGAATTTATGAAAGCAAAGCTTAATAATTTGACAATATATATATGTAAATCCTGTGTATAATAAAATATATTATAAGAAGTGGTAAATAAGAAGCAACAGATTCTTAAAAATAATTGCAAGACATATAATATAGACATAGTTTAAAAAGTTAAATACCTCTTACAAATCAATATAGAAAGACAAACTTACTTGTGGAAAAAAAAGAGCTATGGTTAGGCCAGACAATACACAAAAGAAAAACACCATGGATAGCACATTTATTTATTTATTTTTAATCTAATTGGAGATCCAAACTGCAAATAAAATAGCAATCTTTGTTGTTAAAACAACAAAACAAATGTATCATTTGTTTAGAAAATAGATAATTCCTTGAACTAGTGGTGGAAGTTTCAGTTGGTATAAAGTTTCCAATGGACAGTTAGCTGAAAAAAGTTCACATTGCATTGAACCAGCACATTGGGGAGTTCTTAGCCTTGCATACTCGTATAGTAGTCACAGTGTTGTATATAATGACAAAAATTAGAAAGTAGTTCATGTTGAGTAGAAAGTGATTGATTAAGTAATCTACTAAGTGGCATACTAATAAGCTATTAAAGTACCATTACAGATGTAGTGGACATCTGTTGTAGCTGCTGGATCTCCATCAATTTGACCTTTTTTCTGAGTACTTGTACTAACGAGCTTTTGTGACTACACCCCCTTTGCCTGACACACACATAATGGACAGACTCCTGATGGGAAGTGTCAAGATGCCCTAAAATCTCCTGGAACTTAAGTGGACCGACACAGGCACTTTTAACAGTCAGAGATTGAGCCAAACAGCAGCCTCTAGAACTGACTGTCCTTTGGGCTCTATTCATTATATCCTTGGCGCTCATCTAGTCTCTGTTCTAAATATGACATGTTTTTTCAGCTTCTCTGTAAATTCTATGAGCCAGTCCATAATCCTAAAATTGTTTGCTTGCTTAATGTACCCTGTTTTGTTTTTTGTTGCTTGCCACCAGAGAACTTGAAATAATTTATGCATACAGGGGGGGGTGTGGTAAAAAAATGTATACACATGACTTGTATTCATTTTTTGTTATCGGTGCATACTGAGTATTACAATATTAATACACTTTTTTTTTTCATTTCTTAAAATGTATATACATTTTTTGGCACCCTCTGTATTTACTGAGCAAAGATTGTGACCAAATAGTGGAGATTATAAAAAGAAACAGTGACACCACATATTCAGTATTACATGATTATAGTTTTTAAAGTTTTTTTCTTTTCAGTGTGTTTGCTCATCAAATGAACAGCATATCTTTTATTAATAATTAATAAAATAATAATGCTGTATGTTTATGGTTCATTTGAAATACAAATATTGAACATTAAAGGTCTAATAATTGCATTTAAATCTGTAATTATCTCAACAAACATTTCAATTAAAATGTCTTAGAAGTATATAAAAGACATCCAATTTCATTTATAGATAAATACAAATTAAAATAGTAAGACACCATATCATACATGATAGATTGACAATATGATAAAGTTTCAAATCTCTAGTTGGTAAAGGTGCATTATTTCATAGCATCTGTGTGTAAGTAGACTAGGCATGACATAGCTGAGCTGTCTGCTCAGGGTCTCACCAGGCTACAATCAAGGTGTCAATAAAGCTGAATTCCTTTCTGAAGCTTGGGATCCTCTTCCAAGCTCATGTGACTTTTGGTAGAATTCATCTCCTTGCTGCTGTATGAGTTTGGTCCTGTTTTGCTCGCTGGCTATCAGCTGGGGGTTGTTCTTATCTCTGAGAGATCACCTAGGGTTTCTGGTTTCTAGTAATGGGGTCCTCTCTCAGGTCCTCTTCTAGACCTCTCACATCATGACAGTTTAGTTCTTCAAGACTAGCAGACTCTCTGTTTCTACTCTGCCAAAATGAGGTCTTAGGTGGCATAACCTTGTCATAAGAGTGATTATCTAATCATCTTTGCTATATTCTTTTAGAAGAATCAAGTCAGAAGGGTTCCAGCACAATCAGGGTGAGAGGATTTTTCAAGGACATGATACAGAGGGATCACTTTGTGTATGTCCATCATAATAAGATATTCTATAATTCCTTATTTCAACAAATCACTAGCCCTGCATTTAAAATACCAAATTGGGGGTGGGGTTAACAAAGTCTAACTTATTCATATTAGATTCAGTCTTGTAATTTGACCAAGTTGATCACAACGAACAAATTACATAAATATTGTCAGGTCATTTGAGCATGTCATTGTGGAAACATGCATGGGGAATCCAACTTAATACGGAATTCTAAATTCAGAGAGCAGTCAAATGTGTGAACCATCTTGATCAGACAAATATTAACTGTGCATGATCCTCCCTCAGGTGGGGAACAACAACAGCAACAACAAACCCTCTTGACATGTTCAGAAAATTTGAATGTGTAATAAATAAATGTCCTTCAAATAAAGAAATTTCATAATATTTTTGAAGTAGTTTTTAAAAAGATACGATTCAATCAATCTAACTTGAGGCTAGAGGAAGATTTTAGTTAATAATACAGGATATTCATATCCACTCTATATTTATATTTCCCTGAGCCAAAAATTGATTTAGCCAAAATGATCATGGTTATTTATACATGAAGAAGGATATGACATAAAGACAAATATATTTCATAATATCATGTTTCCTTTTTCAAAGAGTAAGCATGAACTATACAAATAGAACATAAATTTGGAAAAGTTAATATTTAATAAGAACTATAACAAGTTTGAAGGTGAAATTCTACCTTAAATTTTTGTGTGTGTAAAATATAAAACCTAACGACCATGGAGATCCACATGAGAATGCGATAAAGCAAAGATAGCTTAAGGTATACTCAAAAAAAAATGAAGGGTTGATGTATTAATGTTAGTGCCTGTAATTCCTCTAATCAAAATATTATTGGGTGGCTTAAAGAACCATTTCGACTTTCTAATTTTCTTTACTTAACTATTTTCATTATGAAATAAAAATTATAATTCATTCCTTTTTTTGTCATTTGTGTATATATATATATGGTTGTGGGATGTAAAGTACAGCATAGGGAATATAGCCAATGGTATTATAACTGCTATATATGATGTCAGAAGGGTAATACATGGGGGGGTTATCACTTTGTAACTATTATGTTATAATAGTGTAAATTTTTGACTATTATGTTGCTTTGTAAACCTGAAACTAATAAAAATAAATCTAATTCATTCCTGTAGAACTTACTTTTATATTTGCATGTTTTATTTAGATTGTACAGCTCAAAGTTGGCAATATGTCATATTAATTATTTCACTTTGAGATTTTTCCCTGAATTTTATTTCAGTATGTAAACATGTATACTTTTAAATCAATATATTTGTCATTTTCACACTAAGGATGATTTAGAAATGTCAAGTAATATTGCCTTACAATGTGCATGTCACTGTGTGCGTGCATGTGTGTGTGTGTGTGTGTGTGTATGCATTTTCCCCCTGAAAAATCTACAGTGAAGCTAGGTAAAAATTTGGCCCCTTTGAATACAGTTTAGAAAGAAAATATTAATGAAAAGTGTAAAGCATTATATTATTGAGGGGAGCACTTATGGTGTCGATAGTTAGAAATAGTTGCTTTTATGATAGTGTGTTGTTGTCTATAAAAAAATGACTTTTTGAGGACAGATTGGTTGAATACAAATGAATAAGCACTCCTATTTAAGACAAACCACAATAAGTTTCAATCACCAATAAATGAAAAAAGATAAATACATTCACATTACACTGTACAAATACTCCATACATATATACGTACTAAGAATGAATGCCAATTTTCTTTTAAAGCATATGAAATAATGCACAAATGTATGAAGCGGGATTCAGTGTCATGTGACAAGATATTGTTTGTCACCTTAATTGAGATGTCATATGTGGAAATGCCGTTTATGGTATACTTGTAACACACTGAAGTTTCAGTAAGTCCCAACTCACCATAATGACTGATAAAAAGTGTGCAAATGACAATACTGAACTTCCTGCAAGGACACAAAATGTATTTGGTGAAAGGCTTAGTTAGGCTCTCATCACCTCCAAGAAAATGCTTGAGGAAATGTTATAGAAGTTCAACATGCAAATGACCATGGTCATGGATGATGGGGCAAACATTGTAAGAATGGTTCCGAAATAAATTATCTGTATAGGAATTTGCAGGGAACTTAAAAGGTACAAATCTAAAAGCATCTCTTATATATTCTATATGACTTCCGCTTCTCTTAGGAAGGTATTTGGGTTGAGTAAGTGTCTCTGTCCAACATCAAGGGATTTCCAAGGACACAGAGCACACAAACCAGGAAAATCCATGACCAAGACTCACTGGCCACCCTAGCCTTGGTTCTCATTATTTATACAAACTATCTGAGGATTTTTGCAAAGATAGAAGTACATGCCCAAACTGCTAACAACAGATTCTATTTGAATTGATCTGGATGGGACTCAGGTATTATTTTGTCTGTGTATTACTTTTCTATTGCTGCCAAAAATGATGACAATCAACATAATGGTTTAAAACAATACAAATCTATTACTTCCCAGTTTAGTAGATCAGAAATGCAAGTACAGAATGACATGGCCGGTCCTTCTGGTTAGAGCTTTAAAAGACCAAAAGCAAGGTGTCAGTCAGCAGGTAAGTGTTCATATCTGGAGGATTTGGGGGCAAATTCCTCGCTAGTTCAGGTTGCTGGCAAAATTCAGTTCCTTGTAAAAGTAGGTCATTGTGTCCTTACGGGCTATAACCTGTGGACTATTTCCATAGTCCTAGAGTCCACCCCTTTTCCCGGCTCATGAGCCCCTTACTCCATCCTCAGAGCTCACAGTGCTGGGTTTAGTCCTTTCCACGCATCAAACCTTTCTGATCTACCCTCTGCCTCATCTCTCCCACCTCTTCCTCCATGTCTCCTTACTCCTTTAATCAGAAGGACCATGTGATTACTTTGGACCCAGCTGCATAATCCAAGGCCATCTCCTTCTTTTAAGGTGAACTAATTAGTAACCTTACTTTCACCTATAATATCCCTTCACAGGAGTACCTAGACTAGTGTTTGCATAACATTCCTATTGCTCCTGTAACAAGTTTCGACAATACATAGTGGCTTATAACAGCACAAATTTATTATCTTACATTTCTGGAGGTCAGAAGTCCAAAGTCAGTCTCACTGTGATAAAGGCAAGTTGCATGACTTATCTATTTTGTCCATAAGTGTTTACCTAGAAAAATAGGCTGTGAATCAATAAATAATTTTACTTTTATTCAGGAAATTCTTACAAGCTATTATTCCCCCAAGCAAAGAGTTAGCTCATTTGTCATACAAGTCTCCCCTCAGACAATCGATTGCAAACCAGGCCAAACACCTTATATATTAAACAACAATTTACTTATCAAGATCCTCATCTCACTCACCCATTAGTCTTAAATTATTATGTCACAATTTTTCTGCAAACTCAATTAATTTCCCTCTTTGAAAGACCTGAAATAGTCTGCTTCAACCTCAGACCCCAACATCCTATAAATATCCTATTCTGACCACCCCTTCTGAGACACTGTAAAGACTCTGTTAAGACTCTCTAATTGCCATAGTACTAGTAAACTTATCTTTACTTGGTTAATATTACTTTCTTGCTATTTTGATGGTGTCAGCAGGCAACCCATGTTTTATAGCTTGACATCTTTTACCTATTTTATACATTGCAAACATATACATATTCATTTTACCATTTAATGAAGAAACAATCTCAGAGAAGGCAAGTGACTTGTACCACAGCACACAGGCAGAAGATGTATAGACGGGTTTTAACCCGTGGCTTGACTCAGCTCTCAAAAGTGTTCAGCCATCCCAATTTGCTATTTTTTTTTTTCTCTATATAGATGAGTTTCTTTAAAAAACCCATCCACTTCTACACGATAGAATAATTCATCTTTATCTCTCATTTCCACCATTCTCTGAGTGTCAGTCCTGCATTTTCAAGTGCCTGCAGTACTTTTCCACTTGAATGCATTTTCATCATCTAACACCATTTAACTGACACCGTTTAAACTAAACTCATCTACACCAAAAATGTAATTCTCTGGACTTCATTATTATACAGAAATTTGACAGTGGTTTTAAAAATCTTAAGCATAAATTTCTGGTCTGCCTATTAACATTGTAAATGTCCGGGGGAAAAAGGATCTCCTATGATACTACTCAGCATTGTCCTCCTCTCTGCTAAGCACAGTGCAGTGTGTGAGGCATTCAGTAAAGGCAAGAGCAAAGGAGGGTATCTAAATTGAACAGTGAAAATGATTGAGCTATAAGTCATTTTAATTGCTACATTAAATTAGGTTCAGTGTGACATTTAAAATTACAGTTCAGTTTGATTCAATGGTCATGAGCTAGCATCACCAGGGGTGCTCAGAAAAAAAGGAGGGTACATATAAAATATAATTATTATACCCTGATGCCTAGGCAAGCTGCTCTTAGGTTCTGGTACCATAAAATGAGTCCTTGAGATGATATGAGGGAGGAGAAGAAAAAGGAAGACAGAAAGGTAGGAGCTTCTCTTTATTCATACTGCTTTCTCTCAAAGGAAATAGGCTACACAAGAGGGACTATTTTCAACTTTCAAGGAGATTTGGTGAGAAAGCGCATTTGAAAGAGAAAGTAGAGTAATGGAAAAGGCTGGAGGGATTGAGACCAGTGGTGCAATCACAGGATGAAACATCTGAAAAGAAACCTGGAATAAGTGTGTTTGAAGTGAGGGGGAGTACTTTGAGGACGATTAATGGCAATGTGTCTTTTACCGTAATAATTGTTTTTATTTAAACACTCACTGTATTATCTGATCATAATTATAAATATTTAGTAAGACATACATAGAGGTATTGTATAATAAACATTCATACAACTACATACATTAAATAAACTATAAATGAAAATGGAATTATAAGGAAATTAACATTATTGAAACACATTATTAATAAAACTGATCACGAATCCCTGGGCCATTACTGTATTTTCCCGATAATAAGACCTAACCGGAAAACAAGCTCTAGCATGATTTTTCAGGTTTCTCGTAATATAAGCCCTACCCCAAAAATAAACCTCAGTTAAGATCGTCAGCCAGACGCACACATTTAGTATGTCCGTTGCAACACACAATGGACGTATTGAATTATAAAATAATAATGTTAATATATAATTAAATATAAATAAATAATATTATTGACATTAATATTTAAAATGAATGATAATATAAATTATAATGAAATATTTGTAAATCCCTAAGCGGACACCTTTGGATGAGAGGCAAACTCCTATTAAAACAGATGAACTCGAGACTATTGCCGAATGACCAATGACCAGTCAGAGTACAGATACAACACATTAATAATATGCACCTTTGATAATGAATAGACATGGTTGTGTCTAATACAAATCTTTATAATTCAATATGTTGTGTGTTGTAATGGACATACTTAGTGCACCAGTGTGAAATAAAGAAATGTTTTTGGAATTTTGGTGCCTGGAATTTTCCGTCAATTTTGTGTGGACCATCATTCTTAACTGTCATCATTTTTGTTGCCACTCCTGTCTCGTAAGTCTTCAATTAACACTTGGTTTAATGATAGATTTAAAGGGAATATTTTGACGTTCAGACAAGATGAATGCAAAAAGAAAGAGCTATTCCGTGAAGTACAAGAAAGGAATTGTGGAGGACTACTGGGGAAAGAATTTTATGGCTTTCTGCAAAGGGAAGAGGTTGGATCTCTGAATGGTCTGAAAATGTGGAGCTGAGTATGATAACCTCAGTCAACAGGTGGACGAGGGAAATGCTATTAAGCCCAAGTGTTGTTCAAGTCAGCAACCACTATTTCCTGAGCTGGAAGACATCATCGGTGAATGGTTTGCTGACAGAAGAGCAAAGGCTTTGGTTGTGCACAGGGCTGATATTCAAGCATTTGCCCTTACAATGGCACCAGTTAGAAATATCCCCAGAAGAATTCAAAGCATCAGAACACTGGCTGGATGGCTTTCTTCAGTGATATGAACTGTCTCTAAGATTGATAACACTGTTCAAGCTGGAAGATTATTAAACATGCACTTGCATTCAAGTCCTTTGTTGATGGCATCGACTTTTCTAAATACCAACTCTCCAACATGACTGCTATGGATGAAACTGCAGTGTTAATGGGCCAAGAATCTCAAATGACAATTGATCAGAGTGGTGCCTTGTCAATCTACATCCCCTCCACTGGTTACAAAAGAGCTTGTGTTACCTGCATTTTGGCAATTCATCTGGACAGAAAGAAAGCCCCACCTCTAATCATCACTAAGGGCAAGAAAAATAAGGTGGAATATATTTCAGGCAGTTATATTCTTGAAACCAAAAAAGCCTGGAGCACACAAGCAGTTATAAGGAAGTCGGTCGATTTAATGGGGCCAGTTGTTTTGGGAGGTTGTCAAAGAGGTCTGCTAGTCTGGGATTCACCAGCACTCAAGGACCATTTGCACATGGATATCAATGACTACATTGAAAATAGAATGGAGAGAAATCAGCGTGGAAACTTTTTGAAGCCTGGCCTGCAAGAGGTCATGAGTTGGGTGAAAAATTTGTGGGACAAAATCACTGACAGCTATGTTGCCAATGCACTATGAGCAGGCTACATGGACAAGAAGTGCTCATTTAAAGAGAGCACTATTGCCGGACATGAGCGATCGGGGCCAATGGTTCTATAGGAAATGGAGTCACAAGAAATTCAAACTGGAATTTGGGGTTTAGAGAGCTATGATGATGTTACAGAAGAAGACAACATGACTGTATTTGAATAAATGTAGATTTTTGTATATGAATAAATGTAGATTGTTGTACATGAATAAAAGTAGATTGTTGTACAAGAATAAATAAGACATCCCCTGAAAATAAGCCCTAATGCATCTTTCGGAACAAAAATTAATATAAGACCAGGTCTTATTTTCAGGGAAATACGGCAATAGAAGAACAGATATGTTACAATCAGCAATTCAGTCAGGGTTGAGAGCAGTTATTAGGTATTCAAATTATTTATTGGGTATTAACAAACAATCTAGAATTAATTGCATAAATAAAAACAATTTATTTTGATTGCTCATCCCATATGTCCAGAATTAAGACCAGACACAGAGGAGCTGACTTGTTGCTAATAGAAAGGCTGCAATGGCTGGGGAAAAATGAGTATCTAGAATCTTCTTTACTCACTTGTCTAATGCTTGAGTGGGAATGGCTTGGATCAGCAAGGAATAGTGAACAAAGCACTTTTCTTTGAGGCTTGAATTTCTCCCAAAATGGAATTTGGACTATGAGAAAACATATCTCAAGAGGGACCATTCAGAGAGTAAGAGATCCAAGATAACCAGGTGGTAGTTGCATAACCTGTTATGAATTAGCCTCAGAAGGATTAGAGATCACATCTTCCATCCTCTATTAGGTGAGACTGACAAACCCCATGAAAATCTGTGGGATGTGAATAGAGACACTACTCTTGATGGAATGAATGTCAAACAATTTGGAGCCATATTTGAAAACTGCCATCTGGGTCTGGTGAGAGTAGAAAAGTACATCCAGAGGTAGCTATTGAAATAGACCAGAGAAGAGTCTGAAATAGTGTTGCAGCTAACATGTTCAATCTAGATAATCTATATCTGGGGGGAAAAAAAAGGAAAGTCATGTCCTATGATTGAGATACAAGAAAAGGGCTGTATAAGAGTGAACTAATGACGATACAGGTACATTCTCTATTTTTGGGTTTATTTAGATTCATATAGCACATTGGAAAAATCAACAAATTATTTATTTTACTCTTTATGATAGTGTCATGGTGAGTATTTTTTAACCAAATACATAAGTTCTTCTGGAAATTTGTTTAGCAAGTTGTTTGTATTCTGAAGCTTTCCAGGTAAATTCTAAATAGAATCGAAACACATATCATCTATACATTTAATGTGAAAAATAAAATAGATGAATGAATGGGTAAATGAATCAATGAATCAATCAATTAATAAACATAAAGAGTCTATTTAATTATTTAATGCTTTCAGAAAATATTTTTATTCTAAATAAATCAGGGGATTTTTAGTTCCTTATTTCATTTAGAATAATTCAAAATTATCATCATGAAATCATTCAAAATCAATCATCATAGAAATAATATGAGTACACTAATCCTTTGTATGTCTTGGGAAAAGTAAAATCCTACAACATAGATCTTTGGCAGTTAACATTTTAGAAAAAGAAGCTTTAAACATGTGACTGAATAGTCAGCTTTTAAATGGAATAAGTTAATGTGCTTGGAAGTGTCATAAGTGGATAGGAAATGAAAATTACAGGCAATAAAAATCAAAGTTGATTTTTTACTCTAGTAATATTAAATACTTTTATCATTACACTTTAAGTCTATAAGTGATAACTTGACTACATATGAATTTTTACTGAAGCCAGAAATTTCAGAAAATTTTTGAAAATGATATAACTAATAAATCACTCATCATAGATATTGTCTTGAACCTTTACTTGAGATTACATATATAATGTAAAGGAAAATAGACCAAATTTCTATTTGTTTGCTTGTTTGTTTGTTTTTTGATCAATTCAAATAGTCAAATATGTTTTTGTATTTTTTTTCTAAAATGTTCATATGACTTAATCCTCTGGATTATTATGATGATTCATTCATTCATTCAAAATTTTATTGATCTCCTTTAGGTGTTTGGAATACATCAATAAAAATAAAAATTTATTTCTCTTGTAGAAAAACAAACACAATATTAATGAATAATTGTAAGATATGTTTAGATGTGACAAGTGTTACAAGAAAAAAAAGAAATTAAGACCAAGTAAAGAGGAATTTGGAGATCTAGAGAGTTGCATCATGGTTTATAATTATAAAGAATTGGATCAGGATTAGTGAAGGCACCTTTAGGAAGATGACATTTGAGCAACTACTTTAAGGTAAGAAACAATAATCCTTATGAATGTTTTTAAGATCATAAGGCAAAGTGTGCTGTCTCTGAAGAACATCTGAGATGGCAGTAAGCTGGAATGGAGTGAACAATGATAAGTGTTGGGAGAGAAAAGATGATGGGTTACACAGATTTTGTAGGGACTGTTGGGTACTATAAAGACTTGATTTACTCTCAGTGAAGTGTGGAGCCATTCCAAAGTTTTGACATGATGTGGCAGAATCACTCTGATTACTGGATTTATGGTAGGCTTATAAGAATGAAATCAGCAAAACTAATTAGATCATTGTAGAAATTCCAACAAACAATGACAGGGTCTGGGACCAGCAGGTTATAATGGAGGTGGTGAGCAGGCGTCATTTTCTGTATGTATTTGCAAGGCAAATACAACAGAATTTCCTCATGGATTAGATATGGGGTGTGAGAAAACAGGAAGGAGAAGAGGTAAAAGGAGGCCAAAATGTTTACCTGAATAACTGTAATGGTGGTGTTGCCATAAGTAGAAAATATAGAATACTGTAGTTGGAGCAGACTTGGAAGGGAAGATTAGGAATTCCATTTTGATTAAACTGAAAATTCACTGCTTATTTAAAGGCTTTTATTCAGTTAAACATAAATTGTTTTTGCTGTTTTGCTTTGTTTTTTAAACATACATTTTTAAAGGAATTTTGTTAAAAATTATAGGATTCATTTAGTTTCTTCCAGAGTATTGTATTGAGCACAGACTAAAAAGAAAAATAAACCACTTATTCCAGTCCCTCACCTGCTCAAAAAATAACGGTGACTTTAATTAAGATCATTAAAAGTCAATTATTTCCTAGATTTTCTTTGATTTGATGGGGAAAAAATAATTTTTTTCTACCATTCCTGCTTTTCACATTGTTATAAGAGGATCAAATTATATATTTAAATGTTCATTAAATATCAGGAAACCTAACCATGTCAAATATAATATGCACAATGTTAAATATGTAATTTCTTCTATAAAAAAAACTTAAATTTTGAATTTGAAAACTGAAAAAAAAAAAAAAAATACAACTAGACCCAGCAATCCCTCTTCTGGGTATCTACCAAAAAAATCTGAAAACATATATCCATAAAGACATGTGTGCTCCAATGTTCATTGCAGCTTTGTTTACGGTGGCCAAGACATGGAAACAACCAAAATGTCCTTCGATAGATGAATGGATAAAGAAGTTGTGGTATATATACACAATGGAATACTATTCAGCGTTAAGAAAAGATGATATAGGAACATTTGTGACAACATGGATGGATCTTGAGAGTATAGTGCTAAGCGAAATGTCAGACAGTAAAAGTAGAGAACCATGTGATTTCACTGATATGTGGTATATAAACCAAAAACAACAAAAGAACAAGACAAACAAATGAGAAACAAAAACTCATAGACACAGACAATAAAATAGTGGTTACCAGAGGGTAAGGGGGGTGGGGGGTGGGAGAATGAGGGTAAGGGGGTTCAAATATATGGTGATGGAAGGAGAACTGACTCTGGGTGGTGAACACACAATGGGATTTATAGATGATGTAATACAGAATTGTACACCTGAAATCTACGTAATTTTACTAACAGTTGTCACCCCAATAAATTTAAAAAAAATTTTTGAATCTCAACCCAGTGAAAACTGAAGATTTGGTGATTATCTTCTCATTTTTTCTGGTTATAAAAGCAGGCTAAAAAAATCAAAGAGTAGATGATTACTAGGTAGATTAAAATTTTTAAAAAGTCTAGAAATGCTTAATGTTCTGCATCAGTTATCAGAAAGAGATTGGTTTTATATTTTCATCATTTGGAACTGGTTTCAGCTTTCTGGTTTGCTTAGGCTAATGGAAGCAAATGTAAAGAAACTCAAAGCTTGACAAGTACTTGTGCACTGGCACTTGCCCGCTCTTCTCCCTGGGAACCCTTTTGTCATTGTATGAACAAGCCTATGCTAGCCTTTTAGAGCATGAGAGGCCACATGGACAGAGAACCTGAGTGCCCCTGCCCCAGCTGATGCCTCAAACATAAGAGTGAAGTCATTCTAGACCTTGCAGCACAGACTAAACAAACTACTTGGCTAAAGAATAGACTAAGGGAAACAAAAAACATTTAAGCTACTAATTCTTTGACAGGTTGTATGTACAGTGTTATGTAACAAAGGTTAACTGATATAAATTATACCTAGGTTAACTTAGTAACATTGATAACATAATATGAATAGTTACTAAATCTCACTTAATTGGAAATAAAACAAGTTTTAAAACCAGCAAGACAGACTTAGTTTTTAATCTAAACCCTGACACATTCCGCTTATGGGATCCTCAGTCTTGTACTAAACTTTGTTGCATTTAGTTTAGCCCTAAAAAAGAAAAAAATGGGGGACACACTCTGGTCCAATTTGTGGGCTGGCTAACCTTGATGACTAAGATATATTTGGCATGTAGTAGATGCTCAATTAACTTTTTATTTTTATTTATTACATGCCAATATACAGGCTTACCATAATTTATACTTTTCCTGAAATGTCTATTATTATTCTCATTTTTATATTTTGCTGTCAAAGCTTCAGATCTTATAATTGACCTCCTCTACTATCATTAATTCTGCATTCCAGGATTTTGACTTTTTATGAAATCCAAATCGGCATTGCAATTCTTTGAAAAATTTGATTTTCTTGCTATCCTCCCTTTTTATTTACTGTTATTGATCTTTCATTTTTGACAGCATTTGGGGAACACTGAGTGGCATTTGAAGGCACTCATGACAGGGTTCTAAAGAGATTTACAACACTTAAGCTGTCGGAGATTTATTCTTAGAACTAAAGAGTAGTAGGGCATCTTTAGATTTTAAGTTTGATGCTTAGTTACATTCAAAATATCTTGTAAAATTAGTTTCAATGTCAGAATATTAATGCCTCTGTCAGCTTTTTTTAAACTGTGGCAATGATATACAGCCACCTAACTTTGACTGGGGACTATAAAATAGATGGAGTGGTTAGGTTTAGTCCTAAGTAACCTTTTATCCAATGACAGTAATTACTTATTTGAACCTTTAATTCATTTAAATTTGCTTGAACTTTCAAGTGACTACCCACATATTTTCCATTTTGACAGATAAAATTAAATGACTAATATGTAGAACAACCTACTTAATGCTGTGGGGTGATTGACAGTTCAAAAATCAAAGCACCTTTAACTCTTTTCCAACTTTGTAAACCTAAATCTTTAATGAGATCTATTTATATTTGTTAATTTAGTACAGGATTTTCACAGAAACATACTGTACAGTTAAAATTCAGGATCCAAGAATGAGATTGCAAGAGGTTCTCAAAAACATGGACATTGCTTTCATAGATGCTCTTTGCCTGTGAGAAGTCCAACATTTTCATCATATTTTCAAGTTTGTCTGTGACCTCAGTATATAGTTAAAGCCACTACTTTAAATAATCTCATAAGAATATTCTTCTTGATTGCATTTCCCCCAAAATATGGTTCTCTAATTCACTTGTATCTCTTACATCTGTCAGCTATGTTTATTTACAATGAAATCCTTTGAAATGGTTTGCTTTAAATGGACTTCTGGGCAAAACATACATTTAAGCTTTCGCATTTGTACTCGTGACATTTCTGCTTAAAGGAAACATGAGTCATTGCTTCATTGGCCTCACTGAGGAGCATTTGGGAATTCATGTGTTGTCCTTTAACACCTTCTCTTGAAATGTGGTGAGGAAGCCATATATCCCCCCAGAATCAATCCTCAGGAAGTCAGTATCTCTGAGAACATCATATCGGATGCTATGGGAATGATTGTAACCTGTGAAGCTTCCTCATGGTTGCATTGAACTACTTGAAAACACCACCCTGTCACTGATGTGTTACCCTCTAGCTCTGTATGACCTTGGAAATCTCTCATTAACTTCATTCCAATGCTATTACTACTAAGTTCTTTTTAAGGTTATCAATTCAAATTCCTATAATTTGGAACCAGTGGTCATTCAGGTACAAATAGAGAACTCATGGTAGGTTCATTAAAAAACAAATGAAATCAGATATGATGAAGTCTGCAATTATCCTGTTACTTCTATTTTATGGTCATTAATGGCTACAATTTTTCTCCCCTAATTCTAACTCTAGGTGTTTTTTAGATATCATCAGTTATAAGACTACTTCAACAACTTATTATAAATGACAATTATTGCAATCTACCTCAAGTTTCTATTTTAATAGCTCTTGAGTTTAGCCCAGGGATATGCATGTTTAATAAACTCCTAATAATTATTCTGCTTCTAGTTTTCCAAACACCCTGTGTCGTGTGGGGACTCCTGCGGGGTTTCTAGTCCCCTCCCCGCATAAGAACACAGGACATGGTGAGGCTAAAAAGGAACACCCACAGAGCCATAGGTAGGAGAGTCAAATCTCTATATTCTCGCTGGCGGCTGGGTTGGAGACACAGGAAGCAGGAACCACACTATCCACAACCTGCTGTCCACTCTCTGCAATCCGCAACCCGCACTCCGCAGTGCTAACTGCAACCCGCCGTGCTAACTACAATCGCACTTACCAGCCGCCATCTTCTTGCTAGCCCCCATTCTCTGCTAACGTAGCCACAGCAGTTATATTAGTGGCCAATGGTTCACTGGTTACAGCTGATGGCCAACTAGCCACGGCTGATGGCCATCCAATCACAGTTGATGGCCTTTTACTACCTGAGCCAGCACCTTCCCACCTGAGGCCGAGAGCCTAGAAACTGATCTTCTGGCTCTCTCCTCACACCCTGGTTTGAGAAAAGTATTGGGTCCCTCACCTGAGAAATTGTCTCCTTCATGTGAACTGCAATCAGCAGGCATATCTAACAAATCTTGTACAATCGTGGAGAAAAATGAAGGCATGCTTTTAAACCTGAGGATCCGTGCTTTTGTATGTAACTTTAATTATTGACTAGAATGCTATCAGTTTATTTTGCATCTCTCTTATTCTTTGTATTTTTCTCTCATGGCTATCCTGATTGATTATTAAGAATCAGAGGACATTAGAATTAGAAGGGACATTTATAACAAAGTAAATAAATGCCTCATTTTACAGATGAAGAACCTGTGTGGAAAATATATGTCTTTTACTTTAAAAGTATTGGTTATTTAAGACAATTTAATTAAAAATTAGATATATTTAGTACTTGTTTTAGTATTAGAGCTAGACATTTATTTTAGTGTTGTTTCTACTGACACTTATTTTAGTGTTATTCTGACACTTTTTTTTAAAGAATCTTTTTGCTAAATAAAAAATTTGCTCAACGATAATATTGAATTTTATTTTTCATTATGAAGTAGTACATGTTTGTTGCAAAAGTACAAATAATCCAAATATTCTCAGTAAAGAAAAAATTAAAAGTTAAATAATTTCCTTCACTTTCAAATGTTAGTATTCAGAGTTAAAGGATATTTTCCAGACTTATTAATGGAAGACACATTTTAATATAAATGTGTGTGAGTATATATTCATAGCATTCATATTTATATACAGTTCTCCTACAACTTCTTTTATCTAGCATGTATCCTTGACATTAAGCCAAAATAAGTGTTCTGAAATCAAAACTGTATTGTTTTCAACAGCATCTGGCACATAGAAATCATTAATAAATGTATACTGAATAAATAAACAAGTAGATGAAAGTGTTTTCTGTTAATTTCTATAGCCCTATAGTACTTCACTCATGTTTATGGCTACAAATTTTTTTCAATTGGTGTATATAAGTAGTAACATTTACATAAATTGGATAAGAAATAATTAGAACAGTTATTTAGTGTACATTCTTCTTAAAGAAAAGGAATTAATTTTTTATCCTTATTAGGAAAGTAGGAAATAGGAAGTAATTTTATATCATTCAAGATGTATTCTTGATCACACTGATTTCTAAATATCACAAAATATAAAATAAGCTGCCATATATTTACCTTCTTCACACATATATGCACATCTACATAATAGATTGATACAACTAAAATAGTTGAGTCATCACTGTTTAAAGCTGGAGAAATCATAGCATATTTACTTATTCACCAAGCATCTATTAGATATATAGATCAAACATCTACTCTGTGTGTGTGTGTGTGTGTGTGTGTGTGTGTGTGTGTTGTGTTTGATATAACAGTGTATGAGACAACATGATCCCTACTTAAAAGCATAGACTTCTAATAAAATAATCTTGGATTCTAACATGGATTCTGCCACTTTCTAATTGTATAGCTTTGGGCCATCTGAATAGTTAAGATGTTTTTTGCAAAGCTTATGCTGCAAAAGTTGCAAGCATGGGGACTAAACCACTCATTTTACTGAATGTACTGTGGGGGAGGAACAGATTTTTCTCTCCCCTTAAGGTTCGTCTGGCTGGTCTAATAACCAAATAGACACGAGACAGATTAGCAAGAGAAAATAACCGAATTTAGCACATACATACGCATGGGAATCCTGCGTACATGAGAAAGTCAGAGATCCTACATGCACAAGATCTTCAGAGATAGAAAGAGGGACTCATGTTTATAAGGCATCCTGAGGTAATGCATCTTGGAGGCTTCAAAGGGTTACTGCAGGATAAGAATCTTCAGTACACAGAAGTTTTCCCTGCCTTATCCATAGGTCAAAAGAAGTTGTGTCAGATAATCTGTTATTATGGACAAGGCCCCTAATTCAAGTCCTTCTAGGTAGTCAAGGGAGGGGCAAAAATTTATCTTGAGCCCATTGCTAAAACTGCCTTTAAATCAAAACAATCCACATAGCACAGAAACACATCCTGGGGTGGCTCACACATACATCTTCAGAACGTACTTCTCCCCAATTTATTTACCCTTAGAACATGTGCTTCTGAGAATTAAGAATTGTTCATTCATTTTACCTCACCACCATTTCCCACCAACTCAACGTCTTACTTTTCTGTCCCTTTTCTTATGACCAACCTAGATGTGTATAATATATATTATATTGACTCATGCCAGAAAACAGGTGTACTCTCACTTTCACAATAATTGTTTTGTTATCTCAGTAATGAAAGTTTTCTTTTTTTTTCTCATCTGTTTTACACCTTATTCTAAAATATGTGATAAAATATTTAAAAGCTTAATTTTCCCTTGTTTGAAAGTGTGGGGAATGACAACACTGAGAACTAATACTTCCTGCAGACACATAGCATGACTATTAGATCTCAGAATTAAAGCTACCTACATTTTTATTATTTGTTCCAGGAAAATCTTTCCCTGGAAAGCAAGTCTGAAAATCAGTAAATAATGTCATCAGTTGCTTCTGAAATCAATTTATCTGAAGACTAATCTGCTCAAATAACTTACTTCTTATCTTAGACAAAAGCCCCCATTTCAGGACAACACCTTGTTCAAATGGGCAAGCCATTTAATTTTGGAACAACCCTTTGTTATTAACACTCATTTTCAACACTGTCACTGAGTCCATTAATGCTAAATAATATTTTATGAAATTTGCTGATTTCAATCAGAACCCCACACTGAAAGGTCTACTGTAAACCTCCCATTCTCAGGCACCAAAAACATATTGATATTTGCCCATGTCCACACCAGTAACACTTTGTCAAATCTATGCCTTGCAGGAGTAGACAATAAACTCAACTTTGCATGATCAACTGGTGATCTTTTGGAGATCTGTAACCAACTATATTAGAAGTCTCAGCAAGAATAAATGGAGATCCCATTACCACTGCTGTTCAATATTCTGTGAAACAGAGAGGACAGCTATACCATGCCTGGATTGTAGACTCACAGAAACGGTAATATAGTTAAGTATGTATTGTGTTAACTGCAAAATTTGGGGGAAATATGTCATTCAGCCCTTGATAACTAATTTACATGTTCTAATAATACATCAATTAGAACTTTCTTTTGCAGCTACTTTTTTTTTTTTATTACTTTCAGGTGTACAAAGCAACATAATAGTGAGACATTTACACCCCTCCCAAAGTGATAACCCCCTCCCCAAATCTACGAGGCCTCCGACATCCTATATAACGGTTACAATACCATTGACTATTTTCCTTATGCTCTACCCCACCTCCTATGAATATATATATACATACATACACATATATATGTGTATATATGCACATATAAATGTATATATACACACATACATACATATATACACAAATGTATATATACACATATATGTATATATACACACATATATATTGTGTGTGTATATATATATATATATAGTGTATATATATATAATTACTTATAGTTGACATATAATATTATTCTACTTCAGCTGCAGGTGTACAGCACAATGGTCAGGCATCTATACAGTCTATGAAGTGATTCCCTTGATAAGTCCAGTGCCCATATGGCACCTTGCATAATCTTTACAACATTATTGATTATATTCCCCACACTATACTTCATATCCACATTACTATAGTGTGTCTACTAATTTGCTCTTTCTAATCCCTTAATCTTCTTAATGCTCTTTTAACATGCTTCTCTGAGTGCAAAGATGGTTTTAAAAGAGGATTCCTATATCACAGAGATTTTATGATTTAAGCATTTAGAACCCACAATAATCAGTTTTGTTTGTAACAGATATAACTCTTACTGATCAGATTGTGAGTTTGTTTTGTTTTTGTTTGTTTGGGATAGGCTATGGAGCTTCTGAGAGGATTGGAGAGCCAGGTTGAAACAAAGCTTGTGTAAATACCAAACAATTTGCTACGAGAACCACTTCAGCTCCTGGTGTCCCCCACTAAGCTCTAGAGGAAGCTTCCACAGCCACAAAATCTGAAACATCAAGGATGTGACCTTACAATCACTGCCATTTATGAAAATTGGACATGTGCTTCTTTTTCCAAATGGTCCCTGCCAATTTGATGTCTGTTGTGAGTTCATCTGTTTGGCAACCCAGTGTTATATGTCTGAATCTTGACACCAACAGAAGCTGGTATTTTCAGTTTATTTAAGAGCAATCTTGAGTTGATAGAATTTAGGAGAATAAAAATTCCCCTAACTTAGTCAGGATTTAAAGAAATGAAAGCACAGCTTTAAAGAAATGAGAGCAGACGTTTTGAAGCATATATTTTATTGCATGATGAGGATCTGCTGTGAGAACAAATAGAGGAGGTTGACCACTAGCCAGAGAAGATCATCACCATCTCGACAGGTATAACACGTCAGTTTTATGAGTACAATTCAAAATTGTCCTCCATTTCCAATTATTAGTTTAATATTGTATGGGTGAGGTAAATCCCTTGTACTAAAAGTAAAGGAAATGCCAATGACTAATAATATATATTTGGAAATCAATTTAACTCTATATTTTGGAAAGAGAGGAGGAAAGAAGTAACAAGGTAAATCTACATTTGAAAAAAAATATATTTAAATATGCCATCGTTAAAGGAGAAGTTCAATAAACGTAAAGTATACTTCTGATATATTTAAATAGGTATTGGAAAACAAAGTGAGTCATGGTAATTGTTTAAGATGAAAAAAAATAAAAAGAAATGTAACACTGAAAAAGTAAAAATTGTTAACCATATACTGTGGGTGCCAGGAAAACATATACAAATGGACACTTTGGTCAGTGTTGCTCAAGCAGTAGTCCGCTGTAATAAGAAGTGTGTGGATGCTGATGGTAACCATTTTGAGCATCTCTTGTAACTGCAGAAGTCAAACGTGACTTTTATTCATCTTTTGTTATTTGTATATATTGAGTATTACAATTTTAATACACTTTTCCTTTCTTAAAATGTGTATACATTTTTTGGTGCCTTTTGTATTTTGATGATTTAGTTACAGCTATCACAACATTCTGTTAGTTATGGATGACGGGTTTTTCTTCATTACTGGGCAGCCAGAGTACATTGCAGTTCTCAACTATATAAACTCCCATTTGATACAAAATATTCAAACCATATCTAGTTTTCTAGAAATTTTTAAGAAGGATTCTACCTTACAACTCTAAGCCTAGGATAGGTGTTCCTCTTCCATTTCTAAATATCAATTTTAGTTTTTATATTAGCAAATTGTATTACAATTTCCTGTTTACTTTTCTGTAATTCTATTTGACTATACATTACTTTAGGCTGCAAAATGAGTCTCAAAATGGTTGCCAAACCCTGAAGGTAAACATCATGGATGGTACACAGCTTTCCCTGGTCAAAAATGGGAGCTGATATTTTACACACTTTTGACAGACTAAACCATCAATTTATAAAATAAAATAAAAAATACAACTTTTTTTTAATCAGAAAGTCTACTGAAAGAAAGAATAGTATTTAAGAAATGATATTTTGAATCCTGTACATATGAATATGTTAATTAACATGATGTTAAAATGGAAAGATAAACTTTAGAAATCAATCTTAAAACAGCTTCAAAACAAGAGGTCAGTACATGAAATTATTTGATATACATAATAAAGAGCCTATTTTTTCTTGTTATGCAATAAAGAGTTTGAAAACTTTAATATATGAGTATATATTTTGTCTGGAACTGCCTTCTTCTATGCTTCCTTGGTAGTAAATTTCTTAGAGTGCTTCTTGCCTTGTAACAGTATTATTGTAACATATATTTTATGAATATAGAACACACATAGGACAACTCTATTAGAAATATTGTCTTTAAAATACAAAAACACTTTGTTAGCTCATGTATGTTCGTCAGTATCTAATACATATTGTAAAATACAGTTTAAAATACAGAGGGTGCTAAAAAAATGTATACACATCTTAAAAAATGAAATAAACTGTATTAAAATTACTCTGATGGAAACCACTTTGAGCACCTCTTGAAATTGCAGAAGTCAAACGTGACTTGTATTCATCTTCCGTTATCAGTTATAGAGAATTATGATTTTAATAGGTATTTTTCTTTTTTAAAATGTGTATAAATTTTTTGCACCTTCTATATATTTATTTTTTTAAAAAAATATTGTTATTTGTGTTCATCATCAAGTATTTATCATTTTTTATTAATAAGCACCTTTTTTAAAGATTTGTTAGGTTTAATTTTTAATACAGTAAATTTTAGTAGCCATAACTATGAAACTAAAAACTCATTAGGGTCTTGAATTTATATGTATTTATATATTTTTTTCAATAACTTTTACTATTATAAAAAGTTACTGAGAACAAAATTTTAAGAACTCCAGCTAGGACACTACATGTGCTTTGACTTTGCTATATGCATGGAGGTTGTAAGGTTACAAACCAGGCTATATTTTCCATTCTGTAAGAAAAAGTAATTCAAAGATATAGTTTAATTGTCCACATTAATTTGTGTCTCAACTAGAAATACTAATTTTTTTGAAATCTATACATAATTAATTCCTCAAGTGCTCTTGGAAGTAGCTTTGCCATATTACCGGTTCCCTCACTTATAAGTTAATTTACAAATATTTGACATGTGTTAAATTTATATTTAGATGAGAGTCACATTTTTAACTTTCAGAAAATATATTTTGACAGCAGAATAATTGGATTTACATTTTATGTGAGTGAAGCAGACCCTACACACACACACACACACACACACACACACTCACATAGTATAGGCCCATAAAACAAATTAAAACATACCATTATAACAAGAATGCCTGGATATCTGGTAACACAAAAGGAAAGTATAGTTTCTTTTGAAATTAAGGTTTATTACAAAGTTATTTTTTTTTCCAGAAAATTTAATACATTCCATTATCACAGAATTCAATCCTGAAAGTTTTGTTTCTATTTAAATTTATTAAACTGGATTTCTGAGACAATACCATTTAAAAGTATAAAAATACATTTAAAGCTAAATGTATGTTATATGTAGAAAACCCCAAAGATTCCACACAAAAAATTACTAGAACTGATAAATGAATTTAGTAAAGTACCAGGATACAAAATTAATATTCAGAAATTTGTTGTATTTTTATACACCAATAATGAACTGTCAGAAAGATAAATTAATAACAATCTCATTTGCAATTACATCAAAAATAAATAAATAAATACATACATAAATACATAAATAAATATAATACCTAGGAATATATTTAACCAAGGAAATAAAAGACTTATGTTTGGAATATTATAAACTATTGAAGAGAGAATTTAAGGAAGATACAAATAAATGAAAACACATACCATGTTCATGGATAGGAAGAATTAACATCATCAAAATGTCCATACTACCCAAAGAAATCTATAGATTCAATGCTATTCCTATCAAAATACCAATGGCATTTTTCACCAAACTAGAACAAATATTCCCAAAATTCATTTGTAACCATAAAAGACCCCAAATACCAAGACATTCCTGAGAAAGAACAAAGCTGGAGTAATCATGCTACTCAATATCAAATTATACTACAAAGCCGTCATAGTTAAAACAGCATGGTATTGGCATAAAAACAGATACACAGATCAATGGAACAGAATAGAGAGCTCAGAAATAACCCATGCCTATATCATCATTTAATCTATGACAAAGGAAACAAGAATATACGCTGAGATAAAGACAGTTTATTCAATAAATGGTGTTGGGAAAACTGGACAGACACATGCAGAAAAAGAATGAACCTGGACCACCTTTTTATGCCATATAAAAGAATAAACTCAAAATGGATTTAAGATTTAAATGTAAGACCTGAAATCATAAAACTGTTAGAAGAAAATATAGGAAGTAAACTCTCAGACTTTACCCTTTGTAATATTTTTACTGATATATTTCCTTGGGAGGGGAAACAAAAGAAAAAAATAAATACATGGGGCTACACCAAACTAAAAAGTTTTTGCCCAGCAAAGGAAACCATCAACAAAATGAAAATACACCTTACTGAATGGGAGAAGATATTTGCCAATGATACATTTTATAAACGGTTAATATCCAAAAGTTATTAAAAAATACTCATACAACTTAGCACCAAAGAAAGGAACAGTTCAATTAAAAAATGGGCATAGGACCTGAATAGACATTTCTCCAAAGAGGATATAGGTATTGCCAATAGACATATGATAGGACGCCCAATGTCACTAATCATCAAAGAAATGTAAATAAAAACCAAGATGAGATATCACCTCACACCTGTTGGAATGGCTATCATAAATAAATCAACAAACAACAAGTGCTGGTGAGGATGTGGAGAAAAGTTCACCCTTGTGAAATCTTGGTAGGATTTCAAATTGGTGCAGCGACTATGGAAAACAATATGGAAGTTCCTCAAAAAATTAAAACTATATTATGACCCAGTTTTCCACTCCTGGGTGTTTATCCAGAGAAATCCAAAACACTAATTCAAAAAGACATACACACCCCTATGTTCATTGTAATGTTTTATAGAATAGCCAAGATATAGAAGAAACCTAAGTGCCCATCACTAGATGATTGGATACAGAAGATATGGTACATGTATACAATGGAATATTACTTGGCCATTAAAAAGAATGAAATCTTAAAATTTGAACCATATGGATGAACCTGGAGGGTATTATGCTAAGTGAAATGAGTCAGACTGTGAAAGACAAATACCATATGATCTCACTTATATGTCAAATCTAAATAACAGAATAAATGAACAAACAAAACAGAAATAGACTCATAGATACAGAGAACAAACTGATGGTTGCTAGAAGGGAGGGTGTTTTGGGGTATGGGTGAGAAAGGTGTGGGGATTAGGAAATACAAGTTGGTAGTTACAAAATAGACCCAAGGATGTAAAATACAGTATGGGGAATACAGTCAATAATATTCTAAAAACTATATATAGTGTTTGATAGGTATTAGACTTACTGGGGGTTCACTTCATAAATTATATAAGTGCCTAACTACTACACTGTACACCTGAAACCAATATAAAATGATATTGAATGTCAACTATAATTAAAAATTATAAATATGTAATTTATAATTATATATTTATATATAATTTATATATGTATAAAATTATAAATTATAATTAAAACATATAGTCATGGGATGTAAAGTATAGCATAGGGATTATAGTCAATGGTATTGTAATAGGTATGTATCGTGTCAAATGCGCAATAAACTTATTTGGGTCATCACATTGTGAGGTGTGTAAATGTCTAATCACTATGTTGTTTTGTACACCTGAAACTAATAAAAAATAAAGCTAAACATATTTTTAAAATTGGTAGCAGATCATGTTAATATATAAACATAGGATGAGGAAGGTTATAGGTATATTTTGTCTCTTAGTAGCACTCAACTTAAATTAATAAATACTATAATAAACTGCTTTGAACATTTGGGAAACAAACAACTTCACAAAAAATTCACATAGATAAATGTGACCATTCCTAGAAATTACTATTATAACAAGAATTTTTTAAAATTTTGATACTCATTTTGGGTCAATATTTTTTTGTCAGGTTAGGCAAAGTCTATTTGTATTGCCTGTGTAGCTACTACACATTGTGAAGGAAAAAAAAAAAAAAAAGAAGAAGGAAAATCTGTGTAGCAAATCACAAAATATCATATTTTGTTTAAATATACAATTACTTAATCAATTATGTAATGAATACAACATGTGCGTTAAGGATTAGAGTTACTAAATAAGTATATTACCAAAAATATTTATGTAATTTCTCGAAGTTAGTATTGTTATAAGAAGTTCCAATAGTTTTATTAGTCGTAATTGGTAAAATCATTAGTCTACATAGGTCAGGTTGAATCTACTGATATATCTTTCTGCACATTTTTTCAGATTTTGAAAACAGTTAAATGAACTTTAACAAATAGAAAGAAGAAAGATGTAGAATTTAATATCTATCTATCTATCTATCTATCTATCTATCTATCTATCTATCTATCTATCTATCATGGGAAGCTTCATTTTGTCCCACGCACTACACAGGAACAGGAGAAAGAAGGATAGAATTTCTTTCTGTTTTTGACTGATTTGCTCTCTACCTGACACTATATGACATATGTTTAAAATATTTCAATACATTTTAGAGACTCTTAGGAAAATTAAATTACAAATGGTACATTATCATTTCATGATTAAGAAAACTAAAGCCCAAGGAGTTTTAATGACTTACCTTAAAAGCAGACACAAATTTATTCAGTGGCAGACCTGGGATTAAAAAGTCAACTTCATGACTCCAGGTCCAATTCTTGGTTTGCTACTAGCCAATATTTTGCTTCTGTAAAAATAAAACAAAGGAAAACAAGAAAAGTATGTTCACTGACAATATTTTAGCAAAATGGATTATTAGCAGTAATACCTACAGAGAAATAACCTCCCTAATCTGATTTATGTGTAATTCTCCATTATAAGTGAGAGTGATGTATAAAAGATATCAATTACCTTTTTAGCCTGTACTGGAAGGAGTTGTCATGCATTTGCCAATCATGGAAAGAACAAGAAATGGCTTAGAGAATTAATATGTGGTGACCAAGAAAAGAAAAGTTGAAAAAAATAAAAAATAATAGCCTATGTAAAATGGAATAATATATACAGGATGCACCTGAGGAAATTTTCTCTCAGTCTGAGAAAAGAACACACAAAAAATTGGATATAATATAGGGATATTATAAGGAGAGCAGGGTGGCAGGATCAATGGGGTGATGACAAATACAGATTTTGAAAATTTGATTGCAAATCAGTAAGATGACAGCGATGGTGATAAGAAACAATTCTGATTAAAACAGTAAAATCCATAAAAATGAGAGATGAAAATTGTGAAGTTATCAGAAATCCAATATGTTGCTAAAAAGTTCTTTTTTTCTCCTTGACTTTTATTTAAAAAGAGTAGTTGTTTTATAAAAGGTCTTCGGAATTCAAATATCTTTGAGGAGGAGCCATATGTGATTGAACCATCTGAGGATTCTGGAAGATTTGGAGCTAATATTTTAAAGACAGAGTTCTAGTAAGAAGCACAATTTCTTCAGAAATATGTTTAGTTGGGTGGTCATAGATTTTCTTTTTTCAATTTTGTAGCACAAGACAATTTTTTTCATGACATTGTCTGACATAAATTTTGCAAAGAAATATTGAAGTTATTTTAAAAGTTTTTTGTTTTTTTTCAAAGTGTGTATTTTTATCACTCTGTGGTAAATGTCTCTATTTTATAACCCACGTGTTTCCCCAAGTGCTAGCATAGGATGGCAATGGTGGGAAGAGATTAGCAATGCCTATAACCCAAGAAACTAGCATGTCTGGGACATTCAGGGTAAAGGACACTCACAAAGGTTAAAGGGTAATAGCAGAACTACTGAGCATTGTAGGAAAATTAAGCAAAAATTAAAACTTATTTTTGATAAATTAGTGCGGCATCTGTAAGGAGACATCTGTTAGCATTGAGCACATGAGATTAAAAAAAAAAATAACAGAGGAGAAAACAGGACTGAGGAACAGATTTATTATGAGGTTAAAAGTCATTGTTAATATTGCTGGGTGAGGAGGGTGAAATGCCTGAAGGAATAAATACAAGTGGGCATGAAGACAAAAATAAATAAATGAGCTAAAGTTAATTACAAGATGCTCCACACTAGGAGGTGAAAATGGAATGAGAAATTAAGTGTCTATATATTATCAAGGCATTCACTTTTTACTAAGCATGGTTCTCACATGCTGTACAAGGAGAGTGTGGTACAAAGAACCTTGGATTTGGAGACAGAGGTTGTAGGTTAAATCTTTTTTTCAGTCTTACTAGGTGATTTTTTATTTGTTTGTTTGTTTGTTTATTGTTTGGTTTGTTTTGTTTTGCTTCGAGTGGGATTTATAACTCTTCTTGGATTTGAGTTTCCTCAATTGCAAAGTGAAAATAATGATACCTGTCCTTATGTACTAACAGTAATTTAAAAACTAGATTTGTAGTTTATGTAGGTACTGAATCCAGTTACACAAATACAGATTTTATGGAGTGATTTGACTAGAAACCATATTTCCCACTGATCTTGGAATATTTAAAACAGTGTACATAAGGTAGTTTGTGTCACCAATGAACTCCATTCTTAGCTGCTTTAGTGGACAAGGCTAGGAGCTGAAACACTGAGGACCAATAGTCCATGCTCCTGTGTTCCTTGTGTGAGGCATAGTAAAGTTCCTGTAAACAGGAATTTGGCCACCTACCTACCACACATCTGGAAATGGCTAAGAAAGAAGGTGATGATTCATCTGAAGATGTTGAATTGAAAACATTAGATTGACTGATACACAATTTTCAGCCTTAGAATAACAGTCCATCAATTCAAAAACCCAATCTCCATATCAAAAAAATTAATTAACATTTTTGGAGGAATCTCTAAATATCTTGAATTTGGAAAAAATAACTTATCATTCCCATTTAAAAATAGGGCTTCCAGATAATAGAATGCGATAACCTTAAAAGGCAAATTCAGATTAAAGTTTCAACTCTTATAAGCTAAATATTTTATTCCAAAATGAAAATGTTGCGTTTTTTTTAATAAAATGAGGTTTCTTCAACAATAATTGCTAGAAGAGCAATGTATGAAAGGGAATGGAAAGAATAAGATATTTGACTTATGCATTTTCTCCCCAATGTCAATGGACCTCTGTTGTTATGATGATCTTTAAGCCTTGAGGTGTTTTGTTTTTCTTGTGTATCATAAAATCTTTAATTAATCATTTGCTGGTGTATATAAAATGAAATGAATTAGTTTCAGCACTGAATTATCCTTTGTAATGGAAAAAAAACAGTCACATGTATTTTATATAATATGGAGGGAATCAGTAAATATTTTCTTGCAATCAACTCGAATATAGAGACTCTGTCCAACATTCAATTGCCTCCCCCATGCATACACATTCAGCTCATCATTGCTTTGTTTTTGTACCTGGCTCCTAAATCCCTTTAATCTCATTCCTTTAGCTAGATTGCCAAAAATCGAATAGTTGGGAAAACAGCTTACCTCAAGAGGAATATCAGCTCATGATGTTTTCCAAACCACATGACTCATCATCATCTGTGCCATTTTTTCCTCCCTGTCTGAACATGCTACTGATTTGTGAAAATGGCTTACTAAATGAAATTTGTATCACTGTCATTAGAAGATTCAATACTCACTGGAGATCAATATTATCTATATGTAAAGAAAAGTTGCAATCTTATGCCTTCAGTCTCTCAGAACATTTTCCTGTCCTATGTTTTATTGCCCTTTGCTCACGGATGCCCTTATGACATGCATGCAACATGCCAGGCTGTTGGTGGGAGTTTTCCTTTATTTTTAACTGATAAGTCCTTGTTCACATTCTTGAGTACAAAATACGAATAAAATAATATAAAGAATTACGTTCCTAGGTGTTTACTTGAAAAATATGTAGTCTAGATGGTAAGGTATTTGATTTTTAAACTCATATATATGGCACACATGCAAAATATCAATCTATCTCTGACCGTCTCATAATGAGTTACTATAGGAATTCTAGCTTTTCAAAAAAATATATCATTTTGGGTTAAAGCAAACATACTGAAAATTTCCAGATGCATATTTAAGGCAATTGGACAATCACAATTTCTAGTAAGTTTGTTTCCAAGCCATTTCGGGCATGTAAACTTTCACGGTAAAGGGTAAATATAAACACGTGACAAAACATCTCTGATTGGAGCAAATCACATGCTACCTCAGCCATCAACATCTTTTCTCTTTTCTTAATTTAAGAGAGCAGACAAATGGAAAGAATTTAAAACTCGTTCTTTGGTAATTAGCCATGACTGGAGCAATTCAAAATCACAACTTAATGGCAATTTTGAATTGGTTTACATTACTTAAAGCAAAATGTTCTCACTTGGATCTATCACCCACTAAATGAGACATATTAATAGATACTATTTTAAAAAGCAAAGCTTAAATGAATACAAGATACTTATAGAAGATAGGTTCATCTTGCTGTGTATAATATTTACTGCTTGTTGGAAAAGGTATATTCTCAACTAACACAAATGCTTTTAGGTAACATATGAAGAATGAACAATTGGATTAGAATATTTTATTTTTGCAGTCCTCACTGAAGTAATGGGTCTATGCAGAAATCACCAATAGCTGTTCTCCTTCTGCTATTTCTAGAACTACAATGTCCAATATGTATCCACCAGTCACATGTGAATATTGAGCACTTGAAAAGTGGCTAATTCAAATTGAGATATAATGTATGTATAAATGCAGAATGGATTTGATATACGGTTTTAAAATATAAAATATCTAATTTATAATTTTTATATTGATTACATGTTGAAATAATAGTTTTACCATATTGGTTTTTGTAAAATATCTTACTGAATAAATTTTCCCTGTTCTTTAACTTTCTTAATATGACTACTAGAAAATTAAAAATTACATTTGTTACTTGCATTATATTTCTATTTTATAGTGTTCTAGATAATATAGAAAGGCAAATTATATAATACGACTAAGGGCCTTTAAACATTTGCTTTAACTTAGAAAAATAGTGGATTTTGAATATGCAGATAATTATAACTGATTAAGACATTTAAGCCATCAAGAAAAACAATAATAACAAACAACAAATTACTTACTCAGCTAGCAGGATGTAATTTAGAGAAATTAAATAAATTCAAAAGTCCAAAATAGAATACTCTCTGAGCAAACTTAATTTCCTAATTTTCATTTAATTGATTAAGTATAGAATGATGACAAAAGAAAGAAAAACTTTTGTTAAATGTTATTTATAGAATGATTGATGGTTATTATGCATAATCACAATTTTAATAGGAAAGTTTTGTTACAGTTTAAAGAATCACAGTGAGAATTATAATACCCAAATGTTGCAGAATTGTTTAAATATATCGTAATGAATCACTAAAAAAATTTATTCTTTGTTTAATATTTTCTCATAAGTTTCCTCTAAAGGAAGTAGTGCATCATGTAAGATGCAATTTTGTTAATCAGTTAATTTTAGTTCCATAAAAGTTTCAAAGCTAGTTGAAAAGGAATAAAAGACATAAAAGTTAGCTACAAGTAATGCCTTGGACATATTAATTTCTTTTACTGTTCAACAAAATAAATTTTTAGGAGATACTACTACAGATAATTTATAGAAAAGAACTTCCTTGAATTGACCAAAACTTAGCACCTCATACTTAATCAAGTATCATTACAGGTATGTACTTACATTTAACAAAATCTAACTCCTTTCTCTGAAAAAAAAGTAAAATAAATAAAATTCATCTTGCATTTTACTAGTCTTTCTCCCTTTCTACTTCTCTGTGCATGGAGGTCACATAACATGGCCTTGACTGAGGCTGAATCCTAACTCCATTATTTGTCTGCTCCTTGAAATTTCTCAGACCCTCCAGGCCCAGGTTCTGAGCAGCTTCAAGACACTGTGATACTACCTATTTTGGTTTATTGAGAATAGGTAAATCTGAGAGATAAAATATGTTGCCAAATGTGACATATAATGCCATACAGAATTGAGATCTTTATGACAGTGCTACCTTGTAATAAACTTTAAGACGTTGACTTTTTCCAAAGTGTCAGGAGCATTACCTCTGAGCCTTGGACTTCAACAAGATGCAAAAACCACTGAAGAAAAGTCTGATATGTAATGATTTGCAAGTATGTGAACTGTGCTCACCCAACAATGTGGAAAAATTCTTGTATGAAGAATGGAAAAGAGCAGAATCCCCAAATAGCTGTTTTGTAGTGGATGAGGGTTAAGTCATTTTAAGAAAGAGGAAAATACTTTAGGAATCAGTGACAGCCACAGTCAGCCCTGCTTTGTGTCTGGATTATGGGATGGAGAACAATTATAGGCAGCAGACGACAGAATTATTCAACTGCCAGAGACTGAGAACCTCTATTTGAACAATATGCCAAACCTACGAGACAGTTTATTATTCTGATAGACGCTCAAGTGCATCCAATACACAACACACAACCAGGGTATCAATGAATAAACATTGGCTGATGTGATGTTAATAACTTTAAAAGTGAAAATATTCAATATCAGCATCTCATTAACAATGGCCAGATCTGACACGGACAATAGACAATGTGCACATATTTGTCTAAAAATTTTCAAACCTAACTTACCAACACAGAAAGGAATGGAATATCTGGCATCTCTCGGTTTATTAGAACACAGATAGTGTAGCCTTCTTGTTTTCTATGAATGGATCTAAGTCTTTACAGGTTAGAAGATGGACAGTACTATTGAAATCACATAGTAGTGATGTATGAAGTATTTGTCTTACACAATAACAGATGACTGAATAGGACATTTGTAAATGAAAGAGAATATAAATGTGGACTTGTCTAATTCCCAATTGTGTAAATATCTGTGGGGTCTGTGTTTTAAAATAGAAAGAGCTACATTCTAGTGGCTAAGCTACCTCAGAAGATAAATTGCTTCCCTTATATTTTATTCTTTCTTGGACATGGCAGCACTGTTTAATACCATGTTTCCCCCAAAATAAAACCTAAATGAAAATGAAGCCCTAGCATGATTTTTAAGGATGACATCCCCTGAACATAAACCCTAATGCACCGTTTGAAACAAAACTTAATATAAGACCCGGTCTTATTTTCGGGGAAACATGGTAGAGTCGCTAAAATAGAGGATTATGCAAAGGCTGTATGACTGAGGAGAAAAAGTGAGGTCACATCTTTTTTTGTCCAATAAGAATCTATTGTTTTACATAATTCTTTGAATAGTCGTGTTAAATTTTTTCCATCAAGTATTTACTTCTGTGCATTTATGATGAACACAGGGAATATATTTATGGACAATTCAATTTTTAATTTGATATAAATAGTTAATCAAGATTATTACTGCTATGCGATTCTTATATTTTCTTAGGAAATTCTCTTTCCTAAAAAAAATCAAAGTAGAACAAACACTTCAACTTCATTTATATCAGCTTCTCACATCCTTCCCCTTTGGCACAGTCAGTGTAAATGAGTTTCATTCTATTTTGGTTTCCATTGGCATATAAAAGGACTAGCAGTTGCTTTCTGGCAGCCAGGAAAACAGAAA